>NC_091950.1:118826962-119184462 GCF_031021105.1 Erythrolamprus reginae
AAAATCATTGAACATCATTGGATACATACTATTACACAATCATTTTCATAATGCGGAGAGGGGCGGCATACAAATCTAATAAATAATAATAATAATAATAATAATAATAATAATAATAATAATAATAAATTAAGCAATAGAGTAATAAGCAGATGTTTTTGAATATCTTTTTACTGCAGTATCTAATATTTGCTTATATTTATGTAAATTTAGCCTTAAAATGCAGTAGGGCCAAGCCTGAATTTGTTTTTGGACTGAAAAATGTATTAGACATAGAAAGAAAACATATGGTACTTCCCCAAAACTTCTTAGCTGCATTTATTGTTAGCTGCATTCCCTGCTTTCCTTTTAGTAGAGTCTCGATTATTCGTCCTTTGGTTATCCAAAGTTCTGGATTATTCGACGTTGCTTGGGGGCATGGCTTAGGCATTTCTGCATTCCCAGACATCCCCCCCCCCAATATGGCAGCAGTGATGGGGAAGGTGACGTGCAAAGCCCCAAATGTGCTCCCAAATATTGTAATAAAAAGGAAGAAGGTTGTTGTATCAATGGAGTAGAAATTTGCAATAAAACTTCATTACGTTTGCAATTCATAGAGATTGCAATGTTTTTCTTAGACCCTCTGGATTATCCAACATTTTCGGCTATCCAACTATCAGCCCGTCCGTTTATGTCTACTGTATTCATTTTCATTTTTTTGCCTCCCACCTTGGCTTCCCATGGGGGAGGGGGAATAAGGGTGGGGAGGGAGCTGATAGCGCGCTCGCACACACACACACATATATCATTAATTCCTTACTTTCTTGTAAACGACCCCAACCACAAGTGACACATATATATCCTGGATCAAATTTTTCAGCTGGGCCAGGAAGACATACTGGCCCTACTGCTGCACCTAGCATTAAAACAAATCAAAGTTCTGATTAAACAGATCAAAGTTCTGAAAGTTTGAATGAATAGTGTTAATATGGCTCTTGTCTCAATGACAATTTTCTACACATCGATAGGTATCAAGAGACCCAGTATAGAAAGTGATTTTTACAAAAGTTAAAGTATATTTTACAAAAGTATAAAACTCTAATTTAACAGTATGAAATGGAAACACAATTCTATTCCAAAACAGACATCAAAATAAAATCCAATATTAAATGTCTCTGTGTTTCCTACCTGTTACACCCAATTTTTGAAAATTGTTGCTTCTTACCATCTACAGTTGGAGTTGTATAAAAGTAGTTGGCTTTGTATGATCATCTAATGATAAACAAGCCACAAGCCTTTGAGTGGACAACTAGGGTCTTACCTTCCCCTTAGGATATTCATGTTCTCATCACCCACATTTAATCTTTTGCCTCTAAATCACCCACATTTTTCCTTGTGCAGAAAGCAATTAACATAGTGCTCTGTTCATAGCTGCACTGTAGGTGGTGAAGGCAGAATAAGAAAAGAATGTAGATACTGTGTTAGGGGAACATAATCATGAGACTTCTTGGGAATCAACTATGTAAGTGTACTGACTTCTGAAAAAACCTACTATGTGCCTAGACTTTCTATACAGAGTAATATTAGATTGCATAGTAAATTATTTTCCTTTGACTATCACATTTATATGTTATGGCTCAGATATGCTCACATACACATGTACACATATGTAGACATGAGGATCAAATAAAACTGAGATATTACCATATTTGAAGTGACCATCCATTTTTAGAAGAGCAATATCATAATCCATTGGTTTCTTCCTATTAAATTTGGGATGCTTAACTATGTATTTGACACGGAGGGTCTGCTCTCCCTTGTCTTTCAAACTCAAATCATGTTCTCCAGCAGTGACAGTCAGCAAAGAAAGCAGTGATCTATGGAAGAGTAGGGAGTTATAATTGGGAAAAACTGAAGATGGGTTCCTTAAAACTAACTAACGAAATGATTCTATTTTAGGCAAAGATTTTGTCTAAATCTACAGTGCATTCAGAAAATTTATCAGAATCCCTTCACTTTTGTCAATTTTGTTCTGCTGCAGTCTGATTCTACAACTGTTGAAATTCATTTTTCCTCTCATTAATCTGTCCCTTAATGACAAAGTAAAAACAGATTTTTAAAAAAATGTCTGTACATTTATCAAAAAGGAAAAAAACGAAACATCCCAGTTGAATTGCCTGCTTGTACCTGCTTACAACACAGTGAGCTGCTGTGATTACCCACTGAGTGGAAACAAGTGTTCCTCCGCAGAAGTGCTGATTATGTCTCTTCAAGGAAACCTGTGTCATAGAGAGCACATACCAGTTTTAGGAAATGAACACCTCATAACAGAAAGAGCAGTAGAAGGCAGAATACACAGTGGGGTACAGTGCATATGTCATAAAAGTCAGCAATGCCAGATTAATGTCATAAATTCATGAAAATAATCTCTGCTGTGCATAATATGAAGCAGAAGTGAACACTAACAGCCATCTTTAACCCATTGACTAGAATATTCAGATGCTTTCAAAATTGGCATAATACTGTCAATATTTAAATAGTATCCTTTGTCTGAAAATTAATATAATCGTAATGATAAAACATGTCTTTTTTCATATCATTTTCATATCATTTCATATAATTTCATTTTTTCATATCATTTCATATCATTTCATAAACATTTCAAGTTTATACTGAATGACAAGAGTTGCAGTAGCAGCACTTGTGGGGAGATTATATTAAAGCAGGGGTGTCAAACTCATGGCTTGATGGGGGCATCATATGACTTAACAGGACTTTTTTCTCCTTAGCAAAACTAGGATTGGGTATGGCCAGTGCATGACACGGGTTGGGAATTTGACAGCCCTGTAGTAGAGCATATCATATGTGCATGTGAAAATGCCTGAGCCTACCAATCAAAACAGATGTAGTTCAGAGACCAGGTTTGGATTGGTTCAACTGAACTGCTATCAAACCACTGGTGACATCACGATGATGTCACGGAACCAGATTGGTTGCTGCCATCTCTTTAAAAAAAATTGTTAAAAAAATTTTTCTGCAATTTTTTTTAAAAAAAATCAGGTTTTTTTCCTTCTGTACATGCATAGAAGCTGAGTTTCTGGCACCGTGCATGCATCACCATCTTGTTTTTGGCTTAATTTTTTTTAATCTTTTGCATTGCACATGCATGCGTGCAAAGTGCATGCACGCCCACAAGTTGCACCCATGCGGTGCGGGAGGAAGGAAACCATTGCAAGGTAAGTTAGAACCCATCCCTGATGTAGCATATTTCATTGTTTGCTGTTGCCAGAAGCTTGGAAGTGACAAAGATTCATTTTGTAGGAGGAAAATGTTGGTTACTGGGAAAAAATGTTATACTCCCACTGCAAATCTACAAAAAAAAAATGTTTTTGATTATATCTGAACAATGTCTTTCCTTGAAGTAACCACAGATGGCCAGTAAAAATTGTGGAGGGGGAAGCAAATGGATTGTTCTCTTGTTTGGCATTACCTATGAGATTAAAATTGGATTTTCCAACCGAGTATGCCTATCTCAGTTTCTCATAATACAGACAACATAATTAATGACAATGTTATATTGGAGACTAAAAGAAGAATGGCCATTGTTCATTATTTGTTCCATTGGTCTTACAAAGTGTAACAAGCTGTTCAGCAAAAGCATATATACAAAAACAAAATCAAAGATATGTAATAACCTAATTTTTCTTATTAGTGTGATAAGAATGGGAGGAAATACACTGACCTGCCACGGATGGGATCCTTGTTGTACTTGGCTTCCACCAACAATCCGAGCAAAGTGATAATAAAATCTCCATGAATCGCTTTCATGGACTTTCTGCCCACATATTGAATCTAAAAAGGATAGAAAAGAGACAATGTAGAAAACAGGAGCCCTTGTTCATATTCATGTAATTTATATAGTGATCATCTCTAAATTTAAATTGTCCCCAAATCATTGACGTTTTCTAAATATTATTTAATGAAGTGTATTTTTAATCATATTATTATAATGCAATGGGAAAGATTCAGATAAAAAGCAGAAATCGAAAGAATTTTCTTCATTCTGTAGAACTCTGCAGATCAGATTAAACTATGCTATTAAAAGCAATTAAGTAGTACTGTATTTATATGTGTTCAATTCTAAACACAAATGACTTAATTTGAAATTCAAATTAAACTAACTTTATGCATGCCAATTACAAAACAATCATAAAGATAATTCTTATTATCATATTGAAAGTCAAGTCTTTATTATCCACATGGACATATTTACATTTGCTAACAAATTTAGCATTCTGTTCAAGATGTCACAATCTCAGCTCATATAGCAGTGAAACATCAACATGTGGATAAGCCTACTAAAGGTAAAATTTGAAATAATTATGCATTTTATTTTATATTAGTTGAGTATTTAGCTATCAGTTTACTGTATTCATTTTGGTGTCCTCCTGAATCTTCAGAATAAACTGATCCATGAGTAATTGAAATGCAAAGTAATAGGTTGTAAAATTATATAGTTATGTCCATATAATTAAGAACTGTCTGTTCCAGAAGAGGAATTTATGAATAAAAAGGGAAGGAAAGTGATTCGACATTGTCTGATGTCTTCCAAGCCTTTGAACAGATTTTGAAGGAAAAAATGTTAACCAAATTGTTTTCTTCTGTTTTCTATGCAGCAAATTCTCTGTTAGAATTTTCCAGGTGGGCATAATTGGAAGTAACCTTCTGCATCTACACATGTAAAATTAATGTTTTCATATAATAGTCCATTCTGGATTCACTCCTAGAATCATCATGAAATATTATCTCATCTACAAAAACCCATACCTCAAAATTATTTTTCTAAGGTGATGTGTCACTGCCACTCATCATACAAGATCTATAGCCAATTCTTTTATTGGCCGGAAGAATATTCTACCTTTCTTCCAGAGGCAAAAGTTCATATACATTGCATCCCTTTCTCCTCTTTTGTTCTTCCACAACCACCACCCCTTGGCAAAGGATGAGATGAGAAGAGTACATGGCTCAAAATCATGCAGCAAATTTCTAGGGCTGATGGGGATTATAAAATCTCTTTTCCCAGTCCTAGTCTAGAACCTTAAATATTATACCACATTTAGTGTCTTTTGAGTAAAAAAATATAATAAGGAATGGAACCACTATGAAAATAATAAGGTGTGTTGCATTTTGTCCAAAGTGGATTGAAGGACAGGCTGTCAGTCCAATCGCAGTTTTGGTACCAATTGATCAGCTTGTTCTGTAAGCAAGGCTAACAGGGCTAATAAAGAAAATATTCTGTTCATAGTGGTATTAGTCTATCTTTTTCTTACCCTTGGCTACAGCAGAAATGAGAAAAAATAGCTGGTAAATAACATCATTGAGATAAGTAAACATAATATTTACTTGGGCCAATGTAAATCTAACTATTTTTACCTTCTGAAAATGATTAGCAATAAAGATGCAATGGGAAACATACCTTGTTGGAGAGCCATTGATGGACAGCTTGTTTTTTGAAGATAGACGGTTCCAAGTATAAGTAGAAGGAGATGCCCTAAAGCCACTGGCATGTTCAAGCTGTAGCTATGTTAAAACAGTGCGGAGACCTTTATAGTAGCCAAAGAAAAACTGCAACACAGTAGGAGAGCACCAACTCACTCGTTAAAGTGCAGGTTACTCATTAATTTAGCTATAAAGCTTTTTATCGGGCACTAGTAAATTTTTTCACATTTAGCCAAGCCTGATTCCTTTCCAATTTCTCAGGAGACTGAAGTTCTTTACTATTTGATGCTAAATCTGAATCTTTCTCAAAGTGTCTACACATTAAAAAGAACAATAAAAAGAGACCTCCTGGCTAGCTATCACATAATGGCCTCATGCCAATGTAATTTATGATTAACAACCCTGGTTTCATTATAATTGTTTCCAAGGGTATCCCACGTTATTAAAAAAAAGTTAATATTCTGTATTTAAAGATCTGACATGCTTTCATCTAAAAACAGCCTCCCTGCTCTCGCCACTGGCTGGGAATTAGGAGAGGTGATGCCTTTGATGTTTTGAGTCCACAGTTTTGGAGAAGATGAACTAAGAACTATTGTGTTGAGAACAGGGTTGTATAAAATTGAATTAATGAATTAATAAAATGTGAATTGTACTTACCTGAGTATAATATTCACTGAGAAAGAAATAATTTTGTATTTCCGTTAGAAGTAAACATGAAGTGTAATATAGAGGCAATGGTGGGAGACAAGAGGGAGACACATTTATTTAATTTATTTAATTGGATTTGTATGCCGCCTCTCTCCGAGGACTCAACATGAAGTTCTCCTGTGTCCTGTGCATGCGTTTCATAATTGTATCTTTCTGAACTGTATAGTCACAGGACACATAACAGTTCAGTGTGGCATCTTTGAATACAGAGATTAACAGATTAGTTTTAAAATACAGTGGTACCTCTACCTAAGAATACTTACAAACTTTTCTAGATAATAATCGGGTGTTCAAGATTTTTTTGCCTCTTCTCAAGAACCATTTTCCACTTACAAACCTGAGCCTCTGAAACTGTAACTGGAAAAGGCAGAAAGAAGCCTCCCTGGGACCTCTCTAAGAATCTCCTTGGAGGAAACAGGCCGGGAAAGCCGGGGAGAAGCCTCTGTGTGGCCTCTTTAGGAATCTCCTGGGATGAAACTGGACTGTAAAAGGTGGGGAGAAGCCTCCGTGGGGCCTCTCTAGGAATCTCCTGGGAGGAAACAAGGCCTCCACCCTCCCTATAGTTTCCCCAATCGCACACATTATTTGCTTTTACATTGATTCCTATGGGAAAAATTGTTTCTTCTTACAAACTTTTCTACTTAAGAACCTGGTCACGGAACGAATTAACTTCATAAGTAGAGGTATCACTGTATCGAAAAGGAGGACAGGTAAGAGGACACTTTTTGAAGAAGGACAGAACCTACAAAATAAGGACTGTCCTCCCTAAAGGAGGGCAATTGGTCGCCTTAATTTTAGTTAAAGATGAATGTGGTTTGACCTACTTTGAATGCAATTAAAGGGTTGGTCGTGAGTCTACGGAGAGGGGCGGCATACAAATCTAATAAATAATAATAAAAATAATAAAAATAATATAAAGCCTTACATGGCTTAGGACCAGGTTACTTATAGGACTGTCTCCAGCCTCATATATCCCAGCAACCAGTCAGATCCCACAGAGTTGGCTTTCTACAGGTCCTGTCAGCCAAGCAGTGCCACTGGTGGGTCCTAGAGGAAGAGCCTTATCTCTGGCAGCTCCAAGCCTCTTGAACCAACTCCCCCCAAAGATTTGTACCACCCCCAGTCTCCTGGCCTTCCGGAAGGTTTTAAAAACCCACCTTTGCCAGCAGGCTTTGGGCTGTTGAGCTCCAACATTTGCTCTGGCCATTAGTATGATTGAGATATGAATGAGTATGATTTCATGATTTTATGACCTGGGTTTTAGATTGATTTTAATTTTTATAACTTTTTATAATTGGGCTTCAGAATTGTTGTTTTGTATTATTTATATGTTGTGAGCCTCTTCTTGATGCAAGAGCTTGCAGAGCTGCCAAGAGACAGGAATGGTTACTCGAGGGGAGGTTTCCTCGGGAGTAAGACTGGCAGCTAACTGTCCACTCCCCTAGTCCACTTAAGAACAATAGAGACAGCTGAAAGGCTGCAGGAAACAATAGTATGTGTCACGATTGTCTTGTGAATCCCTGTTTCTCTTCTTTGGATTTCTGATCGTGAAAGACTCCTGGGCATTTTGCCAAGCCTTTGGAAACTATGCAATATTTCAAGAACTAATTGCTTTGAGTTCAGACTGATTGAACTTATGCCAGCTGCCAATGAAGATTAATTAGCAAATGACTTTTTGCAGGAAAGGATTGCTTTTTTATTTGTGTGTGTGTCCTTACCGCTAAGCCAGTTATTAACAGTGGTTCATTGATTAATGATTCATTCAAATGGTGTGTTTGTTACATTCATAATGGGGACAGAACAAAGGCTTTAAAACCTAATTGACCTTTCTGGGTATGGAAGTGGAACATCAACCTGATTAGTACTACTTAAATGAGAGAAAGCCAGAAGATTTATTCATTTTAGTTGTTTAACCAGGGGTAGGCAAAGTTGGCTCTTCTATGACTTCTAGACTTCAACTCCCAGAATTCCTGAACCAATCATGCTAGCTCAGGAATTCTGGGAGTTGAAGTCCACATGTCATAGAAGAGCCAACTCTGCCTATCCCTGAACTAGACTTTTAGCCTATTATTATGCGAGGCAACAGACATACCTAATATTCCTTCCTCTTCCCATTTTCCCCACAACAACAACAACAACCCTGTGAGGTTAGCTGATCTGAGTGAGAGTAACTGACCCAAAGTCACCCAGCTAGTCTTTCCCATGTCTAAGATAAGAGTAGAACTCACTGTGTCCTGTGTATGGAGATTCTCGGTCATCCAGGTCATGGTTGTCCCAAGAGTGCTTTTTCAAAAAGCAACTGTCGTCAGTCTTCTATGTTTCTATGTTTTGTTTTTGCTCAAAGACATTTTGCTTCTCATCCAAAAAACTTTTGAGTCAGAACTGAAGAAGCTTCTTGAATGTGAAGTGAAACGTCTTCAAGCAAAAACAAAGAAAGACCTATTGCCTTTTTGGATCGCTGTTTCCTGGTTTCCAGGCTCACATCATAGAAAGTTCCAGGGCTATGAACGACATGAAAAGGGTTTTTTTCTTTCAAAGGACTAAGGTGATGAAAAACCACTTCTGTACTTTTGCCAGGAATACTGCATGGATGTTTTCAAATTCAGTCTGAAGGAGTCTTTACTATTTATTAACAAAGTTTTTATCTCTTTTATTCATCTCCCCCAGTCTACAAAAAGAAGAAAGTTTATTCTAATTTTTCCTCAGGAATGGGCAAAAGTTTTTGCAACTTTCCCAGGGATGTCTATGATTTTTTTTTTAAAGTGAAATTGCTATGCAAAGAGCAAACCCAGTCACTGTAATTTTACGAGGGTGGATTCTTTTCAAATGGAATGTACAAAAAAGGCTGACCTTTTAAAAACAGTCAGGAATTCCGGTAACATAGATCTCTATTTTGAGAATTGGATGACAAAGAAATACGTCTCATGGGATTCCTCTAAACTTTCCAGAAAACAATAGTAGTTGTCATTGACAATTTTGTCAGCATAATGCAATTGGGCTGGGGTGGTTGTTGTTGTTAAAGTCCACATCACGATCATCTTTAGAGATGTCTGTTCATCCATACTGCTCATAACATTTACATGTTATGGAATGTTTCCATATCTGTTTGCCTTATTGAGAGATTTAGCTGATTCATTTGATCGGACATGTAAAAATCAGTTTGTATATTAGTTTTTTATCCCACCTTTATTATTTTATAAGTAATTCAAGACAGCAAATATACCTAATACTTATTCCTTCCCCTTTCTTCTCCACAACAACCACATTGTGATTGGGTTGGACTAAGAAAGAATGACTGGTCCAAAGTCACCCAGCCAACTTTCATACCTAAATTGAGAGTAGAATTCAGTCTCCTCGTTGCTAGGCCAGCATCTTAACCACTAATCTAGCTCAAATCTCTTTCTAAAAGCCTTTGGTTCCTTGAGAGCTACTGAAATTGCAGAATTTGACTGTATGGATGAGGTCATTTTTCTTTCTGTACAACTCATAAGGACAAAAGGGAAAGAATCTTTCAATAACCAAGACTCTATTTCCTTGGGAATCATCTTTGCAAATGGGCAGAACAAAACTCAACAATTGATCTCTAAGGCTCATGGATGGTTAAGAAATACAAAGATAAATAGATGATAGATAGATAATAGATAGCGGGGGTAGGTTCTAACTTACTTCGCTGCTGGTTCACTTCCTCCCACACAGCATGGTTGTGTGTGCATGTGCCATACAAAGCAAATCCAAAAGAATTCCCTAAACACCCCCCCCCCAAAAAAACCACCCCAATAGGGCAACAAATGTGCAGTGCTAGAAACTCAGCTTCTGCACATGCGCAAAACAACAACAAAAAAACCCCAGATTTTTTTTTAAAAAATTGGGGGAAAATATTCCAATTTTAAAAAAAAGATGGTAGCACCCATGGACTGGCACTAACCGATCTTGTTCCATGACATCATTGTAACGTCACCAGTGGTTTGTTACGGAGTTTGAGTGAACTGGTCCGAACCCACGATAGATAGATAGATAGATAGATAGATAGATAGATAGATAGATAGATAGATAATGGATGGATGGATGGATAGATGGGGATAAAGCTAACATGATGGGTTCTTGTCATATTTTTTCTCTCTAACTATAATTGCTCAACTCCCTCATCTATGGTTAAGTGAACCATTGTTTACTCAGTTCTGTAACAGAAAGGTTCATGGAACCCTTGGCCAAAATGTAGCCACCTTGTTGTTGTTCACTTTCTGTATCTACAGTCTCTTTTTTTCTTTCTGTCATTGTCCCTTCTTTCTTTATCATCTAAGACAGCAGAAGAAATAGATCATTCTTATCAGAAATCTGAATTTATTATTTGTGAAGAATGCATGATATTAATCTGAACCCTTTGGTTGACAAACCTGTCATGGAGTTACAGTGATGGACTTATTACTGGTTACCCTATTATGATATTTCACTTGCAAGTCTGCCTTTCCTTCCAAGGCATCAGCCAACAACTTTTCTTCTTAGATCATTTTAGAATTTTCATCATTCTACTCATTACCATCACTATTATTTTCATTGCTACTTTATTCTTGATCTTTTATTTATTTATTAGATTTGTATGCCGCCCCTCTCCGTAGACTCGGGGCGGCTAACAACAATAATAAAAACAGCATATGACAAATCTAATATATGAAATAACTAAAAACCCTTATTAAAAACCAAACATGCATACAAACATACCATGCATAAATTGTATAGGCCTAGGGGGGAAGGAATATCTCAATTCCCCCATGTCTGATGACAGAGGTGGGTTTTAAGAAGCTTACGAAAGGCGAGGAGGATGGGGGCAATTCTGATCTCTGGAGGGAGCTGGTTCCAGAGGGTTGGGGCCACCAAAGAGAAGGCTCTTCCCCTAGGTCCCGCCAAACAACATTGTTTAGTTGACAGGACCTGGAGAAGGCCCACTCTGTGGGACCTAACTGGTCGCTGGGATTTTCCATTCACTGATTACAATCCAAACCGAAATGACAGGTTAAGACCATACACACTGAGCATCTCCTTTTTCAAAATGGTTGAAAAGTAGCTATGGGGAGAGAATAAGTGGAGTGAATTATACTCTCTTTTTCCAAATCCCGTTTTATTGTTACAACTTTTTGAGATAGGTGGAGACGAGGCCCAAAATTGCTAAATGAGCTTTACAACTGAGGAAAAAAAGTCTCAAAAACCTCCTTTTACCTATTCCTAATCTGATACTCTAATCTCTACATCACATACAATAGGTTCATATATCCTACTAAGTCATACTTTATTAAAAAAATTTCAGTGAGCTGTGTTTGAACTACTTACTAAGCCCTACATTGTGATTTACATAACATGCTGACCACTGGTGGATTGTAAATGATTTTGCTACCAGTTCACACATGCACGTGTGCAGAAGCTTCTGCGCATGCAGAGAAGTGTCCTAGGCAGGTGGGTGGAGCCTCCTGCCACTGGCGCTACTGGTGCTAAGAACTAGTCCCAAACTAGGAGCAACCCTCCACTGATAAGGGCTTGATATAACAAGTGAAGGAAAAAATACACTGTGATATATCGTGTACTGTACAAATTCTGTCATTACCTGCTTGGTTCAAGAAATAAAAGAAAGTTTAACTATTGTACTGCTCTCTACATGGGGCTACCTTTGAAGAGTGTTCGGAAACCTCAGATCGTGCAGAATGCAGCTGCAAGAGCAATCATGGGCTTCCCTAGGTATGCCCATGTCACACCAACACTCCGCAGTCTGCATTGGTTGCCAATCGGTTTCCGGTCATAATTCAAAGTGTTGGTTATGACCTATAAAGCCCTTCATGGCATCGGACCAGAATACCTCCGGGATTGCCTTCTGCCACACGAATCTCAGCGACTGATTAGGTCCCACAGAGGTGGCCTTCTCTGGGTCCCGTCGACGAAACAATGTCGTCTGGTGGGACCCACGGGAAGAGCCTTCTCTGTGGCGGCCCTGACCCTCTGGAATCAACTCCCCCCGGAGATCAGGACTGCCCCCACTCTCCTTGTCTTTCGCAAACTCCTTAAAACCCACCTTTGCCGTCAGGCATGGGGAAATTGATTCCCCTGGGCCGTTCTGTTTTATGTATGGTTTGTCTGGGATATATGACTGTTTTTTATATTAAGGGTTTTAACTGGTTTTTTTTAAAAAAAATCATTGGATTTGTACTGTGTTTTGTTGTTGTGAGCCACTCCGAGTCTCTGTAGAGGTGCGGCATACAAATCTAATAAATCTAATCTAATCTAATCTAATCTAATCTAATGGCTGATGGTTCTTTTCTCTAGTGAAGTAGGCTCCATTCCACCTGTTCCTGCATAGCTTTAAACATGTTAAGCAAGGGGGAAATGCTTCCGGTTCGGGTGGACAGATAGGGGGTTCACCGCAGCAGTAGTAATGGGTGGCTGACCACGTCCCTAAACCAGTCTTGTCTCTGGTACCATACTGCCCATGTTCACCCAATCCACCGCTCACCACTTTTCCTGCTCACCGTTTTTCATTTTTTAAAAAAATGGCTTTTCCCACCACTTGCCACTCTGCTCGGTGCTTCCAGCCCATCCACCCCATCCCCGGCCTATATAAGTTGTTATCCTTTGCCACATGGGCACAGGTATTCACTTCACTGATGTCTCACCTTGCCATCTTGTTCCTTCAGTTGGGTAAGAAACTTTTTTTTTGCTTTAAAAAAAATAGTAAATTGGGATTTTACCCCCTTGGTTTTTCTTTTTTAAAGGACTCCTTGTTTGTTAGACATAGCCCTTTAAAGCTTTTGCAGCATAGCTAACCACCCATCTCTCCCCCCCCCCAGCCTCCAGGCTTTTATCTTAGCTCTTCAGAATGAATCCTGAGCCGCTGGTCGCAATGCCTACCTTGCTTTGTGTTGTGGTTGGCTCTGGCCCAGCTCCTGCCCCAAGGAATGTGAAGGTGGATGCAGGGGAAACATCAACATGTTATAGGCCTGTTTTATTGCTGACAGAGTCAGGTAGTGCAGTTTCCTCGGACGAAGAAGAAGGTGGGGATGACTTGGAAGAGGGGGGCCTTGGCACACAGCCTAGGAAGCCAATCTCCATTAACTTCTGTTGATTCGGATGAGGAAGTGTTAGACCCACGCAGGCGCAGACTTATGCATAGAAGAGACCAATTGAGGAAATATTACAGGAGATAAGAGAGGCCACCTGTGTTTGTGGGGCTCCAGTAATTAGAGCTGCTGATATAAATAGCAGCGTGCTGGCTTGGCCGTTGTGGAAGATTATCTGATCGTTGTTCTTCAGGACTGTGCCTTGCTGTTTCTGGACTTTGTTTGTTGATTCTTCACAACTTTGAAACCAAAGCAGAGCAAAGTGTGGGGGTTTCACTTCATGGAAGAAAGAGGGCTGTGATGTTCCTTCACACTTGCTAGCTAAGTACTTAAGGACTGATTAAGGGGATTGTACAGACTACCAGGTTGTTTTGGGACGAGTGCTCTTTGCAATACAAAAAGGGTGCTTTGTTTCTTTTGAATTTTTGTGATAAAGAACATTGTTTTTGAACTTTCAAGTGTGTGTGTGTGTGTGTGTCTGAAATTTGTACCCTTGAATTTTTGGGAGACTCATACCATAGAGCCCGGCAGAACAGTTTTGTTTGGATTGCAACCTGCAATCCATCTCCTCAGTGAGCAACTGAATAGAATAGAATTTTATTGGCCAAGTGTGATTGGACATACATGGAATTTGTCTTGGTGCATACGCTCTCAGCATACATAAAAGAAAAAGATACAATTGTCAAGAATCATGTGGTACAACACTTAATGATTGTCATAGGGGTCAAATAAGCAATGGAGAAACAATCAATATTAATAAAAATCTTGGGATACAGTGGTACCTCAAGATACGAACCCCTCGTCTTACGAACAACTCGAGATACGAACCCGGGGTTCAGAAAAAATTTGCCTCTTCTTACGAACTTTTTTCGTGTTACGAACGCCAAACCCGAACTTCT
Source organism: Erythrolamprus reginae (assembly GCF_031021105.1). Taxonomy (NCBI): domain Eukaryota; kingdom Metazoa; phylum Chordata; class Lepidosauria; order Squamata; family Dipsadidae; genus Erythrolamprus; species Erythrolamprus reginae. The sequence continues at coordinate 118,841,148 of NC_091950.1, forward strand.
GGGTTCGGCATTCGGGAGGCTGCTGGGAAGCCCCCCGGCTGTTTTAAAAGGTGACAGCCGGGCGGCGGGGCTTCCCAGCAACCTCCGAACGCCGAACGCGGAAGTTCGGGTTTGGCGTTTGGCTTCGGGAGGCTGCTGGGAAGCCGCCCGGCTGTTTTAAAAGGTGACAGCTGGGCTGGGGGGCTTCCCAGCAGCCTCCCGAACCCTGAACTTTTGCCGAACTTCCGGGTTCAGGGTTCGGGAGGCTGTGACCTTTTAAAACAGCCGGGGGGCTTCCCAGCAGCCTCCGAACGCCGAACGCGAAAGTTCGGGTTTGGCGTTCAGCTTCGGGAAGCTGCTGTGTATAAATTTCTAAGAAAAGTATTTCATTCACTGTCTCATTTGCTTTAAATTAAACATCCAATGTAGCTTAATATATCTTTGCTATGATTTCTTGTAATTTTGTGCAAATTTGTTTTTGAATTTCTGCAATACGATGTGCTATTTTTCATTTGCTACTTGTGCATCTGCTATTTGCAGATTTTTAACTGATGCACACATTTTCATTATTAGACGGAACCCTTCTTTTAGAATCAAAAGTCCTATTTAGTGACAAGGAAGAACTGCAAATTATTGCATTTAAAAATAATCAAAGATAAATTGCCACTTTATTTCAGAAATCCTAACAGCGAGATTGAATTGAAGTTATAGGGTTTTTTGGGGGGCGGGGTACATCAAAAAATGAGAGTGTTGGGAAAGTTAATAGAAGGATTAAAAAATTCAGTTGTGCAAAAGTTGTAGGGATTCAGCTGCTTTGTGCCAGCTCAGGTGAATTGGATGTTAATTTTACATAGGGTTCAGTGAACCAGTAGTTCCGATAACCAGCTGGCCTCGCCCCATCCTGCCCCTCCGAGGAGTCCCTACGTGCCCTGTTTTTGCTCTCAGGAGGATTCAGGGACGCCTCCTCGGCACAGGAGAGAGCACACACATAGCCACAGCCCATTTTTGCTTCCAGGAGGTTTTTGAAAGATCCTACAGCCCAAAATAGGGTGCGGTGCCCCCACAGCCCATTTTCACTCTCAAGAGGTTTCAGGGAGGTCTTGTAGTCCCAAAATGGAGCATTTGGTGGGGGGCACTGTCCCCTGCAGCTTGTTTTTGCTCCAGGGGTGTGTGTGTTAGGAGGCCAAGTGCTGCCACACCCACCCTCTGGCCATGCCCACCCTGGCCACGCCCACCCAGCTGGTCATTAGGGCAGAGAATCAGTTGCTAAATTAGTTGAATCCCACCACTGCAGGTATGTTGTAGTTATCCGTTAGAGACTTAAAAGAAGCTTTTTCTCATAAAAATGAATCTTGTCCTGAAGTGAATCACAATAAAAGGAAACAGGAGACAACAGCACAAGCAATAATTCTTACTTTAAGATTCAGAGGTTTATTTTCATGAGCATTTGGAACATGAACAGCCATCATAACACAACTTATATCAATAACCCATTGCAATGAGGTCCACTGACATAGCTGAGTCCAGCAAGAATTAGCTATGGCCAGAGGCACTGAACCCATCTCAAGACATTCTTTTTATACTTTTCTGCATGCATTTCAAAACTTACATCCTTGTTCTGTCTTAGTGACAGTCTCCATATATTGTATACCTGTGTGCATCTCAAACCTCCCTCTATCGGCTACTTTCAGTTCCCTATTTCCCACACTTTCAACATTCTGATTCCAAATACCGGCATGCCTCAAAAATATGTATAGTGTTCCCTCAATTTTCGTGGGGGATGTGTTCCAAGACCACCCGTGAAAGTCGAATTTCCACGAAGTAGAGACGAGGAAGTAAATACACAATTTTTGGCTATGAACAGTATCACAAGCCTTCCCTTAACACTTTAAACCCCTAAATTACAATTTCCCATTCCCTTAGCAACCATTTAGATTATTACTCACCATGTTTATTTATTAAAGTTTATTTTAAAAAGTATTAAAGGAGGATGAAAGTTTGGCGATGACATATGATGTCATTGGGCAGGAAAAAACGTGTTATAGGGGAAAAAACCGCAAAGTATTTTTTAATTAATATTTTTGAAAAACCGTCGTATAGACTTTTCGCGAAGTTCGAACACACAAAAATCGAGGGAACACTGTACTTTGCAAAATCACATTTCACAGCAATAGCTCAGCAGGATTACAAGTAGTTCTGATACACTTTGAAATCTTTCTATCTAAAATTTTGGTTCATGTAGCATTGTAGGGCCTACTATCCTACTGAGACTTATGTATATAATCAAACCCCAGTTTTCCAGTTCTCACACCATGAACCCATTGCTTCTTTAACTGAATCTACCCACCACCTACTGTATGCTGATCATCCTCTTTTCATATCTTTGATGTTTTGTTAGAATAGAATAAATGCTCTTTTTGCTGAAAAAAGTTATGATTTTGTTTTAAATAGTGCTTAGTGTTATTGTCTGGTGTTTAAGCAGTGCTTAGGAAGCAATGTTATCCCTCCACCTCTTTGCCTTTCTTGACTATGTCTCTTTCAACTTAGCAGAGACTTTGCAGCAGGTGTTTAACGTGTAATACTATCCCTTTTGTTATTTCAGACTCTTTACGGATTAATATACGTGCACACTGAGCGATGGGGAGAAGGGGGAACAATAAGATGGTGTGTTGTATCCATTTGTAATGGATACAACACACAATGCAATGAAGTACTGCTGTTCAATTGGATTGTCCTTCTCCACTCTGTTTTCCAAGCCAGAGTTCTATGATCCCCTGGAATAGATGAGGAACATATGCAAAGCTATAATGGGAGAAAAAAGAAAGGGTGTTCCTGATGCATGAATGAAAGACATGCCCTATTTTAATAATTCAGGATATTTACCAAACCATGTGCATATTTCTGTATGCTCTGAACATCTTTTTCCTGAAAAAAACACTCTTTATAACTGAGTTCAGACATTGGGTTAATTGAACCATGATTTAGTTATTTCTTTGCCCCATTTTTCTGCCGCCCATCTCACCCAAGTGATTCAGGGCACTTACAATAAAATGTTTTCAAGGAGAATTGCTTGCCTGTTTATTCTGGGCAGGCTAAATCACCTTATAACTTAACACAATGTGTGGATCAGGCCAGTGTCAGAAAAACACATTTAGAGCTTTCAGAAGATAAAATTAGGACAGTCTATGTGGGCTGAGTTCTACCCCAAAGTGAAGTGGATCTGGAAATAGACAAATATCTAATTTTGTTTCCAGATTGCTTAGCGATAAAGCCTTCTGGGGACTTTGGAAGTCAGACAAAATGTTCATTGCAGCTGTGACTCATTTTTATTGACATCTCATTTCAGTAAGATTTTTTTGTTTTTTAAATGGACCAATGGAAATCACACAGATTGCTGTCTTACACCAGCGGCTGAAACAAAGATGCAGCCTCAGATGCCACTTCCTTGGAATGTGTACAAACATCCGTGATGTTTACCCTAATTTTAAAAAGCTGAGCTTGTTAAGACAAATACAATCGTTTAAGACAAAAATTATCATTTTTCAACTCAGTCTAGAAGGCAGCTGTATTTTTCTTTGGCGTGTCTTGAGAACAACTGTTTTAACATAGCATGTCGAGCTAGAATGAATCCTGACAGCTTGCCAGCTCCTGAAGAATCCACTAGGCAGAAGAGGCAGAAGGATGATGCTCTTTACGCAATTGAGAATTTGGCTTCAAGAAAATCACGTTGTTTGCTTTTATGCTCAACCTCTTTTTACTGAGTTACCTACCCTTTTAGAAGTCTCGTCAAACAAACATGCAGCTGGGGTTTTGTCCAAGTGACTCACAGTAAAGTGGCAAGCCAAGCCAGCTTTGGTGTCTCCAAAGAGAGTGAAGGGTGAAAAATACAGAAAAAACTTAAAGGAGAAGCAAAATTAGACACTCCTTCCATTTATTTGTTTGTTTGTTTGTTTATCTATTTATCTATCTATCTATTTATTTATTTATCTATTTATTTATCTATTTATCTATCTGTTTATCTATCTATCTATCTATCTATCTATCTATCTATTTGTTTATTGGATTTGTATGCCGCCCCTCTCCGTAGACTCGGGGTGGCTAACAACAGTAATAAAAAACATCATGTAAATCCAATACTAAAAACAACTAAAAAAAACCCCCTTATTATAAAACTAAACATCCATACAAACAAACATACCATGCATAAATTGTAAAGGCCTAGGGGGAAATAATATCTCAGTTCCCCCATGCCTGACGACAGAGGTGGGTTTTAAGGAGCTTACGAAAGGCAAGGAGGGTGGGGGCAATTCTAATCTCCGGGGGGAGTTGATTCCAGAGGGTCGGGGCCACCACAGAGAAGGCTCTTCCCCTGGGCCCCGCCAAACAACATTGTTTAGTTGACGTGACCCGGAGAAGGCCCACTCTGTGGGACCTAACCGGTCACTGGGATTCGTGCAGCAGAAGACGGTCCCGGAGTTATTCTTGTCCGGTGCCATGAAGTGCTTTATAGGTGATGATGTACCCAAATAAAATGAAAATATAGAAATACTGCACCATAAATCGATGGAACATAAAACCCCTAAAAACGAATTTGTACCTTCCTCAGAAATATCCAAAATGAATACAATATAATATACAGAACTAAAGAAAACAAACACACAATTCCACACACTAGATACAAATACTCAATATTAGGTCACTTGACAGTGATAGCCAACAATATGGTTGACAAATTATGTCTTTTACATAACAAATAAATATAAGTATGTAGTGAAAGAAAATATTAATTGATGATAAGCAAATACCTATCTATGTGCATATATTGAAAACCACGGAAACTGAATGCTTTATGTGTTGTTTAATTTTATAATTTGATTTGTCTGTCCACTTTCTTTCATTTTTCTTTCTTTTTTTTCTTTATATGTTCTGTTTGTTTAAACTGTTTTTATATCTAGAAACTTAATAAAGATTATTTTTTTAAAAAAGAAAAATGTTCCCAGTTCACTCATGCCTGTTGGTCATCAGAGAGCAAGTCATGAAGGCAGCGCGAGTCTCCGCCCACCCTTCCAGATGCTGCCATTTGAGTTCTTTTATGCTTTGCACATGCTCAGAGGGTGAAATAACCCAAATTGCAGCATCCGGGTAGGTGGGCAGAGCCTCGTACTGCCTTCACGACTGGCTCTCCAATGAAGAACAGGGATGGTGAACCGGGAACATTTCACCCCTGGTCAATAGTGTCCAGTATTATGACACATACAAAACATGAATATGTTCAGGAACTAGTATGTTGGATCCCGCTTTTATGAATCAATGTAGAGTTTATTTAATTAATTAATTTATTTATTAGATTTGTATGCCGCCCCTCTCCGAAGACTCGGGGCGGCTAACAACAATAAAAAAGACAATGTAAACAAATCTAATATTAAAAATAATCTAAAAAACCCCAATTTAAAAAACCAATCATACAAACAAGCATACCATGCTATAAATTCTATAAGCCTAGGGGGAAGGGAAAACTTTCAATCCCCCCATGCCTGATGACAGAGGTGGGTTTTAAGGAGCTTGCGAAAGGCAAGGAGGGTAGGGGCAACTCTGATATCTGGGGGGAGCTGGTTCCAGAGGGTCGGGGCCGCCACAGAGAAGGCTCTTCTCCTGGGTCCCACCAAACGACATTGTTTAGTCGACGGGACCCAGAGAAGGCCAACTCTGTGGGACCTAACCGGTCGCTGGGATTCGTGCGGCAGAAGCCGGTCCCGGAGATATTCTGGTCCGATGCCATGAAGGGTTTATAGGTCATAACCAACACTTTGAATTGTGACCGGAAATTGATCGGCAACCAATGCAGATTGCGGAGTGTTGGTGTAACATGGGCATGCCTTGGGAAGCCCATGATTGCTCTCGCAGCTGCATTCTGCACGATCTGAAGTTTCCGAACACTTTTCAAAGGTAGCCCCAGAGTTGGGCCACACTGTTGGCAACCAAAACAATTACCTGGGCCTTCCTCTTTTCTTCTGCCCTTTACTGCCCTTTTCCTTCTTGTCCTCAATCCTCTAACTTTTCTTTCTCACTAAAACAACTTTTTCCTGTTCAGTGAATCAATTTCCTGGGTTTTTTTTAATCCTTTGTGGTAAACTTAGCTATGATTAAAGTACTGAAAGCATAAGAAGGAGATAGAGTCACTAAAAATATCTCACTATCTTCTGTTTGTTAAATAGATCTTAGTCTTCATGATTTTCTTTGCTTGGTGTGAATAGAATGGGGATGGGCATATGCTGAAATGGAAGGGAAACTTGGGACATCTGTCATCACTGAAATGCAGAGATTGCATTGCATCCTCTGTGAAAAGTTGTGCAGATGCTAGAAAAGAAATGGAGAACATAGGCAAATCAAGAGATAGCAGGTGAATCCACCGACAGTAATTTAAGAGAGAAATGTGTGGGAGAAGGCAGAAATGTGGTTCAGAGAATCATCCCTAGTTGACTCATTAAGGTTGGGAAATTCAATTTCCAAGGTTTCATATTTATCCCAAAGTGGTACTATATATTCCTTATTGAACATTGTGTAGTTCTTGCTTCTTTGATCTGCTTTCTTGTTTGTCAAACTTCTTAACTGCCCATTTCCTCATAGAAGGGTTCTTGCCCAGGTATGTAGGGTTTGACAATTATATTTACAGTATTATATACTTTCAGAAAGGTATTGTTTTCAAAACATTTTAATGGAAATTCTCTCCTTGGTATTAGAGAAATAAAAAATCAAAATTAATTTTTGAAGCTCTATTAGTTTTGTTTCAAAGGAGCAATTGCCTTCTGTTGATCTCAGTGTTTGTTGAAATATGTAGAAATACAGTGGTATCTCTACCTAAGAACGCCTCTACTAACGAAGTTTTCTACATAAGAACTGGGTGTTCAAGATTTTTTGCCTCTTCTCAAGAACCATTTTCCACTTACAAACCCGAGCCTCTGAAACTGTAACCGGAAAAGGCAGGGAGAAGCCTCCGTGGGGACTCTCTAGGAATCTGCTGGGAGGAAACAGAGGTGGAAAAGGTGGGGAGAAGCCTCCGTGGGGACTCTCTAGGAATCTGCTGGGAGGAAACAGAGGCGGGAAAGGTGGGGAGAAGCCTCCGTGGGACCCCTCTAGAAATCTCCTGGGAGAAAACAGCACCGGAAAAGGTGGGGAAAAGTCTCCCTGGGGCCTCTCTAGGAATCTCCTGGGAGGAAACAAGGCCTCCACCCTCCCTATGGTTTCCCCAATCGCACCCATTATTTGCTTTTACATTGATTCCTATGGGAAAAATTGCTTCTTCTTACAAATTTTTCTACTTAAGAACCTGGTCACGGTTAAGTTCGTAAGTAGAGGTACCACTGTAGTTTGGAAACTAGCAGGAATATAAGAAAAATAAATAAAGGATACTTTTGTAGGGTTTTTTTTAAACTATAAGGCTGAAAAACATCCTTTCTCCAACATTTTATTGCTATGAATTCTTCTTGAAGGTTTTGGATATGCTTGTTTACCTTCTAAATTTCTGTATGTTTTCCTATTGTTAATTAAACCAATTTAGTTAAATAATGTAACTATCTATTACCACCCCTCTGTCTGTCTTTATTTCTGTCTGTCTATCTAATACAGAAAAGAGAACTATTGTGCTTATTTTCCTTTCATTCATACACACACAAACAAACACACACACAACACATACACACATATATATGTATAATATGTCTGCCAGTCTGTCTGTCTATCTTGGTTGCTTGAGTTTTTATGAATTAAATAAACTAAAAAAAATAACATTTCACTTACTCACCAAAGTAATAATATCATTTTCAAAAGTAATTGACTATTATCAGTAAATAATTGCCCTGGTCTATATATCCTAATTTCATTACTCTGTATCCTCCCTAATTTCTAATACACTTATATTCCTCATCATGATTTAGAACATCTGTTTCTCACATATACCTCATATAAGGTGAAGATGCCTATAAATCAAGATTGGTACTTAGTAATTCTTGATGCTGAAAATAGCTTGCTATTGTCTTCTTTCAGTTTCGACTTCCCAAACTACGGTAAGTAACAATGCTAGCATTCCCAGTTAATCACCAAGTACTAACAAGGCCAATCCTGCTTAGTTTCCAATATCCCCGTTCCCCCAGGCCTATACAATTTATGCATGGTATGTTTGTGTGTATGTTTTGCTTTTTTAATAAGGGGTTTTTAGTTACTTAAATATTAGATTTGTCATACATTGTTTAATTATTGTTGTGAGCCGCCCCGAGTCTACGGAGAGGGGCGGCATACAAATCTAACAAACAAACAAACAAACAAACAAATAAATAACAAACAAACAAACAAACAAACATCAGCTCAAGTATTTTCATCTCCTTGGTATTTAAGATAACATATTATGTATAATTCAGACTGCTGACCTTTGAAAAGCCTCCTTTTTATACGGTAGCTATTGCTCTGGAAATTATCATAAAATATAAATCTATCTTAAACTTGCTGAAAATTATCTATCTATCTATCTATCTATCTATCTATCTATCTATCTATCTATCTATCTATCATCTATCTAATCTATCCACAACAATTAAAACAATATAAACAATTAAAACCCCTAGAAATCAAAAATATTCATATCTTGGCCAGATCCAGATGGTAATTCCTTGTTACAAACCAGGTTTTCACAGCCTTCCAGAAGGTCAGCAGTGTGGGGGCAGGGCGGACCTCTGGGGGGAGCTGGATCCAGAGAGCCAGTGCTGCCACAGAGAAAGCCCTCCCATGTAGCCCCATCAACCAACACTGTCTAGTTGGCGAGACCGGGAGAAGTTCAACCCTGTGGTCCCTAATTGGTCGCTGGGAGGTATGTTGCAGTAGGCAATCCCATAAATAGTCTGACCCTATGCCATGTTGGGCTTTATGGGTGATAACTAACACCTTAAATTGCATCTGGAGACCGATTGGGAGTCAGTGCATCTCACTGAGTATTGGTGTGATGTGGGTGTACCTAGTTGCACCCACAATAGACCCCCATGGGTGTATTTTATCTATCATCTCTCTCTCTCTCTCTCTCTCTCTCTCTCTCTCCCTCCCTCCCTCCCTACCTACCGACCGACCGACCGACCGACCGACCGACCTACCTACCTACCTACCTACCTACCTACCTATCTATCTATTATCTATCTAATCCAATCTAATCTATCATCTAGCTACCTAGATACCTATCATCTCCTAACTGTATATAATTCATTATGCAGAAATTTCTTCATCACTTAATAATATCATGTCCTATACAAATTTTACCATCTGTTTTACGAGGGTCGCCCAGAAGGTAATGCACTTTTTTTTTTCTCAGCCTACAGTAATGGTATGAATGCGAAACTTTAAATATACATTATTTGAATTGTCAGAAATACGTGTGTAAATTTTGCATTTCTTCAGACAGCGTAGCTGCAGCAGTGTTTCGAAATGGCATTTGTAAGTGATGTACATTACAAGCAGCGTGTCGTCATTGAATTTCTCACTGCAGACAAAGAAACTGTTTGGAACATTCACAAACATTTGTGTACAGTTTATGGAGAATCTGTTGTCGACAGAAGTATGATTAGTTGCTGGGCACAGAGGGTGAGGCCACTAGAAGACTACACGTTAGAAGTCACACAGTGAAGAAATGGCTTCGTGACCAGAAACAGGAGTGGTACCAACAGGGCATACACACCCTTGTGTCTCACTGGAGAAAAGCCATAGAACAGGACAGAGATTATGTGGAAAAATAGGGAGTGTAGAAGAAACACCATTCTTTCTTGTGTGAAAGTTTCATTGTGTTCAATAAATAATTATTGAAGGAAAAAAAATGTGGAGCATTACTTTCTGGGCGGCCCTTGTGCAAAGAGGTAATGGGAGATATTATCTTTAGGCTTTGTTATATTTCTAATACCACCATGAGGTGGCAATAGCACACTATCAATTATACTAACAGCTATGCTGGTAGGATTTTAGAAAACATTTTTCTGATTGTTGTTATTGTCATGCAAGAGTTCTAAAAAAACAATTTCCAACATTGAGTCTTTGAAACAAATACCATAGCTACATGTAATAACTAAGCAATTGTGGAATATATATACAGAAAAGATATTTCTCCCAGAAGCAAATAGTTAACAAACAATGTTAGTAGGAAGTCAAGGAAATCACCAAGCTCTCTGAGGCTGGCAATTCAAGGAAGCAAGAGCAAAATGGATTTCAGGAAGATTTGTTTAAATAAAAAAACTTCAATACTGTAAAATGAATTTCCCAGCTGTAATGAGATAATTAAAGCCTCTCACCAGCCGGACTGATGCCTTTTTTGAGATAAACGCTCAAATGATTCTTTACCTTCTTTTCACACAATCTTTCATAAAAATACAGTTCAAAAGATCAATTTCCATTGATTTGATATTTATTTTCATTATTTGTGAGCATCTGAAATATAAAGATTGTAGAGCATAGTTGTGAGCAAAATAGCCAAGTATCAAATATTTGTCATAATGCTGAATTCCATTGCTTAGGAATGTGAAGGCAGAAAATCACCCCATACAATTGTGCATTTATGACATGTACATAGTTGTCTGTATTGTAGCGGCTTTGAGTCACTTAAACAAAATGCTCATTTAGGAGCAAGATTAAGCTATAAAAGCAAAACAAAAGAAGAACATTTTAGATCATTTCCATATTAAAGACACTTCCTTGTTGTTGTTTTTTAAGAACATGGATTGCCCTCACCATATGAACCACTTTAAAATCAGGCTGGGTTTATAGATCTATGCCTAATCCACAAAAAACCACATAATAAAGTTCTTTGCCAACCTGGTTCCATAATGGAGGAAGTTTTTCGTTTTACTAATAAAAACACCTATTTTGAGAATCACTCTTCTCAAAAGAGTGGCTTCTTTAAGCATTGGAATAAATAGAATCTCTGAGGAACAAAAGTCATACTTTAGATAACTTGCTTTCCCTTTATGTAGGAAATTCAGTATCTCACCTTTAAGAATAATTATCCTATCATGTTTAATCAAATCCAGAAGTAAAATCCATCAGGTTTTAACAGGTTCTGGAGAACCGGTAGCAGAAATTTTGAGTAGTTTGGAGAATTGGGAAATACTAATTTTGGTAGTGGGTAGTGGTAGTTCCAGGAGTGGGGGGAGGGGAATGGAGATTTTGCAATATACTTTCCATGTTACCCCTACCAAGCCACACCCACCAAGCCACACCATGCCCACCAAACTACGCCCACAGAACCAGTAGTAAAAAAAATTGAATATCACCCAGGGATATTTTGTATTTGCCAGTTCTCCGAACTATCAAATTTTCTGTACCAGTTGTCTAGAACCTGTCAGAACCTGCTGGATTACACTCCTGATAAAATCTCAGCACAACTTTGAATATCAATTGCTGTTGAGAATTGTGGTCTAATCCAGAGACCGAAACATATCAGGGACCAGGGTATCTACGAGACCGCCTTCTGCCGCACGAATCCCAGCGACCGGTTAGGTCCCACAGAGTGGGCCTACTCCGGGTCCCGTCAACAAAACAATGTCGTTTGGCAGGGCCCAGGAGAAAAGCCTTCTCTGTGGCGGCCCCAGCCCCTGGAACCAACTCCCCCCAGAGATTAGAATTGCCCCCACCCTCTTTGCCTTTCATAAGCTCCTTAAAACCCAACTCTGCCATCAGGCATAGGGGAACTGAGATATTCTTTCCCCCTAGGCCTTTACAATTAATTCATGCATGGTATGTTTGTATGTATGTATGTATGTATGTTTGGTTTTACAATAAGGGTTTTTTAGTTGTTTTAGTACAGTGATCCCTCGATTATCGCGGGGGTTACATTCCAAGACCTCCCGCGATAATCGATTTTCCGCGATATAGCAGCGCGGAAGTAAAAACACCATTTTTGGCTATGGACAGCCAAAAACTACCCCTCTCACCGGCTTTCTTTGGACACGGGTCCTCCTGCCCGCTGTTCGCCTGCCTGCTCGCTCGCCGCTCGCTCACCGCTCGCCCGTTCGCCCGCCGTTCGCCCGCCCGCTCGCTCTCCGCTCGCCCGTTCGCCTGCCCGCCCACCGTTCTCCCGCCCGCCCGCTGCTCGCTCGCCGTTTGCCCACCCACCCGCCCGCCGTTCGCCTGCCTGCTTGCTCGCCGCCCGCTCGCCGCCCGCTGTTCGCCCGCCCGCTTGCTTGCCGCTCGCCCGCCCGCTCGCCCGCCCGCCGTTCACCCGCCCACCCACGGGCGAAGGGAAAGAAAACAAGAGAGGGAAAGTGAGAAAAAGAGAGAGAGCAAGAGGGGGAGAGATAGAGAAAGAGAGAGAATGACAGGAAAGAAAGAGAAAGAGACAGAGAAGTGATTCTTGGTGATGACGTATGACGTCATCGGGTGGGAAAAACCGTGGTATAGAAAAAAAACCGCGGAGTATTTTTTAATTATTATTTTTTGAAAAACCGTGGTATAGCGTTTCGCGAAAATTGAGACCGTGAAAATCGAGGGAACACTGTATTGGATTTACATGCTGTTTTTTGTTACTGTTGTTAGCCGCCCCGAGTCTACGAAGAGGGGCGGCATACAAATCCAATAAATAAATAAATAAATATCAGGTTAGTAACATGCCAGACTACTTAACTTTAGATTGTTTTCTTACTTTCTCATTTTGTGCCGTGGAATATATCAGTCTGGAACCTTTGGGTAGCTGCTACCATGAGTCCCTTGTAATAGGAATATAAGTTAGATATGAATAAAGTTTTGCTCCAGAAATAAGATTTTGTTATTCTGAGCAGTGTCATCTCAACATCTGTGCAGCACAAAACTTGGTGAATGCTGCTACTGAGATACCAGAATCAAGCTTAAATGAGACAGAGGGCATACTTCATCCCTGCTCCCACTTGAATGTAATAATGACCTTTATAGATTATTTATTTCAGTGAATAAACACATAAAGTAGGAAAAGAAGCCAATCAGCATTCCAAAGCAGCTTTGAAATGACATTAGAATTTATTTATTTATTTATTTATTATTTAGATTTGTATGCCGCCCCTCTCCGAGGACTTGGGGCGGCTCACAGCAGAGAAAAACAAATCATAAATAATCTGAATACATTTAAAACATTTAAGATTTAAAGAGAAAACCCCATATAGTACATACACACTCACAAGCATACCATACACAATTTAAACATGCCCAGGAGGAGATGTCTTAGTTCCCCCATGCCTGATGGCAAAGGTGGGTTTTAAGGAGTTTACGGAAGGCAGGTAGAGTAGGGGCAGTTCTAATCTCCGGGGGGAGTTGGTTCCAGAAAGCCGGTGCCGCCACAGAGAAGGCTCTTCCCCTGGGGCCTGCCAACCGACACTGTTTAGTTGACGGGACCCGGAGAAGGCCCACTCTGTGGGACCTAATCGGTCGGTGGGATTCGTGCGGCAGGAGGCGGTCTCGGAGGTATTCTGGTCCGATGCCATGAAGGGCTTTAAAGGTCATAACCAACACTTTGAATTGTGACCGGAAATTGATCGGCAGCCAATGCAGACTGCGGAGTGATGGTGAAACATGGGCATACCTAGGTAAGCCCATGACTGCTCTCGCAGCTGCATTCTGCACGATCTGAAGTTTCCGAACACTTTTCAGAGGTAGCCCCATGTAGAGAGCATTACAGTAGTCGAACCTCGAGGTGATGAGGGCATGAGTGACTGTGAGCAATGAGTCCCGGTCCAGATAGGGCTGCAACTGGTGCCCCAGGCGGACCTGGGCAAACGCCCCCCTCGCCACAGCTGAGAGATGGTTTTCTAATGTGAGCTGTGGATCGAGGAGGACGCCCAAGTTGCGGACCCTCTCTGAGGGGGGCAATGATTCCCCCCCAGGGTGATGGACAGACAGATGGGATTGTCCTTGGGAGGCAGAACCCACAGCCACTCCGTCTTATCCGGGTTGAGTTTGAGTCTGTTGACACCCATCCAGGCCCCAACAGCCTCCAGGCACCGGCACATCACTTCCACCGCTTCGTTGACTGGGCATGGGGTGGAGATGTAAAGCTGGGTATCATCGGCATATTGATGATACCTCATCCCATGTCCTTGGATGATTCACCCAGCGGTTTCATGTAGATGTTGAATAGCAGGGGGGAGAGGACCGACCCCTGAGGTACCCCACAAGGGAGCGGCCTCGGAGCCGACCTCTGACCCCCCACTAACACCGACTGCGACGGGCCAGAGAGGTAGGAGGAGAACCACTGAAGAACAGTGCCTCCCACTCCCAACCCCTCCAGCCGGTGCAGAAGGATACCATGGTCGATGGTATCGAAAGCCGCTGAGAGGTCAAGAAGCACCAGGACAGAGTATAAACCCCTGTCCCGGGCCCGCCAGAGATCATCCATCAACGCGACCAAAGCGGTTTCCATGCTGTAACCGGGCCTGAAGCCTGACTGCTGGGGACCTAGATAATCGGCTTCTTCCAAGGACCGCTGGAGCTGGAGTGCCACCACCTTCTTGACAACCTTCCCCATAAAGGGAAGGTTGGAGACTGGACGATAGTTATTAAGTACGGCTGGGTCCAGGGAGGGCTTCTTGAGGAGGGGGCGCACAAGCGCTTCTTTATAGAGAGTTGGAAAGACTCCCCTCCCCAAGGAAGCATTGGTAATCTCCTGGGCCCAGCTCCGTGTCACCTCCCTGCTGGCCGAGACCAACCAGGAGGGACACGGATCCAGTAAACAGGTGGCGGAACTCACAGCTCCAATGGCCTTGTCCACTTCATCAGGTGTCACCAGATCAAACTCTTCCCAGACAGGTGGACAAGTACGTGCCCCAGTCACCTCGACTGACTCGTTGTCAGTCGACTCTGTATTACAATTGGAGTCGAGATCAGCCCGGATCTGAGCGACTTTATCAGCGAATTCTAACAGTCTAGTTGTAAAACATAGTCCACAGGTCTACATTGACAGGTCATTCATACTATTTTTTGTAGGGGGGGTAGTCGGGGTGGGGAATGCTAAAAATCAGATCACACTGTGACAAGGTATGGGGAGTACCTATTGTCATTCGCATTTTAATGTAGGTATGTGTCACTCATCAGTTGAAACTACATCATGAACTTTTCCTTCCAACAGCTTTTTTACAATTTGTTGTTTTATTTCAGTGTTCATCCCTGGAAAGCATTGCCTCATTAGCCATAGGCAAATAGCAAGATGGAAAGATAAAAATGCACAGAGGTTGAATGGATTCGATGTCAAGAAATCATTATTAAAGTTTCTACAAAATTGTAAAGCAATCCCACTTTATACTATGAGAGTACCCACTACGCTCAATATTTTGTATTATCCTTGTGGGCTAAATTGATACAATTGCCATTAAAACAGAAGGGCGATGCTATCCTCAGGTATGAGGTGAGATGAAGGAGAGTACAGGCATGGGCAGATATGTTAAGCAACTCTTTATTACAACAGAGGATTATATTTTTGGAAAATATGAATTGCGGTCATGGAACAAATCATCTCCCTCCCTTCCTCCCCCCTCTCTTTCTCCCTCCCCCCCTTTTCTCTCCATTACTATTTTATTGTGTCACCTAAATGAAACTATATAGAGTGCTTGGAGAGTCAATTTGTTATAGGGCTCAAGGCATAAGGCTACAAATTGGAAGACTGAGTTTTACTTCCTATTTTAAAGTATCCAGGACATTACATTATATATTCCAAAATGTTTTTTAAAAAGTAATAACAAATTGTTGCTCTTGCTATTGTTGTTTAAAAAAGGTAATAGTTGAATCGGTAAATAGATGTGGTGCAAATTAAAATCAATCAATCAATCCCTCTAGTTTCGGTCATAGACTAGCAAGTAAAATAAAAAATTCACAATTAATTAGGATAAAAAAGAAGAAACATAGTTGTTCTAAAATATCTTAAAAGGATTACAGTACATACTACGGCAAACTATATAGACAATATAATGACAATACTTGACTCTGGTCAAGGAAATAAAATCAGACTGATTCAAAATAACAGTGATGGTATAACAGACAATCTCCGAGACCGCCTACTGCCGCACGAATCCCAGCGACCGATTAGGTCCCACAGAGTGGGCCTTCTCCGGGTCCCGTCAACTAAACAATGTCGGTTGGCGGGCCCCAGGGGAAGAGCCTTCTCTGTGGCGGCACCGGCCCTATGGAACCAACTCCCCCGGAGATTAGGATTGCCCCTACTCTTCCTGCCTTCCGTAAACTCCTTAAAACCCACCTTTGTCGTCAGGCATGGGGGAATTGAAACATCTCCCCCTGGGCATGTTTAATTTATATATGGTATGCGTGTGTGTATGTCTGTTAGTATATGGGGTCTTTTAAATCTTTAAACATTTTAAAAACTGTTGGATTATTTATGATTTGTTGTTACATGTTGTGAGCCGCCCCGAGTCTTCGGAGAGGGGCGGCATACAAATCGAATAAATAATAATAATAATAATAATAATAATAATAATAATAATAATAATAATCTTCCAAGTATTCATGTAAATTTCTACAACTTCTCCTCCCACAATCAGGATCAGAATTTTTTTGGGGGGGGGGGGGGAAGCAGCCCACTTGCCCATTGGTGGCAAAAGGCAGGATCAGGAATTGGGGTGAGGGTGAGGAAGGATCAACACCAGGAGTGGGCTGCTGCCCGGACAGGGGGGGACGCAGTGAGATGGCAAAAATGGAGCTCCACCCCAGAGCATCCAATTTGCACTGAAAGATGTTGAAAGAAAATGCAGGGCGTCCTGCATAAGCCATGCCCAAGTGTGGTAGTAAAATTTTGGTAGCCCATCACTGATCAACATTCTTAGTTTCAGAACTTGCATCAAATGTGAGCCACAGAAATTCCTCTAGAGATGTCTTTTGGACTTGTCTGAAAAGACTTTAAAGTGGAAAAAAGAGGTAGTTAATCATGAGTTGTTTAACAGGAATAACTGCACCCTTTCTTGTATACCTGGAGTAAACAAAGTTTTATCAGTGACTCCTGAGTCCTGCCTGTTCAGGTCCCTGACCTACAAACCATTTCGCAGAAGCATCAAACATTTATTTCCATTTCTTTTTGCAGTTCCTGGATCAGCGACAAGGAAATTGTTACCTAACTTGGATATGTCAAAATCTGCCGCATACCGCCACATCTAAGTTGAGGTTTTGTCTATTTTGTTCAGAGTTAATGGAGGATAGGAACAACTCCGAACTAGCAATGCCTATCTGTGAAAGATATTTTAGGATGATACTGTAGATACTGTTGCCTAAAAACTGACAGATTGCAGCATCTGTGGGGGGTGGGCGGAAATGTCAAGGTGGCTATTGCTAGAAAACAACAAATCAATGTTGAAACAGTCAATATGATGCAGATTTATGGAAATGTGCCCATTTCAAATATTCATCACCATTTTTTAAAAAACCACTTCTCTCCAGTGCAGGATAAAGGTTTCTTCTGCATGTTTCCAACCAATATAGTCCTGAGCTTTGTTTTCCCAATTGAGTCTGTAATATTTGCTGATGGAATTGATCCATCTTGTTTCAGATATCTTTCGTGGGCGCTTTTTAATCAAGTGGAATCCATCCTATGACTCTCTTGGTCCACCTGCCATCAGTTCTTCTTGTTCTGTGACCAGCCCATTTCCATTTCAATTCTTTTACACTCTTGGTGATATCACACTTTTGTATTATTCTCTAATCCAGTGATTTTCAACCTTTTTTGATCCACGGCACATTTTTTACATTTACGAAATCCTGGGGCACACCATCAACCAAAATGACATAAATCTAATAAATAAATAAATAAATAAATAAATAAATAAATAAATAAATAAATACATACATACATACATACATACATACATACATACATACATACATACATAAATAACCCCCATATATACAATCCCATGTAACATCCCCTTATAAATACAGTCAATCATCAATCATCCCTCCTCAAATTTATACCACTGTCTCATTTCTGGGTACTTCTCCTGTCTTTCCCCCTTTTGTCTCTCATGTTTGTCATTTCTCTCTCTTCCTCCCTTTTTCCCTCATTCCTTCTCCCTCTCACTTCTCCCCTTTTTCCATCCCTGTCTCTCTCCCCCCCTTATGTGTGTGTGTATACACACTCGAACCATTTCCAAAACCAGTTGAGGGCTGGGATTTTTTCTCTTTTATTCTTTTCAAAAACAGGTGTGGGCTGGGGGGGGTTTCTTATTATTTGGGTGCTTTTTACCATATGCTTCAAGAATCACGTCTCTCTCTCTCTTTTGTTTCTCTCTCCTCTCATTCTCTGCCTCAATCATTTTCTCATTTCTCCTTTTTTCTCCCCTTTTTGTTCTCATTTCTCTCACTCTCCTTTCCTCTCCCTATCTGTCTCTCTTGCTTTCTCTTTTTCTCTCTTGATTTCCTTCTCTCTCTCCCTCTCTCTCGTTCTCTCTCTTATTTTCTTTCTTTCTCTCTCTCTCTCTCTCATGCTTTCTCTCTCTTGTTCTTTCTCTCTCTCTCTCTGTTGCTCTCTCGTTCTCTCTTATTTTCTCTCTCTCTCTTGTTCTCTCTCTTATTTTCTTTCTATCTCTCTTGTTCTTTCTCTCTCTCTCATGATTTCTCTCTCTTGTTCTTTCTTTCTCTCTCTCTCTCTCTCTCTGTTGCTCTCTCTCTCTCGTTCTCTCTCTTCCTTTCTTCTCTGTGGAGGCCGGCGAAGGTTTTCCTTAGTTTGAATGTTCCGAGCAAGCTGGCAGGGGGATGGGAAGCAGCCCCTTTACTGACAGCCCGGGACAGGACTGTGAGAGGGGTGGGCGTTCCCACAGCGCTTGGAGCGGCTAGCAGCCGGATCTCCAGCGCCGTTGCAAGCCGGAGAGAAGGACGGATCGGGCGGGGGGGACAGCCACAAGTGGAAGCCTCAGCCCTGGAGCTCCCACTTGCAGAAGCCACCCCTCCCCCAGCTATTGCCCGCCACTGCTATTAGCGATGAGAAGCCATGGGTGCGAGGGGGGTGACTTTCAAAGCAACCTTTGCCGGCGTCCCGCGGGAGGGTGCCAATAGCGGCAGCGGCGGCGGTGGGCAATAGCTGGGGGGCGGCTTCTGCAAGTGGGAGCTCCAGGGCTGAAGCCTCAGCCCTGGAGCTCCCACTTGCAGGAGCCGCCTCGCGGCACACCTGACCATATCTCGCGGCACACTAGTGTGCCGCGGCACACCGGTTGAAAAACACTGCTCTAATCCATGTGCAGGTCTTTCTATCTTGTCTTGAAATGTCGAGCATGGCTTTTGTGCCTCTCTTAATATGGTACCTCGAGAGTCTCTTTCACAACAGATGTGAAATGCCTTTCAAACTTTGTAGAGGTTGGAGCCTTTCAGCATTAATGGTATTACTTGCCTTAGGGGCCTGCTTTAAAATCCATTTTTCAAGACCATTTTAGGTAAATCGTTATGCTTCTGTGACATTCTTTTATTTGGCTGTTTCCAGCTTAAGGCTCTGCCATTCCATTTCATGCTTTTATTCTTCCTTTCTGTCATGTTTCTTGTTCCTTTTGCTTTCTGTTAAAGACCATGGCCTTTTGTGCTTTATGATTTTCTTATATCTCTTTTCTCTGTTCCCTTGTAGATAATCTGATTTTAATTTAATAACTTTAAAAATTTGTTTTTCATTGCTCCTTGTGATTGTCAGTCAGCATGCCATGGAATTAAAGCCCAAGTTTCAGAATGCCTTAATGACCTGTCTTTTCCCTCAGGTACAGGGGTGTCTGTATGGCAAAGTCAAAAAAAGGCAAGATGGCAGCCAGAATATGAAAAGTACCTCCTGTTTGAATGATGGTTAAAGGAATTAGAACAGTACTGCTTTAAGAGCGGGTGTTGCAGTCAGCTGGAAGAGGAAGTCTGCAGCATCTCTCTTTCTCAGAGCTCAGAACCTAATGAGAGTCTCTTCCTATTGAGACTCTCTGATTCTATGCTGGTTTGTCTATATGACTATTCCATTGTAAGGACTACGGTGTATAGGAAGAACTATGTGTTCCTATGTTGGTCTGTATATGTATTCATTGTATATGTATTGAAAATATTGATTGCTGTGTTTGTGAACTACTATGACTGTTACTGACTACATTATTTGCCTAATATAAAAATAATTATATATTTAATGTATGTAGTCTGGTTATATCTCTGGGATATTAGCTGAATATCTACTACTTCCACATTTTCCTTTGTGCATCCTGTGTAACTCTTAGAGTAGCACAGCTTACTCTTTAGCACCTAACAACTGCTTCTGTTTTTAATGTATTCTGAGTTGTAGTTGGGCAATATTTAAAGTATGGCTTTCCTTTCCATCTTCACTTTTTGCTAAATTTGGTCTAAACATGGAATTTATTAAAGTAAGCAGGTTATGACATTACACTTGATTCCTGCAAATATATTTTTATTTTTCAATATTTATTTTCTTGTAACTTGTGTCTTTAAAATATATATGTGCTTCTGTATTTCCTCTTTCTTTAGCCATCTTGAACCATTTGGAATATTTTCCTGCTAGAGCTGAGATTGGCCCTTACACTCCCAACCTTTGTTTAATCTTTCTAAATTTTAATCATTTGACATTACCTTTTAAAATGTTGTTTATTATTTTATAAGCCACCCAATGTTGCTGTAACAGTAAAATGGATGGAAAAAAAATAAGTAAATCTAATAAATAATTACTGGCAATCACCTAAGACTGGGTGGATTTTTTCCACATCCTCTTGTCTCTACAGGTTTCTTGCAAAGATGAATCATTCTTGCCACACGTATGTCAATACATCATAAGAATTGTTTAAAGTGATCACAAGCGTTGCCATAATATGTGTGATTGTGACGGTTGGGAAGGAAGAAAACTACCGTATATACAGTGATACATCAAGATACGAACCCCTCGTCTTACGAACAACTCGTGATACGAACCCGGGGTTCAGAAAATTTTTGCCTCTTCTTACGAACTTTTTTTGAGTTACGAACTGGCGTTTGGAGACTGCTGGGAAGCCGCGCGGCTGTTTTAAAAGGTGACAGCCAGCCTGGGGGGCTTCCCAGCACCCCCCCGAACCCCGAACCCGGACGTTTGGCACAAGTTTGGGGTTCGGGGGGTGCTGGGAAGCCCCCCAGGCCGGCTGCGACCTTTTAAAAGAGCCGCGCCGCTTCCCATCTGTCTCCTGAAGCCGAACGCGGAAGTTCGGCTTTGCCATTCGGTTTCAGGAGATAGATGGGAAGCGGCGCGGCTGTTTTAAAAGGTTGCAGCCGTCCTGGGGGGCTTCCAAGCACCCCCCCGAACCCCGAACTTGTGCCAAACTTCCGGGTTCGGGGTTCGGGGGGGTGCTGGGAAGCCCCCCAGGACGGCTGCGACCTTTTAAAACAGCCGCGCCGCTTCCCATCTATCTCCTGAAACCGAATGGCAAAGCCGAACTTCCGCGTTCGGCTTCAGGAGACAGATGGGAAGCGGCGCGGCTCTTTTAAAAGGTCGCAGCCGGCCTGGGGGGCTTCCCAGCACCCCCCAAACCCCAAACCCGGGTTCGGGGGGTGCTGGGAAGCCCCCCAGGCCGTCTGTCACCTTTTAAAACAGCCGCGTGGCTTCCCAGCAGTCGCCGAAAGCCGTTTTTTTGCGGGGGGGGGGTTTGGTTGCACGGATTAATTGACTTTACATTGTTTCCTATGGGAAACAATGTTTCGTCTTACGAACCTTTCATCTTACGAACCTCCTCCTTGCACCAATTAAGTTCGTATCATGAGGTATTACTGTACTTGAGTATAAGTCATGTTTTTCAGCAACAAAAATGTGCTGAAAAATCCGACCTCAACTTATACTCGAGTCACTGACGGAAGCGCAGGCAGGGACTCCAGTTTGGAGCAGAGGGAGCTTGCGGGAGACCGGCAGGCAGTGGAGGCTCTGGTGAGCAAGCTGTGCAGGGGTGGGGCAGGTGCTGCCTCTCCCTAGCTGAAGCAAAGGCAGGTGGTCCCAAAGCCCTCGGTGAAACGCTCCTGCAGCCCCTTCACTGAGAGCGCTTTTGTTGAGCGCTGTCAGCGAAGGGCTGCAGGAGGGGTGGGCAGGTGCTTCTGAAGTGCTCGGCAAAAGCACTCTCAGCAAAGGGACTTCCTGAGGGGTGGGCCAGGCCCTACCGAAGTGCTCAGCGAAAGCCTTCTTGCAGCCCCTTCGCTGAGAACGCTTTCGCTGAGCGCATTTGTAGCAACTGCCCCTCCCCTCCTGCAGCTCCTTTTCTGACAGCGCTCGATGAAAGCACGCACAAAACCAAGAGGGGGGAGGCTTGTATCTCCCTCCCAGGAAGCGTCCCCAAATGCCACTCCCATGCCAGCCCCCTGCAGGGAACCCCCAGCAATGCCACCAGCAGCTACTTTCCTGGAGGGAAATCCTGGGTTGGAGGGAAGGGGAGACCGCGGCCACTCATCCTTTGTTGGTGATGCTGGGGAGACCTCTGGGGTGAGCGGTGGCTCCTGGTTTTGTGTGTGCACGCATGTTTGTGTCTGTCTATCTGGGAATCCCGTGTCCTTAAGACGAAGGTGTGGGTGGGATATTGTGGGTGCAGTGTTGTGGTTGCATGTTGCATATGGGTGAAGGAGAGCAGTGGAGGAGGAGGAGGAGGGGGAGGGAGGGAGGAAGAGGAGGAAGAGGAGGAGGAGGGGGGTCTTAAAGCCCGGGAGGGAATGAAGGGAATGTGAGGTGAGGAGTGAGCAAAGCACCCTAGAAAGGCAGCGGAGGAGCTGCAAGAGAAACCGGCCAAAGATCTGCAGAGATTCTCCCGGAGCGGCTTCAAGGGATCGGCCCGCAGCTTTGACTGGAGCCTCTCAGGTGGGAGGGAATGCTCAGTGGCAGAATTGGAAAAGCGACCAGGCTTCTCTACTTCTCTCCCCCTTTGGAGAGCATCTGTAATATGGTAAATGATTTAGCTTTACTAGATAAATGGTCAAAGCAATGGAAACTGCAGTTTAATGTTTCCAAATTTAAAATAATGCACTTGGGGAAAAGGAATCCTCAATCTGAGTATTGTATTGGCAGTTCTGTGTTAGCAAAAACTTCAGAAGAGAAGGATTTAGGGGTAGTGATTTCTGACAGTCTCAAAATGGGTGAGCAGTGTGGGCAGGTGGTAGGAAAAGCAAGTAGAATGCTTGGCTGCATAGCTAGAGGTATAATAAACAGGAAGAGGGAGATTGTGATCCCGCTATGTAGAGCGCTGGTGAGACCACATTTGGAATACTGTGTTCAGTTCTGGAGACCTCACCTACAAAAAGATATTGACAAAATTGAACGGGTCCAAAGATGGGCTACAAGAATGGTGGAAGGTCTTAAGCATAAAACGTATCAGGAAAGACTTAATGAACTCAATCTGTATAGTCTGGAGGACAGAAGGAAAACAGGGGACATGATCGAAACATTTAAATATGTCAAAGGGTTAAATAAGGTTCAGGAGGGAAGTGTTTTTAATAGGAAAGTGAACACAGAAAAAGGGGACACAATCTGAAGTTAGTTGGGGGAAAGATCAAAAGCAACATGAGAAAATATTATTTTACTGAAAGAGTAGTAGATCCTTGGAACAAACTTCCAGCAGACGTGGTTGGTAAATCCACAGTAACTGAATTTAAACATACCTGGGATAAACATATATCCATCCTAAGATATAATACAGGAAAAAGTATAAGGGCAGACTAGATGGATCATGAGATCTTTTTCTGCCGTCAGTCTTCTATGTCAGTGATTTTCAACCTTTTTTGAGCCGCGGCACACTTTTTACATTTACAAAATCCTGGGGCACACCACCAACCAAAATGACACAAAAAGACAGTAAATATTATTTATTTATTTATTCAATTTTTATGCCCCCTTCTCCTTAGACTCAGGGCGGCTTACAACATGTTAGCAATAGCATTTTTTAACAGAGCCAGTATATTGCCCCCACAATCTGGGTCCTCATTTTACCCACCTCGGAAGGATGGAAGGCTGAGTCAACCTGGAGCTGGGGATGAGATTTTAACTGCTGACCTTCAGATCTACAGTATTTCTACATGTATTTATACATAGAACATACAATCCCATGTAACATCCCCTTATAAATACAGTCAATCATCAATCATCCCTCCTCAAATTTATACTACTGTCTCATTTCTGTCTCCCCGCCCCCCTTATATGTCTGTGTGTACTCAAACCATTTCCAAAACCAGGTGAGGGCTGGGGTTTTATTCTCTTTTATTCTTTTCAAAAACAGGTGAGGGCTGGGGGTTTTTTCTTATTATTTGGGTGCTTTTTACCATATGCTTCAAGAATCACCTCTCTCTCTCTCTTGTTTCTCTCTCCTCTCATTCTCTGCCTCAATCATTTTCTCATTTCTCCTCCCCTTTTTGTTCTCATTTCTCTCTCTCTCCTTTCCTCTTCCTATCTGTCTCTCTTGCTTTCTTTTTTTTTCTCTCTCTCTCTTGCTTTCTTTCAGTATCTCTTGCTATCTCTCTTTTTCTCTCTTGCTTTTCTTCTCTCGTGCTTTTTCTTGTTCTTTCTCTCTCTCTGTTGCTCTCTCTCATTCTCTTATTTTCTCTATCTCTCTCTTTTCTTTCTCTCTCTCTTAGTCTCTCTCTCTCTTGTTCTCTCTTATTTTCTTTCTCTTGTTCTTTCTCTCTCTCTCATGCTTTCTCTCTCTTGTTCTTTCTCACTCTCTCTCTCTCTCTCTCTCTGTTGCTCTCTCTCGTTCTCTCTCTTCCTTTCTTCTCTGTGGAGGCCAGCGAAAGTTTCCATTGGTTTGAATGTTCCGAGCAAGCAGCCCCTTTACTGACAGCCCGGGACGGGACTGTGAGAGGGGTGGGCGTTCCCACAGCGCTTGGAGCGGCTAGCGGCCGGATCGCCAGCGCCGCTGCAGCCACCGCTGTGGAAGAAGCCGCACCCCAAAAAAGCCGGAGAGAAGGAAGGATCGGGCGGGCGGGGACAGCCACAAGTGGAAGCCTCAGCCCTGGAGCCCCCTCGCGCCCATGGCTTCTCGTCGATGTCTCTGCCTGCCCGATCCGCGGGAGTGCTAATAGCGGTGGTGGCGGGAATAGCGGGGGGGGCTCTTGCAAGTGGAAGCCTCAGCCCTGGAGCCCCTTCGCGCCCATGGCTTCTCGTCGATGTCTCTGCCTGCCCGATCCACGGGAGTGCTAATAGCGGCGGCGGGCAGGAGCCCCCACCCCGCTATTCCCGCCACCGCCGCTATTAGCACTCCCGCGGATCGGGCAGGCAGAGACATTGACGAGAAGCCATGGGCGCGAGGGGGCTCCAGGGCTGAGGCTTCCACTTGCAGGAGCCCCCCCCCCGCTATTCCTGCTGCCGCCGCTATTAGCACTCCCGCGGATCGGGCAGGCAGAGGCATCGACGAGAAGCCATGGGCGCGAGGGGGCTCCAAGGCTGAGGCTTCCACTTGCAGGAGGGCCCCCCCCACTATTCCCGCCGCCGCTATTAGCACTCCCGATGCCACAAGTGAAAGCCTCAGCCGCTGCTATTGCCATCCCGCCGAGTCCCAAGCTCACCTGCTGCAAAGAAGGAAGGCACGAAGAAGAAAGGCGCGAAAATGAAGGTGTGAAGAAGCAAGCCGGGACACTCAACTTCCAGTTTGGAAGCGGAACTTCACGGCACACCTGACCTTGTCTCGCGGCACACCAGTGTGCCGCGGCACAGCGGTTGGGAAACGCTGTTCTATGTTTCTATGTTTGCCCTTATGTAAATAGCTATAATCTATTTACCTATTCTCTCTATATCTATCTATCTATCTATCTATCTATCTATCTATCTATCTATCTATCTATCTATCTCTATCTATCTATCTATCTATCTATCTATCTATCTATCTATCTATCTATCTATCTAATCTACTGATGCCTCAATTAATGTAATATTATTGGTTTCCATTTTTATAAGTTACCAGTAGCCACTGCATTTACCACCCTTGACTTATACTCGAGTCAATAATTTTCCCAGTTTTTGTGGCAAAAAATAGGTGCCTCGGCTTATAATTGGGTCGACTTATACTTGAGTATATACGGGTAAACACATTTAGATAGAACATGTATCTTATGAATATCACAGAGGGATGTATTTTAATTATGTTGGTTAAATAGACAAACATACCTTTGGGATTTAGTCTGGGTTCATCTCTGGTCTAGAAACTCTGTAGAAAGCAGGTCAATGAAAGTCATCTACAGTATATGCCTTTCCTTTTGTTTCTCTTTGTAGATATCTTGCATAGGAGATATTTATGTATGGTTAAGTTTGTACTGTCAATCAGAGTTTTCAATAAAAGTGTTCTAGTCTGTTTGTGTTTTGGGTGTTGCTAGGTGTGACAACATTGAGCAATCATATAACTCACACCTATTTCACTGACTAGAATTTCTGGGGAGTTACTAGTATAACATACATAAATGAATATCTACAAAGTGCTCCTAAAACGGCTGCTTGAATGCATTTCCAATACAGTGGTCCCTCGAGTTTCGCGATCTCGATCTTCGCTAAACGCTATATCGCGAGTTTTCAACCCGGAAGTAAACTCCACCATCTGCGCATGCGTGCCCTTCCACGCATGTGTAGATGGTGGAGTTTCCCCGCCGGGCAGAGGCTTCCCTGGGTCTTCCCCCTCTTGCCCCGGTAAGGCGCGAGCAACGGCGTGGGCGGGTGGGCGGCACACGCGCGGGGAAACCCCAGGGCCGCTTCTCAGCTGAGAAGCGGCCCCAGCAACAGCGCGGGGGGCGGGCGGCACGCGCGCGCGGGGGAAACCCCAGGGCCGCTTCTCAGCTGAGAAGCGGCCCCAGCAACAGCGTGGGGGGGCGGGCGGCGCGCGCGCGCGCGCGGGGAAACCCCAGGGCCGCTTCTCAGCTGAGAAGCGGCCCCAGCAACAGCGCGGGGGGGCGGGCGGCGCGCGCGCGCGCGCGGGGAAACCCCAGGGCCGCTTCTCAGCTGAGAAGCGGCCCCAGCAACAGCGCGGGGGGGCGGGCGGCGCGCGCGCGGGGAAACCCCAGGGCCGCTTCTCAGCTGAGAAGCGGCCCCAGCAACAGCGCGGGGGGGCGGGCGGCACGCGCGCGCGCGGGGAAACCCCAGGGCCGCTTCTCAGCTGAGAAGCGGCCCCAGCAACAGCGCGGGGGGGGCGGGCGGCACGCGCGCGCGCGGGGAAACCCCAGGGCCGCTTCTCAGCTGAGAAGCGGCCCCAGCAACAGCGCGGGGGGGCGGGCGGCGCGCGCGCGCGCGCGGGAAACCCCAGGGCCGCTTCTCAGCTGAGAAGCGGCCCCAGCAACAGCGCGGGGGGGCGGGCGGCGCGCGCGCGCGCGCGGGGAAACCCCAGGGCTGCTTCTCAGCTGAGAAGCGGCCCCAGCAACAGCGCGGGGGGGGGGGGGGCGGGCGGCACGCGCGCGGACAAGCAGCAGCAGCGAGGCGGCGGGGAAACCCAATCTTCGGCTCCTCGCTGCTGCGGTGGAAATAAAAATACCATCTGCGCATGCGCAGATGGTGTTTTTACTTCCGCACCGCTATTTCGCGACAAATCGATCATCGCGAGGGGTCCTGGAACGGAACCCTCGCGATGATCGAGGGACCACTGTACTACATTTCACAATTGTTTTGTCCTTATGGCGTTAATGTGCTGCCATTCTAAATGGTTTTGTACATCTATTTAGAGATTATATTTTAAAATGAATAATGCCTCATGTTTTGAAGAAATAAAAGATTATAACATAAAGAGAGGGCACACAGAATAAATATGTAAAGAACTGGAGTTATTTGCTGAAGATCTATTCATCATTTATAGTCTCTCAAGGTCTCTGACAAGACATTGTTAAACTTTTGGAAATGTATTTTTAAGGATTTTCAGATCGCTTGGTCAAACAACTTTGCTGATACCACTTGCTCGTTTGTTAAGAAGCATCATTGTTTGAATGCTTTCAGTGCTGAAGTTAACAGAAATAGTGCCTCTGAATAGAGGTTTGGGGTAGGCAAAACTAAAATTATGCAAGACATTGAGAACTATGACAAGTAATTTCAAGCTTTAAAGGAAGGTTTTTCTGGATCCTGTGCTCTAGGACACTCTCTCCGATAATAATCAAACCATGCAATGAATTAATGAATTAAGGGAAAATGGCTGAGAACATGTCAAAGGAACATAGTAGTATTTTCTACAATTGAGATTGAAGCGGTTCATTTTAAGTTTCTATCTATTATGTGCTCGTGTATTGTTGTCGTTGAGCTGAAGTAGTCATTGACAAGTAGGACAATGTAGTGGATAATTTTATGAACGATGCTTAGGTCGTACTGAAGGCGGTGTAGTTCTAAGTTGTTTAGACCCAGAATTTTAAGTCTGATTGTATAAGGTATTCTGTTGTGAGCAGAGGAGTGTAGGACTCTCCTTGTGAATTATCTCTGGACACATTCAATTGTATTAACGTAGCAGTAGCGACTGTGAAAGGGATCTTGGAGTCTTGGTGGATAATCAACTAAACATGAGCCAGCAATGAGCCAGAGTGGCGCAGCAGGTAGAGTGCGGTACTGCAGGCCACTGAAGCTGACTGTAGATCTGAAGGTCAGCGGTTCAAATCTCATCACTGGCTCAAGGTTGACTCAGCCTTCCATCCTTCCGAGGTGGGTAAAATGAGGACCCGGATTGTGGGGGCTATTGCTAACATGTTGTAAGCCGCCCTGAGTCTAAGGAGAAGGGCGGCATAAAAATCAAAGAAAGAAAGAAAGAAAGAAAGAAAGAAAGAAAGAAAGAAAGAAAGAAAGAAAGAAAGAAAGAAAGAAAGAAAGAAAGAAAGAAAGAGCAGCAGCGGCTAAAAAGGCCAACACGATTTTAGGCTGCATCAACAGGGGGATACACTCCAAGACCAGGGAGGTATTAATATCACTCTAGAATGCCATAGTCAGGCCTCACCTGGAATACTGCTTTCAGTTCTGGTCACCACACTTCAAAGGGGACATTGAAACTCTGGAGAAAGTGCAAATAAGAGCAACCAAAATTATTAGGGGAGTTGAAACCAAGACTTATGAAGAGAGATTGCTCGAACTGGATATGGACAGCCTTGAGAAAAGAAGGGCCAGGGGGACATGATATCAGTGTACAGGCACTTGAGGGGTTGCCACAGAGAGGAGGGGGCCACACTATTCTCCAGGGCACCAGTGGGCCAGACGAGGAACAACAGTTGGAAGCTGACCAAGGAGAGAATCAACCTGGAAATAAGGAAGAACTTCCTGACGGTCAGAGCGATCAACCAGTGAAACGGCCTACCAGCGGAGGTTGTGAACTCCCCAACTCTGGACACTTTCAAGAGGAGATTGGACTGTCATTTGGCTGGGGTGCTGTAGGATTTCCTGCCTAGGCAGGGGGTTGGACTTGATGACCTGCAAGGTCCCTTTCAACTCTAACAAATAAATAAATAGATGTCCGATATGCAGTGCATATACCAGACATACGATCACTCATGCCTTTATCACCTCATGGTTAGATTATCGCAACATGTTCTACATGGGGCTACTCCTGAAATGCATTGGGAGACTACAGGTGGTCCAAAATGCAGCTGCACGAGCTGTTGTGGATGCACCTAGGTACACCCACATCACACCAACACTTCATGAGATGCACTGGGTCCCAATCAGTCTCCGGATGCAGTTCAAGGTGTTGGTTATCACTATAAAACCCTACATGGCTTAGGGACAGATTATCTTTGGGACCGCCTTCTACCGCATGGCTCCCAGTGACCGATAAGGGCCCTCAAGGTTGGCCTTCAGCTAAATAGTGTTCGCTGTGGTGACTCTGCTTCTCTGGAACCAGTTACCTCCTGAAATCCGTACTGCCACAATACTGGCTTCCGGAAAGCTGAAAGGACTTGGCTTTTCCAGCAGGCCTGAGGCCGTTGATCAGTTGATGCATCATCGAATCCAGCCATAAAGGATATGCATGGTTTTATTGCGGGTTTTAAATTGTTTTTTTTTTTATTGTTCTCTTTTGGGATATTTTAATATTAATATTGTATGCATTGTTTTTGTTAGTTGTTAATCGCCCAGAGTCCTAAGGGAATTGGGCAGCATACAAATTGAATGAATGAATGAATGAATTGAATGAATGAATGAATGAATTGAATGAATGAATGAATCAGAAGGCTCCATCATCACTATTTGTAGAGCTAAAGCTTTATTTCACAGCCTTTATTTAGCAGCCATTATTAATTTACCTGCTTGTCGGGGCTTAATTGAATTCTTTCTACAAAGAATTGAGCAGCTCTCAGCAGCCTTTAGACTGCAGATTGTTGTTCCCATTAACACCAGCCTCAAACATCCTGCAGCTAAAATATAGCATGAAAGGCCAATCCTCTTTAATGCATATATATATATATATATATATATATGTATGTATGTATGTATGTATGTATGTATGTATGTATGTATGTATGGATGGATGGATAGATAGATAGATAGATAGAGATGGATAGATGGATAGGATAGATGGATAGATGGATAGATGGATAGATAGATAGATAGATAGATAGATAGATAGATAGATAGATAGATAGATAGATAGATAGATAGATAGATATAGAGACAGGCAAATAGACAGAGACAGACAGACAGTTTCCCACTGAGCACCTCTTCCAACTCTTTACAGTAACAGAAAACATAACTCTGCTATTTTTAATATTGCTGCCCTTTCATGGCACTCAAAATTGGCTGCTGAAGCAGCTGCCTCCCTGTTTACTAGCAGGATTGACCCTGGGGAAGCAGAGGAAAAGGCTGCTTTTCTGTTTAGCAGACAAGGTTTATCAGACCAGGGTCAACTGCAATCAATTGATGTCCATTGACCTTTAGTTCATACCGTCTCCTTCACAGTGCCAAAAATAAGAGGAAGGCAGAAAGGAACTAAGCTTCCACATAACCACATGCTTTTAATTGGTGTGCGCTTTCCGACTTTAATAAATCTCAAGTCTGCAGAGTGAGATGCCTGGCACTTCTGACAAAATGCCAGCAGTTAGCTTTGAGATCATGGAAGATTTTAGTTTATAAATATATCCTGTAAATCTCTCTCTCCCTCTCCCCCCCACATACCCACACCCATAGAGCCTGTACACCACAAATCTTTTTGTTGCTGAGGTTAGGGAATGAGTGAGGTCAATCTAATACAAATCAACAGAGAGGAACATCTTCTTGGAAATGTTATGACCGAGATTGTGAATGAGGCAGCCCATTTGACATGCTATCTTAATTATACTTTTAAGTAA
Organism: Erythrolamprus reginae; assembly: GCF_031021105.1. Taxonomy (NCBI): domain Eukaryota; kingdom Metazoa; phylum Chordata; class Lepidosauria; order Squamata; family Dipsadidae; genus Erythrolamprus; species Erythrolamprus reginae. Next base: position 118,872,354 of record NC_091950.1, read on the forward strand.
TCTATGTACCACACCTCAAAAAGGATATTCTGATCGTCCTATCTCTAACTTGGTCATTTCTTATGAGGAACAGATGGTTTGTGGTGGGTACACTGAACAAGAAGAAACATATAAAAAGAAATGCAGTAAATCTGCCCATTCTCCTTTCGGCCAAGAGCTTATGGTTCTTTCAGTCGCTCAAGTATTTCAACATTTTGGAAAGCACTTCCTCTTTCTTTGCGTCAACATTTCCCCACAATTTCCTCATCATTATGCAGGCTGTGTAAAAATGTTGAATAAAAAGATTTAAGGAGAATTAGGGGTAGTCTTCATGTTGGAAACAAATCTAGGTAAGAAAACAAGCTATTATTTATTTATTAAATTTCCAACTCCTTTCAGACTCTATGAAGAAAGTTCTGATTTTTCATTTACCACTTTGAAAAGCTTTGCATGTTATAGCTGGTCACACAATGCAATATTTGTGGAATAAGCAATGGATGGCACATTTTATGCTGTGATTATTGTACATTATCTGGAGTGGAGTTGAGAAGTATACAAATGTATGCCGATACAATAAAATACATTTTAGACTTCACCGACACTTAATTTGAGGCAGAATTCTGCCACATTGTGTATGTATTAACATATTTCATTCCACTCTGAGTGTTAAGCCTGTTTCAGCAGAAAGCAAAACATTTTACTATTACTACTACTATTATTAATATTTACTACTATGAATGTTTCAGGCCACATTTAAATTATACATGTTAACTTTTAAGATCTTTTTAAAGATTGTTAATGATTTCATTTTATAAAATGTGCCCAGGGCATCCAATCTAGTTTGGCAAATCAGTATGGGTTGACTGAGGTGCAGATGGTTCATTTCAACTTGATGCATAGAAGTGGAGTAAGATTCAGAAAAACAGAATTATGATTTATGATAGGCCTTGCATGGAAAAACACCTGCAACCTTCGTACATATTTTTCACCATAATGGTTGCAGACACTAAGAAACTTAAGTAGGGATATATTTTTTTTATTTTACGAAGTGCAGAATTTAGCCTCCTTTCTGATGCAAAACAAGCCATTTCATACCTAGTAGAAGCATTGCCGGAATGTCCAAGAGGATTTTGGGGCAGCTAGAGGGTGGGACCTAATTAATATTCTCATTTTAACTCAGTCCCTGCCAATAAGGCTGAAGTATCACCCATGTTGGACTCTCCTTCACAGTGCAGTGGAGAAGAGAATTTCTCATAAAATCTTATGGCTGAAATATTGCAAATGTTGGTGCACATAAAGCATGCAAGCTTTCATATATCCCAGTGTACCATTTTAGCCTGAGAAGTTTCAAGTTTCAGTGCAAAGTCTACAAAATAAATCAGATTGGGAAACCAAGTCGATTAGAGCTCTACTTTATCGAAACAGGATACAATCTCTTCCAAATATTATAATTAAGTAAAGCTTCAGGTTTCTTTGCTTATGTAATAGTTCTTGCTTACTGTGTTTCCATCAAGGTCATCTCCCTGACTGTCTATATTCAAGCAGCTACGCTGAAGAGCTGTAATATGAATAGTTAAAGGGGTAAGGAATAATATTGCTCCGTTGTTTCCAGCTCTTCAATGCTTGGTTTTTATTTTTTCTTTTAATAGGGAGAGAATGAGTTTACCACAATCCAACATCCAGGGCCACTCAAGCCAGCCATTCTGATCTTGAATCAACATTTACTTTCCACAATAGCAAATACAAGGGGACCCTGACCCTGCTGCCAGCATATCGAAGTGGGGGCAAACTCCAAGAGTTAAAGCGCCAGGTATACAAGTGCCCAACACTAAGTCTAGGCCAGATTGTGTATGGGCATGCCCTACCTCACCCTGAGAGCTGGCCACAAGCAGCACAGATCATTAGGGCTGAATCATTGCCAAAGCACACTTTCATTCTCTAGGTAGAGCTGGGACAGGTTCTGGCAGATACCAGTCTGGGATTGTAATTCCCCTCTCATAGTTGCTCACCTGGGCCCAGGTTGATAACTCCTTTGTACTACAGTAAGCATCAAAGCAGAACACCGTGCTTGGGCTCAATGTTTCAACCAGCCATGCCCTTTAAAATATATATTGGTCAAATGTGACTTCACTGATCTGATCCAAGCATCAAGAGAGGAACTTCCTCTTTGAACTTCCTGTTCCTTCAAGTAGAAAGCGAAGGGAGAAGAGAGAGTGGAGGGAAGTAGGGGAGAGGAGGAGTAAGAAGGTAGGAGGAGGAGATGGGAGTTTCAGGGAAGGGAGCCTAAAGAAATGAAGAAAAACAGACTGATAAATAACGGCATAAAATGGGTGCAAAATAGGATACTGATTTATGACTGACTGGATAAAAATGTATAACTATGTTCCTGGTATATTTTAAGGCATATGCATTGATGTATATATGGAAATTATGGAGAAAATAAAACAAACTTTTACCAAAAAAAGAACTTCCTGTTTCTCCCAGGGGTCTCCAATTTTTCAGACCTCAGGGACCACTAAATTCATAATTTAAAATCCCACGGACCACTAATATGATCTGCCTAATGACTGTCTGTGTGGGCGTAGCTAGATGGTCATGTGACTGGGTGGCCATGGCCAACTCAATGTAACTCATGTTGAGGGGCGCTTCGCCAGCCTCTACTTGCCCCTCCCCTCCCACTCCTCCCCTCCCTACCAGGGCTCCTTAGGGCCCCAACAGGAAGCAGTTGTTGGAGCTAAGGAGCCACAAGAAAGAATTGGCAGAACAGCTCAGCTCAAATTGGATCTGGCCAAGAAGGCGGCTCAGCAGAAGCACCTCACTGAGGACTACAAGCATGCTTTCCAAGCAGAGGGAAGACCTGTGGGAGTGCAAGGCTAGGTGCTGGTACCTGGATGTTTAGCAGGCTGAGATGGTCAGCCAATTCCAGGCCTTGATGCAGTCCCACTGGAACAAGCTCCTGTGGCTCTTCGCCAGTATTTCCCTCCAGTCTTTGCCCAAAGCCCCGGACCAAGAGGCTGAAGCAGACCCCAAGACCCTGATGGGGAAGACTCTCTGCAGCAACACCAATGTTCATTGTATGTATGTCTCAGGGACTGTAGTTTGAGGACCCCCAATTTAGTGCATATAAAAAATGCAAATATTTTTCTGTGACCGACCAGTGGTCCATGGACGAGTTGCTGACTGCTGCCTTAGACAACTATATAGCAAATTATGTGTTACCCTCCCAGGAGGAACTGTATGTTTGGCTCTGCCCCTCCTTGCATTCATCAAAGCCTTAAAATCCAACCTGATTGTTTACTGCAGCATAATAAGGTAACATACTGTGTATAATTGTTGCTTTGTTGAACAGGTAGTCCTCAAAAACTATGTGGTGAGTTACATATTATTTTTCCCATGAGGTATGTTTAGCTGTTATCCTCCTTGCATTAAAGCCTTAACATACAAACTGATTTAGTTATTGACAATGGATGTACAGATATTGTAGCATAATAAAGTAACAAAAACATTGGGTTTAAAGTGGTTTACATTTGTTGCTTTATTGTACAGGTAGTCCTAAATTAAATTAAACTATAATTTCATGACTAAGCAAATGAGAACATAAAGTGTAATGTCATGGTGGACACAGGGAACTTGATGTTGAAACACACCCTGCAGCTGTAAAGGTGGGTGGATTGCCAAATATCCAAATTTTTATTTCATGACCATAGAGCAATGATGGCTAACATTTTCTGGACTAGAAGAACCAGGAGCCCTACTCTTAAACCTCCAAGGGCTTCAATGACCCTCCAAAAGGCTGCAAATGACCAGCTGTCTGCAAGAGATATCTATTATTATTATTATTTATTGGATTTGTATGCCGACCCTCTCCGTAGACTTGGGGCGGCTATCTATCCTTCCATTCCCCACCATCTTCTCAGAGCTGAAGCTTCTTGGAGAAGTGAAATGACTTCAAAGAAAAAACAAGGAAGCCCAGTTGCCTCCAGAAAAATCACCTTTGGGATTCAGCAGAGTTGTAACTTTTAGTAGTGCTGAACAAATGGTCATTTAACAACTAGGACGACCTGTACCACATGCAATCGGTATGACTGGATTTCACTAGAAAGAAACATTCCTTTCTGCTCCCCAGACATCATGACACATCAAGTCAAACAATTTCTACAGTCCACATTACCCATCTCAGGTCTCTGGAGATTCCCGGGAGGGGTGGCGGCGAAAGAGATCGCTTTAATAATTACTGTGAGAGCACATACAATGCAATTCCTTCATATTAGATAATGGCACTAGACAGAACGCAAAAGTACTAAGCCTTCCTTAGACAAAGTGAGCAACTAGTCACTCACTTAATCCTAGGGAGAAGGCAATTGTCAGATGTTTTTGAAAAGATTTACTATTTTTAATAATAATAATAATAATAATTATTATTATTATTATTATTTATTAGATTTGTATGCCGCCCCTCTCTGAAGACTCGGGGCCTTATGTATGGACTTAAAATAATTTATTGCAGACCATTTTGCAGTAGACAGTACATGTCAATTCCTTTTCTTGGAGCCTAGACATCAATAAAGCATCAAACAATCACTTCATGTTAAAGTGTGTTAGTGATGAAACCAAAACTAGGGAAAAGTGAAGTCTTTCTGCAAGCAAGCTTGTGATTGAAAAATGAATTTGGTAAGTATATATTTAAAGTGCCTAGACCAGTGATGGCGAAGCTTTTTCCTCGACTGCCAAAAGAACATGGGCATGCTCTAACAGCCTGGGGAGGGCAAAACAGCTTCCCCCACCACTCAGAGGCCCTCTGGAGGCTGGGAACAGCCTGTTTCCCAATTTCTGGTAGGCTTTTGTTTCATCCTCCCCAGGCTCTAAAGGCTTCCCTGGAGCCGAGGGAGGGTAAAAGCGCCTTCCCCATCTCTCCTGAAGGCTCTCTGGAAGCCAAAAATGCCCTCCCAGAGCCTCTATGCGAGCCAAAAATCAGCTGGCCATGCCAGCAGATATGGCTCCGTGTGCCACCTGTGACACCCGTGCCATAGGTTTGCCATCACTGGCCTAGACTGTCATTTTGAATGAAATGCAAATATATCTATAATTGTCAGAAGCAAGCTTTGGGTCTTTTGAGAAAGACTGATCTATGGATTTAACTGTATCTGATAAATAATCCCTTTATTTATTACCATACTGGAGATGGCAGTCACAAAAAGCTGAACTTTCAGTCTTTATGCCAAGTTTTCTCGACTCATAATCTTCTATATTTGGAATAGCTTAACATCTTATTCAATCATTTTTAATAGGAGCACAAAAGAGGACTAGGATTTTTCAACTTATAAAACTATTAGGATTTTTCAACTTATAAAACTATTGTAGCATTGCTTTTATAGCTTATTACTGCTGCCTTGCCTGAATAAAAAAAAACTTGGTTAGATTCCAATGCTTTGATAAAGATTAAAAGCAATGCTATAATTAGACATTATGTAAAAATTGCAATAGGCATGAAAAATAATTGTACATGTCAACTCTGTTCCTCCCCCTCATCTGTTAAAAAAAAAGTCTATTTCCTCAAGATCAGTGTAATCTCTCTTATTTCCAGCTGGATCTCCCCAATGCATCTGAAATGCACCAGTTTGTGTGATCTGCTTTGCAATACACAAGTGATATAGAGACTCATGTAACCAATGCAAATCAAAGCAGGCTTAACCAAGCATAGCATATTTCTATTGAAAATAAATGCACAAGGTTTAAAGTGAAAGTCACAAAGAATAAAAATAACCACACAGGGATCTTGACTCTGAGCAATCAGATAAACCTCCTCCAGGGTGACATGCCTCCAAGCTGGTCCTTCAGGCCTTCCAATCCATCACCAGTGAATTTGAACCCATTTACCTTGCTACATGCTTTGTCTTCTTTTCCTTCCAGTTTTCCTAGCATTCTAGTTTTCTCAGAGGAGCTACTAGCTTTTAATATAATCTTTGTAATATATCTTAAACTACCATTTGAGCTTGGCCATTTGTGTCCCAAGTGAGAACTCTGGGTTGATTCATTCACTGATCCATTTGTTTGCTTTTTTTGGCTAAGTGTAATATTCTTAGGAAGCCTTTCCAATACTGAAGTTCAATAAGTGTTCATGGGGAGATAAGTAGAATCCACCCCTCAGTAGGAGGCAATCATCTGCCTCTCACTGCTGTCCAATATAGGAGACTGCTTGCTCTAGCTGGGCAGTTAAGATAACCTTCACCACTTGGGTGACTAAGTATCTTTTGATCATGCAGTTTTATCCACTCATCCCTTCAAGGAATGCACCCACAGCTGTCACCATGATGTGGAAGTACACAACAGGACTTGAAGAAGCGAATCAAATGAGTCATTAACTAAAGTAAATTATATGAGTCTATTAAATCATATCCATGCACTTTAACAAGTAGATTTGGGGAAGTGATCCAATAAGCAAATCAATTCTAAATTTGATCAAATATTTGCATGATTATAAAGGTATTCAAGTTCAATTATATAGAATAAGTTATCTCTTGAACTTTAGTTACCTGAAGTTGCTAAAAGACAACACTGAACTTGTTGCGTGCTTCTAATATTCTATGCAAAAATTAACCACATGTGAAACAGATTTCCAACATCAACCCTAAGGAATACAGAAGTATGGATGACAACTGACAGCTCTTTCCATTTAAAGCAGTGGTATTCAAGTATTTGGGTTGCCTGGGCCACTCTGAGTGAAGAAGAATTGTCTTGGGTGGTGGTGTATAAAATATAAAATACAGCTAATGTATAGAATCACATAATGTTAAATGTTTATAATCTTGTGGGGCCACATTACTAGCTGTGCATTCATGTGCGCAGCCTGAGATCTGGATATGCCTGATGTAAAGGATACAATCAATATTTCTTGTTCAGCAGTTCTCAGGAAAAATATTTTACCTCTACATTATTTATAAAATAAATAAAAGGCTGTTCATTAAAACTATGTATGACAAGACATTTACTTTGGTTTAAGCTTGAATCAATATAGCCACTTGATACATTCGTTCCAAATTGGGTAAATCCTAATGGAATAAAATAAAAGATCACTCATTTTTCCATGTTGTGATTGAGCAAAATGGAAAATGTTCTAACCATGAGAAAAAAATTGAAATGTTAATATGCTACTTAAGTTTTTCTCCATGTCCCATTATCCTACAGAAAAAATGGGATTAAAAATACCTTAAAAACATACTCTATCTTCTTATAAGAAAGATAAAAGAATGTGACATCAGCATTTTGATGCATTTTGTAACTGCAGTATTTCCTGGGAGGTAGATGATAGAATTAGGAGAGTCAGCACATTTTAATTGTAGCAACAACACAAAAAGATATTCATGCATTAATGGGAATAAGGAGATCGCTGACCATTTCAATAGCTACTTCTGTTCAGTTTTCTCAAAAGACACCTTACAAAATAATACTATAGAGGGATATAGCATTGCTTCCAGCTGTACGGATTCAGCTCCAGTGATCTTAGAAGCCGATGTCTTAGAAGAACTTGAACGATTAAAGATAAATAAGGCAATGGGTCCAGATGGCATCCACCCCAGAGTTCTTAAAGAACTCAGATCTGTCCTTGCTACCCCCCTGACTGATTTGTTTAACCAATCCTTGTTAACAGGAGAAGTTCCTGAGGATTGGAGAATGGCCAGTGTTGTGCCTATTCACAAGAAGGGCAGTAGAGAAGAAGCTGGTAACTACAGGCCAGTTAGCTTGACATCAGTTGTAGTTAAAATGATGGAGACTCTACTCAAAAAGAGGATAAATCAGCACCTAAAAAACAATAACTTATTAGACCCAAATCAGCATGGCTTTACTGAAGGCAAATCATGTCAGACTAATCTCATTGATTTCTTTGACTATGTCACAAAGGTGTTGGATGAAGGTGGTGCCGTGGATATTGCCTACCTGGACTTCAGCAAAGCCTTTGATACGGTTCCACATAAAGAGCTGATAGATAAATTAGTGAAGATTGGACTTAATCCCTGGATAGTTCAATGGATTTGCAGCTGGCTGAAGCGTAGACATCAGAGAGTTATTGTTAATGGCGAGTATTCTGAGCAGAGTCAGGTTACAAGCGGTGTGCCACAAGGATCTGTTCTGGGTCCTATTCTTTTTAATATATTTGTGAGTGACATAGGGGAAGGTTTGGTAGGGAAGGTTTGCCTATTTGCCGATGACTCTAAAGTGTGCAATAGGGTTGATATTCCTGGAGGCGTCTGTAATATGGTAAATGATTTAGCTTTACTAGATAAATGGTCTAAGCAATGGAAACTGCAGTTTAATGTTTCCAAATGTAAAATAATGCACTTGGGGAAAAGGAATCCTCAATCTGAATATTGTATTGGCAGTTCAGTGTTGGCAAATACTTCAAAAGAAAAGGATTTAGGGGTAGTGATTTCTGACAGTCTCAAAATGGGTGAACAGTGCAGTCAGGCGGTAGGGAAAGCAAGTAGGATGCTTGGCTGCATAGCTAGAGGTATAACAAGCAGGAAGAGGGAGATTATGATCCCACTATATAGAATGATGGTGAGACCACATTTGGAATACTGTGTTCAGTTCTGGAGACCTCACCTACAAAAAGATATTGACAAAATTGAACGGGTCCAAAGACGGGCTACAAGAATGGTGGAAGGTCTTAAGCATAAAACGTATCAGGAAAGACTTAATGAACTCAATCTGTATAGTCTGGAAGACAGAAGGAAAAGGGGGGACATGATCGAAACATTTAAATATATTAAAGGGTTAAATAAGGTCCAGGAGGGAAGTGTTTTTAATAGGAAAGTGAACACAAGAACAAGGGGACACAATCTGAAGTTAGTTGGGGGAAAGATCAAAAGCAACATGAGAAAATATTATTTTACTGAAAGAGTAGTAGATCCTTGGAACAAACTTCCAGCAGATGTGGTAGATAAATCCACAGTAACTGAATTTAAACATGCCTGGGATAAACATATATCCATCCTAAGATAAAATACAGAAAATAGTATAAGGGCAGACTAGATGGACCATGAGGTCTTTTTCTGCCGTCAGACTTCTATGTTTCTATGTTTCTATGTTTCTATCAGGAAGCTGCAGTTTAAGGTAGAACAGAAGTTATATTGTGACAGAAGCCATTCAAAATTGGCCTTAACTAATGCACAGGTTTATTTTTAAAAGTGTGTTAAGTGGTAATAATCATAGCTAAACATGGGCTAAAAATTTGTTTATAGGTAAGTCTTCAATTTATGTGAATGTACTTTTTAAAAAGCAGGGTAAAACAATGTTTTAATGAAATTTCAGGCACTTCCTGCATTCAATGATCAATGTTCTTCCTTTCAAGGGACACAAATTAGTAATTATATGCTACTTTTCTTTTCATCTTCAAAAGTTTACAAGTACTGTATACCACAAACATTTAGAGCAAAGCAGTAATATATTAAGTTGTAACTATTTCATAGTACATGATACTTTCAATTAAGATTTCACATTTAGCTTAAGCTACCTGATAAATTCAAGAAATGCAGTGTTCAGGAATTGGTTTATTTTTGGTTTACAGACAAAGGCACCCAAACATTTTTATTAAATAATTATTTAAAATGCTGTTTCTGAAATATATTCTTATAGTAGGGAACTCACACCGTAGAGCAATGTTGTTTCAATAATTCAAATTCTAAGTTCTGGCATATTCAAGGGCTTTGTGTCATAATATCTTTTTCTCACACTTCAGATATGACCATTTTTGGGGAATTTTTGAAACTTTTCTGGCATTCAAATTCACATATTTTTCCTTTAGGTTTGAAACAACTGCTATATTAACAAGAATACCATGAGAATGTTTAGATATGAAAATAGAATGAATCACCTAGATGTATTGAAGTCTGAAAGATTTGTCTAAAAAAATATGTTATGGAAAATTGTGTTATTTCTCACCTGCATTTGTTTTAAGGAAACCTATAGTTTATTCCATAAAACAAGATACACAGGAAAAAAATATCTAAGTAACATTCAGTTGCCTTACTGATATTTATTACACCTGTGTACACACCCATCCTCTTGCATGTAAGTTCCAGACCTATTGCAATGTGCCAAACTGATTTATGGTCAGTGAGGAATTATTTAGGAAGCAACAGTGACAGACAGATATAGTAAGGATTTGCAAATAAATGGTAAAATATTACATCACAAAGTTTTCACAATTTATTGTATTCCACCATTGCAACAGTAGTCTCGCACACTCTTTAAAAGTGTGGTCCCTGACCATGCAACATGTTGTATCCCTGTAAATATTATATGCACATTTAAGTTTTGTTTTGTTTTTTTAAAAAAAAACATATTTAACTGTGAGAAAAATAGTTAAATTTTAACAAGGAAACATTCTTTTTAAAAGTAGAAGCACAATTATATGGAAGATTTTAACAGTGGCATAAGGTTTGAATGTGGAATAGTAAATGTAGGACACATATGTCTTGTGCATAACACTTGTATGATTCATTCACAATTTACTTAAGTATAGTAATAAAAATAGATATAATAGAAGTTGATCAGATTATCCTATACTACACCTGGAAATGTGGATTATAGCAAATAAATGCATTTTAGCATAAAATGTAGAACACATCATGAAATATAAAAAACATGTTTTAAATGAAGCATAATTCAAATCTACATTTTATGGGGATAGTTGCAAATGGATGCTCACTGCTAAATCAATTTAAACATACAGAAAAAGATATTAGCCCAAGTAGGAATTATTCAACAGTTTCCATGTTCTACATTTTTTGTTTCAACTATTTCTACTGAAACTACTGAACTTATTTAGCATAAATATACTGACTCCTAAATGCTGAAGAAAGCATTTGGTAATTCACTTTAAATTATATGGGTAACAAGGGAACAGACTTTTTTCCTATTTGTATCTCAAGTTCCTTATCTGCAGTGAAAGTTTTTCTTGCTATATTTTAAGGGACAAAATCACTTATTTCATCATTTTCTCTTTGCACCCTCTTTTATAGCCACAATTCATAAAGCACGAGATAAAATACTGCGTACCAATGGCAGTTTCCTTCTTAAATGTATTCTGCCTTTTTAGTTAGGGGCTGGTCTTAAGAAATGGCTGAAGGAATCTGTGTTCAAGCATTCTAATGCTTGAGTATAATTCTCAGTAGTGACAGTTAACTGTTTCCTGTGGATTAATCCTTATGTGTACCTGTAACAGCACTCCCCCCCACCCCAAATTTTGTGTTTTAGATTTCTTTTAGTAATTTTTGTAGTTAAAGAGTCTCTGGAAAAGAGCTAAGAAAGAAAGATTAACAGAATGCCCCATTTAAATAATTTACAAGGAATATTTTTCATAAGATTAATCAGAAAAATCCGTTGTGATTCTCAAATAAATTGCCACCTAAGAGAATAATTTATTTACCCTTATCTAAATGCGTTTATTTGCAATAAAAATTAAGTTTACTATGTTAAGGCAGATTTTAATTGAATGCATTCCAGAATTGCAGTTACACTGGTCAACGGCCTAACATTTTCCTCATACAGATGTATTAAATCTGCTTGGATATTTTACCTACATATTTGCCTAATGAGAGATTGATCCAGATTAGCCATATAATCTTCACAGAAATACACAATTAAGCATCACATGAATTGTATTTCACAATCCAGATCTAATATTTCATGTTTTTTACAAAAGACAAGATGAGTAGGTATATTATACGGCTTTGAGCCATTAGACCACCAAATGCATAGATGTCCTAATGCTGGAATTGTCATCTCTAGTATCTCATAGTGCTGGATGCTCTGAAGTAAGAGAGGAACTTGTAACATAGGCTAACAACAAAATACCAGATGTTTCTTGCCATTTGCGATCTTGCAATGAAAATTCGCCAGATGAGGATTACAAGTACTGTATTGAAGCCATAACGTATGTTCCTTAGCCTAGAGATAAATCAAACCAAGGAAAGAAAAAAACCACAAATGTGGGAAACTTAAGTAAATTGGCAAATAAGAATTTAAGAGCTTGAGGATGAAACAAAACATATTCTTTATAAAATTTCTATTTCATTAGAAAGGAATTTTTATAATAGCATGTTACTTCAACAGTCTAGTCCAGGGGTAGGCAAAGTTGGCTCTTCTATGACTTGTGGACTTCAACTCCCAGAGTTTCTAAGCAATCATACTAGCTCAGGAATTCTGGGAGTTGAAGTCCACACGTCATAGAAGAGCCAACTTTGCCTACCTCTGGTCTAGTCTATAAAATCTCCACATCAGTAAACTATACTGTTCTGCAGTAGAGTTTCCTTTCCTATCATAGAATTCTCCCATCATACATAAATATTTTTATGCAATTAGTATGCTCTTTTCCTATAGGGTACATATACATATACTAAGAATTACAAGATAAATTACATTTGAAAACAGGTTATTAAAACCCTAATACATAATCTTCAGACAAGAGAGATAGGCAAGAAATATGGGAGTCTTGGTGGATCTCACCTAAATTATTTTATCACACCATCTGTTTAGCATTTTTGAAATGACTACAGTAAGAATTTCAATTGATGATTTTAATAATCACAGAAGTGTTTAAATATTAATAGAGTTACTGTGGCCTGCCTTCATACATTTTTGACATTCATAGAATTACATCAATAGCAATAGCGAATAGGTTATTCAGTAAATAAAGCAACAATGAATCTTATTTTAAAAATAACTTATGTGACTATGACTTCTGTTTATCTTAGTATAGACATTCAAACTTTATGCAAGTTTTTTAAATCTTTCACTAATCTGTGAAAGTCTTCTTATGCTGTTTGAATTAAGTTTTTCACAAGCAAATCTAAAATGTCTCTGGGTTTTGTTAGACATCTAAAATTATTATTATTATGTGTACAAGGGAAGAGAGTTATGTGCATTTAACTGGATTTCAATATACTATGCATGGGAAGGTGGAAGAAACAAATTACTTGTCTGTTTTTTTCTATAGTTTTCTGCACTTGTGCTTAATTAATACTTTAATTTTCAACTAGAAATCACTCCACCTAGGCTCTGCATTTGGACTTTATCTTTTCCAAAAGGGAGGCATACAGTATTGATTTTTTCTCACTTTGATGTGTTCCCAGATGAATTCTATGACTATGTTTCTTTGTCAGTGGCTTCTATAGACTATAGGTTCATTGATAACTTTCTCCTTCTAACTGTATTTTCACAAGATGGCTTCTAATTAAAAACAGAAGATTCTGCTATTAATTAATTAATTAATTATATTTGTATGCCGCCCCTCTCCGTAGACTCTCTAGGCAGTTAACAGTGAGCATATTGCCCTCAACAATCTGGAAGGATGGATCAAACTCCTGGCTGTGGGCAGAGTTGGTCTTCAATGCTGCATTCTAACCTCGTGCCCCCATGGCTCATCAACGTTTTACATTCAGAATAGTTACAGTAAGTACATATTAATTTATGGAACAAAAAAGTCAAGTTCACATACTTATTTAAGTGTTTCCGAGCTGCAGGGAGACCAGACATTTCTTCATTCAGTACATACTTCTTTGTTCCCATGCAGTAATTTTCCATATATTCTGCCCAATGTAACTGCCGAACATCAAAATTAAATACCTGGTGTAAAAATTAAACAATGTAGCTATTACTAACAAAATAAAGTTTTAAACTCAAATCAGGAATACAATGGATAAAACACTGTTTCTTAGTAAAAACAAATAAAACATCACCTATCCACCCAAACTAAGAATTAACTTCAATTAATGATCCATAATATTGATTCCACAAATAAATTCAGGCTCTTGGATCCCTTGTAATAATCACAATCACAATTACAGAAGAAGCATGTTGATACCAACAGTCTTTTCTACCCAGCCCTTTAAAATAATATCAAAATAAAAGGTGTCTGTGATTTCTGACTATATCATGCATTTGAAAGGGAAACAAATATATAAATGTTTATTCAGAGTTCAATGGAATTATTAATCTATGTAACTGGATCTATGTAATTATATAGAATTCTTGTGTCTGGGCCCTAGAATACAAAAAGTTATTTCTCCCTTTTCTTAATACAGTTACAAAAATATATTAGCATTCAATTTGGGTATCTAATTATGGCAAATTCCACCACTAAAGGTTTTCTTTACCACCCAAATATCATTTTTAAATAGGTTTCTATCATGCTCCCTTAATGTTAACACTTTAGTATGTATGAGTTTTTATTTTAAAACCATTTTTTCCCTACTCTATGGAAATTATACTAACATGTAAACTTCATTTAGGTTAATCTGGATTTCCAATGCAGCCTGTACAAAGATCTATCTGTATTTAGTTGCGGTTATTATAAAAATGGGCATACTGAATACATTTGGCATTTTATTGTTCTTTGAGAAAAACTACAGGTGATCAAAGCAAGGCACTATGGAAGAGGATCATGCTACATCTTTATTGTTTCCTTAATTTTTTATGTTTCCATTTTGTTCCTTAATTGAAATGCCTTATGTACTATATGCAAATGTAACTTGCCTTTTTGTCTTCAGGACTGAGCTGGCTCATAAGCATATTGACATTGTCTGTGTTCCAGTCCCAAGAATTACTTGTAAAGTACTCTAACAGCACCATAGCTTTGTGAAGACGTGTTATTGTTTTCATCATCCTATAGCCCAGAGAAAGATGTTATTAAAGAAAATGATACTCAAAATTTAAACATGACTCAACACTTAGAAGGTTCCTCCACAGGATCCTACAATTTGTCAATTACATTATTAAAATTTGAAGTAGAATTTTCAAAAACAGAGTATTTCTGCATAGCATGCTAAATAATTTTTTTTTGAAAGACTGAGGTCCTTTTTTTAGGTTGTACTGTGAACATCACAATCTATAAATTAGAGCTATGCAGATATGAAGGGAACATATCAATTGCAGCTCCTTTAAATCGGTGCCTTTTGAGGGGATAACAATGCTTTTCAAATTATCTTTGACCTTTTGAATTTGAAGCTCTGCAAAACTCTAATCAACACACAGTATAATTCACAAATAATTCTGATGAGATTTGCATCATGCTGGTCCAGATGTTTACTACTTAATATGCAGAAATATTCTATTCATGTTTATTGACTAATCAAGAGAAAGTATTTTGTTTGAATACAGTGCATTCTATTAGTAGGATCAACTTGAAAAATAGCTTTAAAATACTAGTATCTTGAATTTAGTGAACTCTGAATTAATTCTTTTGCACTTTTTGTTGGTGCTGCTACAACCAGTAATACAAACACCTAGAACAGTAATGGCGAACCTGTTTCCCCTTAGGTACCAAAAATGTGTGTGCGCATATGCCCACACACAATTCAATGCCCACTCCTTACGCATGCACACATGACCCCTCCCCCAGGGCTCCCCACACATGAGCGTACAACTACCCCCTCACACCATTTTGGAACTAGCAGGCCTCCCTGAAGCCTCTGGATACCAGAAATAGCCCATTTCCCAACTTCCGGTGGGCCTGTTTTTCGCCCTCCCCAGAAGCTTTCCTGGAATCTGGGGAGGCAGAAAACAGCCTCCCCTGCACTCTCTTGGAGGATGGAAATGGCATGTTTCCCGACTTATGGTGGGCCTGGTAGGCAGGTTTTTCTTCCCCCTCCCCAGGTTTCAGAGGCTTCCTTGGAGCCTGGGAAGAGCGAAAATGACCTCCCCTGCCTTCCCAGAGCCTCTGTGCAAGGCCTGTACTTACCTGGCATCCAAAATGAGCCACATGGGGTCTCCTGGGAGGGGAGGAGTGGCCAGAGCCAGGCTATAATCAGCTGGTCAGCATGCGCATGCTTGCTGGAGCTGAGCTATGGCAGCAGCTCACGTGCCTGCAGATATGGCTCCATGTGCCACCTGGGACACGCATACCATACATTCGCCATTATGGCCCTAGAACCTTATTTGACAGGTATTCTGACCCTGACCATTTCAAGACTGAACCTTATAATAGAAAGCACTGATCATCAAGAAGACAGAAAATTGAAGGGCGAAAAGAAAAATCACCATGAAAAAAAGGCTGCTTTAAAAAGGCATTTTTAATGGTAACTTGCTTATTTTGAGGATATCCAAATGCAATTGAACTGAAAATAATAATGTGCATTTATTAAAGGGAAGACATACATCTGAAATATGAATAATAACCTTCTGTAAAAATAATTCAGAACAGTGAAACTACATATTAGAGTTTTCTAATTGTAAGATCAAAGGATCTTAACAGCTTCTGTGCTATATTAAGAGAAATTATATCATCCAATAAACAAGCTGTCCACAACCTCTCTGGCAGGAAAATTGTCTTTGGTGGTCTGGGGATGAGTGGGAAAATGATTTCATGTGCAGCCTAGATCCTGCGCATGCATAGATGAAGCTTCACTTGCTTATCTGCTATTTGTGCAGCTTGGTTCCTAAAAGGTTATGGACTAGTGCCATGGTTGCCCAGGGCTAGTGACCCCTGTTATAAAGTATTATTTTCAAACATTTATAAGCATAACTTCTAGCTCAATCAATGATATAACATTAATGAGGCAAATAAGCCATATTTTTGGAGTATAAGACACACCTTAGTTTTGTGAGAAGAAAATAAGTCAGGAAAATGTGCCTCTGTCTCCCAACAAACAGTACAGATATACACTGTTTGCTGTGTATTTTTGTGCATGTGTGCTTAACCCATAAAATAGCAAAAAATTAGAGGAATGTACATTACGGCAGTACATTAACGCCAGAAAGTTTTCTTAAATGTAGTGACACTAATTCCTGCCAATTATTTAAACAGATCTACTGCAAACATGACTTGGAGTTTAACTCAGCTGCCTTATCTTAATACTAAAACAGGACAGTTACATTTCAGCTTATATTTGTACAGATGCTGTTAAAATGTATGTAGCTTTCTGGAAGTATACATTATTTTCTGCTATTTAAAAGAGGATACAATGGCACTGGGCCTCTTCAGATCAAGCATTTATTTTAAAAAGCTTCTTCATTTTGTTGTCTAGAACAATAATAAAGTAGTCTTTAAAAATAAATCTAATAATTTGAACATTCTATAGACATTTATAGTTATTACTTACATCCTGGCATCCAGTTTTAGCAGTCTGATTAGCACAAAAAAATAAAATTCTGCCTCTACCTCCCAGAAATTTGCTTCCTTGCATCTAATTTCACATTCAGTTTTAGCGCGTGGCCTACTTGCAACCTCAATCAGCTGTGGGTCAGGAGGCTGATCAGTTGCTTGTGTTAATCAGGCTCTGCACTGTTTGCTGCAAGGAGGTAAATTGCTGGGAGGCAGAGGTCAAAAGTTGCGGGTGGCTGGGTGTGGCTGCATTCAGTGTATAAGATGCCACCCAAATTTTCACTTTCTTTTGCAGGATTAAAAGGTGCATCTTATACTCTGAAAAATATGGCAATTAACGTTTTGGAAAGGACACTAAGAGGCATTCTATATTGTTTCTCAAAATAAAAGTTGCCTGGCGTCTCAGGTTGAACTCCTTACACACACACACACTTTTTATATTTTCTTTCCTGGAGAACGTTTCACTTTTCAAGTCTGGCCAAGACCTCTCTTGTCACTGTCACAATTTATTTTTAGAGTTTAGGTTGGTTTCATTTTATTGTCTACTCTCTGAATAGTTGTGATTTAAGTTTGTTTAGTTTCTTCTATTTATTTAGTAAAGCACTTTTCTAAATATTATCACTCCATTCCAAATATTACCAATCCAAGGACCAGGTTACAGACAGTTTGTCATGGAGAAAATGTAATTGATTACTAAAATTTGATGCCATTTTGATGACACGTAATCAACCCATGCAAATTATATAAACAAATACAGTGATCCCCCGCTCGTTGCGAGGGTTCCGTTCCAGGACCCCCCGCAACGAGCGGGTTTTCGCGAAGTAGCGCTGCGGAAGTAAAAACACCATCTGCGCATGTGCAGATGGTGTTTTTACTCCCACAGCGCTAGCGAGGAGCCGAAGATTGGGGGCGGCGCGGCTGTTTGCCGCCGGCATGGGGGGCTTCCTAGCAGCCCCCCAAACCCGGGTTGGGGGTCCGGGGGGCGCTGGCTCTCGGCGCTTTCGAGCTGAGTCCGGGAGCGAATTCGCTTCCGGACTCAGCTCAAAAGCGCCGATAGCCAGCGCCAACGAACGGCTTGTCCACGCTGGCTCTCGGCGCTTTCGAGCTGAGTCCGGGAGCGAATTCGCTTCCGGACTCAGCTCAAAAGCGCCGATAGCCAGCGCCAATGAACGGCTTGTCCACGCTGGCTCTCGGCGCTTTCGAGCTGAGTCCGGGAGCGAATTCGCTTCCGGACTCAGCTCAAAAGCGCCGATAGCCAGCGCCAACGAACGGCTTGTCCACGCTGGCTCTCGGCGCTTTCGAGCTGAGTCCGGGAGCGAATTCGCTTCCGGACTCAGCTCAAAAGCGCCGATAGCCAGCGTCAACGAACGGCTTGTCCACGCTGGCTCTCGGCGCTTTCGAGCTGAGTCCGGGAGCGAATTCGCTTCAGGACTCAGCTCGAAAGCGGCGAGAATGAACGGCGTGGGCGGGCGAAGGGCGGGCGGCAGCGAGGAGTTTGCGTGGGCGGTGGGGAAACTCCTCGCTGACGCCAGCAAGAGGGGGAAGACCCAGGGAAGCCGCCCAGCAGCTGATCTCCCGGTTGCCATCTACGCATGCGTGCCCATAGAAAAAACGGGCACGCATGCGTAGATGGTATTTTGACTTCCGGGTTGAAAAATCGTGAAGTACCCTGTTCGCAATGGTTGGGGACGCAATAAACGGGGGATCACTGTACTATATTTTTTGGAGTATAAGATGCACCTTAATTTTGAGAGGAAACAAGGGAAAAAAGGCCTCTTTCTCCCAGCAATTTGCCAAACAACAAACAGCACAGATGATACACACCATTTGCTGTGTATTTCTGTGCATGTGTGCCTGACCCATAGAAATAGCAAAGAACTAGAGAAATGTACATTATGGCAGTATATTAATTCCATAAAGTTTTCTTAAATGCAATCATACTAACTCCTCCCAATTATTTAAATAGATCTACTCCAAACATGACTAAGTCAGGGTTTAACTCAGCTACCATAATGCTAATACTAAAACAGGACATTTCAGATTATAATTTTACAGATCTTTAAAATTGACGTGGCTTTCTGGTAGTATTCTCTGCTATTTAAAAGAAGATACAATAGTGCTGGGCCTTTTCAGATCAAGTATTTATTTTAAAAAGCTTCTTCATTTTGTTAAGTTGTCTAGAACAGTAATAAAGCAGTAATAAATAAGTCTAATAATTTGAATATTCTATAGGCATTTGTAGTTATTATCTTCTTGCAGCAAAAAAACAAACAGCCAGTTTCAGCCTTTGCCTCTCCCTGTAAGCAATTTGCCTCTGTGCAGCTTTAGTTTCATTTTCATTTTAACATGTGGGCTTGCTGGCAACTTCAATCAATTAACTTGAGTGTTGGGAGGCAGATAATCAGTGGCTTGTGTTAATCAGGGCCTGCTGCTGGTTTGCTGCAAGGAGGTAAATTGATGCAAGGAGGTAAATTATTCTTTGGGAGTAGCTGGGTGGGGCTACATTCGATGTATAAGACACACCCAAGTTTTCACACTCTTTTGGGGGGGGGTGTAAAAAAGTGCATCTTATACTCTGAAAAATACAGTAAGCACATTCTTTTTCTTATTTTCTTATCTTATTTGTAAACTGTCTCAAGTGATACCTATTTAGTTATACCTTTTATACAAAAGCTAGAATGAAACATTTATTCATTTGTGTTTTATGGCAATAAATTATTATACTAGGCATATTAAGCTTCTACTCAGGTACAACCACTAAATATTTCTCTTCTCTAAAACCTATTCTAACAGCAAAATCATTTCTTACCTTTAGAACATATTGTAGATATCATTGTATCTACTTACATATTACAATTTTAATGAGCTAAATCTCTCAATCTTCCTTCAGGGAATGCTCCTCACAGAGCTTTTCTGCTTAAGAACCACTGCATAAATATTCCACATGTTGCAAATTTTGTGGAATTAGTATCTGAATTGTTGTGTATTAATTTTGTTAGACAGATGAATTACATAATACAATTAGACAACACAGAAAACATCCAACTATGTCAAACTTAATCACAGTCCTGCAAAAACTGAAAGGCACCACAGAATATATTCAACCTTTTACATCTCAAATTGGAAAATCTTTATTAAAGACTCAACATCAGAAAAAAATTCAGCTTGACTGAACTTCCCCATATTGCTATTCTCAAAAAGAATTCCAGAACTTTTTAATGTTCCTTTACAAAAGTTTGTAAACTAAAGACAGGTCACAATGACCTTTCATGTATTATTTAACATTCTAACATCTGATATTTTAGTTCCATCCCATTATTATAGGCAGAATCATATTTTGATATATCAGATGATACAGGTTGCTGCACTCAGGCTATAGATTGAGACTAATTATACTAGCACGTTATTCATGAAGCCAATGACATTAACTTACAAACCCTACAGTTTATTATTTTGGATCAGGTTTTTTGGAACAAAATATTTTTCCTCTTTAAGAAGCTTAGGATTTAAAATAATTCAGAATTATTTTTATTTTGATCTTCAGAGTTGTTGGAAGAATAAGAAAAAAAGTTCTCCGTGGATGCTTCCAACCTTTGAAACTAGTTTCCAAAATAAGACTTGAACCCTCTGTTGTCCTTAATATACTAAATTAAAATAATGGGTTTTTCCCCTTATGGATTTCTTCAAATTTTTATTGCTGTATTATATTTTTGTTTCCGTTTTTTATTGTGATATACGGTTTCCTATTTTAGTATTAATTATTAAATACTATGTGTGGCTAAAAGGTAAGATAAAAATTATGAAAACAAAATAATATTTTCCTATGCTATTTGATATCTGGAGGATTTTTGTTAAAGGGAAATTTCTTCATAAATGTCGTTTATGATGAATACAGAACAAGATGAATTTTAATGGATTGTACTTATTTACAATCCCCTTCCTTTTCACTATTAGATGGCATTACAACATAAAGTTACTTTATACTGCAGATGAATTATATTGCAAGTTTAATACAGTTATGGATCTGGCCTTTGATTTTTCTATGCCCTATATTTCTATGCTCAACTTGTTTATTGTTTTTTAAAATCTTATTGAAACATGCAAAACCTCATTTTGTCTCTTTTATATAATATTCAACTTTGTTAACAATAACTACCTCAGATAGCCAAAAGGAGAAACCACTGCGAGGCTAAAAAATAATCTAGCCCCACTTTTCATTATAGAAAACTACACTGGATTTCTTTGCCAGCTAGGAAATGAAAATGCTTGACAAAATTACACAATATGCAGTATGTGCAAACAATTAGCACTTGAACTACATTTAATCAAAAGCCATTAATATAGCTTTCTTAAACAGGTCTGGGGAGTTATTATGGCATTGTGGTCATAAATTTGTTGATTTCTTAAGAGGGGTAGTCAGATAAGAATCTGTCACAGATATTGCTAAAATTCCAAATACCTTCATACTGTTCTGGCTAGTTGGGATGCTAAGAATTACAATTAAGCAACATTGGGAGTACCAGATATTGTTTTCATTGCATTTAGCAGGCAACTAAAATATATTTGTAAGGTTTCCCTGACCTTTAATTCAGTCTAATAAATGTTATTGTTCATCATTAAACAGGAATCTAATTTTTTGTAGCAGGGAGAGTATGCAGAATTAATGGGATAAATTATCAGTTCACAAAGGTATGTTTTTAACAGATATAGCTACCAGTTTGGTGCAAGCATGCTTAGGAAATACAAGTTTTTCTGGTAGGAAATATTTTTTTAAAGTAATTTAAATACAAAATCCACCTTTCCTACAATTAAAATCGAAGATTTAAAATGATCTCAATTTAATATAGGCACATTCATGTATATTACCAGTATGGAAGTAATTTTTCAGGTATAGTCTTTTGGCATATTATTTTTCAACATCCTGCTACTCCTGCCATTTCCTGGTGGTCTCCTATTAAAGAAGCAATCAGGCCTAACCTCTGCTTAGATCCCAAGCCAAAACAAAGTCATCCAGGTGATGTCACCTACTACAGTATGTTTTAGAGTTCAAATACAGTATATTAAAACATGAGTATTAAAGTCTGAAAGTTGTATTACACAATGGCTGGGGGGAGGGAAAGAGAGATAAGAGCTTCGTGGGGGGGGGAGAGACAAGAGCTTCTGGGAATAGAAAAAAAGTTATTTCCTCTATGAATGTAGAGAAGACTTCAAAACAGACAACAATGGTACAAGCAAGGGCTCAGTATCCTTTATGGGAAAGTTTTTCTGAAGTGTACAATTAGTAACATTGCTATTTATGGACTTGGGAAAATATTATAGGCTTATTTAATTGCTTTTGCTTGCTGCCTATACCATGGAACAAATGAACTATTGCCTAAATTGTTATGGCAAAAAAGTAAGAAGTGTGTCTGCTAAAATTATTTCTAACTTTTGGAATAGTATGTTAATGCTGTAAGAGAAATGATGAGAGTTCCCAAAGACATATTCATTTTCTCATAGGTACATGCACATACACATACCTACAATTTTTGACTTGGTATGTGTGCATTTAAGTGTATTTATATTTACAGATACAGATATATAGTTTCCTTCTCCTATCCAAATACTAAATGACTGAAATAATAATGACATATCTTCTGTTCCTTCAGACTTTAGGGAGTGGAAGCTGTGCACTTTGAGCAGCAATTCTGCGAACGAAAACTTGAAAAAGTTGCCATTTTAAAATGTTAAGATAGAGAAAAGATATGCAGATTTGAGCAGTAAAAGTATATATTTTGCCCACTTAAAAAAATTCTTCAGCTAAAAGAATTATAAGCCAAATGATGGTGATAGAAAATATGTCCTAAATTATCTAAATTCGTTAAAGAAACCATGTGTACCACAGTTTCAATACTTCTATACCCTTCCCCTCCCCATTCATTTTAGCTTATAATTTTCAATAACAATGCTAGAGTAGGATAATTTGAAAAGCGTAGTAACTGTGTGACGTAGACCAATGACTCAAATAAAGCAAATGTCAACCAGCCACAAACCCTACAAATATCCAACTCTTTTATTGTTATTGTTGGTTTTTCCATTAGTAAATCTAAGGTAAAAAGCTCATGCCATTGATTCTAAACTGCCACCAAGCTTAAGCTTCCATCATTTTTAGCAAAAAATTAGCCCTTTCTTTCTTACCACGGTTTCTGACCTGTCAACCTGAGAACAACATCGTATAAGAACGCAGGAAGTATGTGACCAACTGTAGTCCAATAATGATGAATAAAGGGGTTGGACTGGAGTTTAAGATTGGGACGCCTGATTGCTTGTTCTAAAGGATTCCTCTTGAATATCAAATTTAGGTAACATTCTGTAGGAAAAATAAGGGTCAAAAAAGTTCTGAGTAGCTCTTGTTCAAAGAATAAATCCAATCATCTCTAGACATCTTAGTGGGTTAACTACTCCATACTGCACCATTTTCACTGTTGCCGGAAAACAGCAGACTTGGATTCGAACACATCTATGGATTTAACATTCCATCATTACAAAAAAGAAAAAAGGTGTTAATTGTGTAAGCATGGGTTGTAAATAACCAGAGGAACACAAAGCAGAGCTAGTCACCATTACCTTGGGTTTCTTCCTGTAATCCTGAGGTAGATATCATACAGGAATGCTGGGGCCTTATGGCTTACAGCAATCCAGTAGTGATATAAAAGGTGATTGGATGTTAGATTTACATTGGGCCGTCTGAAGGCCTGTTCGAGAGGATTCCTCTTGAAAGTGGATATTACATGGTATTCTAAGAAAGAAAAGTTGTGTAACAGCTTTGACAATAACCTTGTAAATGTACTGGACTTCCACGGACATCACAACAGATAGCACTATTCCCACTGATTTAAACCGCATTATTTCCAACATATACTTCATTAACTAACAAAGTGAAAATATTTTATTCAATTAAGCCATAAAATTACAAAACTTTCTCATTGGCCCAGTTTGCATACGTAAACATTACTTTTTAACACACAAACCCCTTTTCTCATTTTTACTTACTAAATCTGTGAATAAATGAGAAAAGAGTTTCTTGGATTAACTTCCTATAGTTTACATAATTATACAAGACCCAAGCATGTTACATTAAAGCAATATTTCAAAATTAAGATATACTAAGTAATAAATTCAAGTAAAAATTAACAAACTCACTAAATATAATAGATACTGTCTTTAAGGATCTGAACTGATGCTTTCTCTACCTTAATCTTAATTAATAAAGCCAGCCAATTACTTTCCTAAAGAAAGAAAGAAATTGGTGGAAAAAAATACAAGCTTCCTTTTTACCACTATTAAAATCTAACCAAAGAACTGTAAATCAGAGAGATTACTTCTAGGCCAGGCGTTCCCAATTGGGGGTGCGAGATGATATTCCAGAAGGTGCAAAACCTTGGATTTAGAAATTTCAAAATTATAGTGTATATGCATAGATTTATATATACAATTATTTACTTTGGTACGGGGTGCAAGAATATATCAGAATTGTTCTAGGGGTGTGGGTATAGAAAAAGTTGGGAACCCGTGGTCTAGGCTAATGCATAGATTAGACAATTACTTAAGTTTCGAATGACTTCTGGAAAATACAAAATCAATATACGCCATGGAGTCTGAAAAGTTAGAAACTAAAACAGTAAGCTAAATCTCAAATATTTGATGATGGGATAGATGGCAGCGATAGTATAAATTTCAGCATAATACAGTGGCAGAACATGATGGAACTAATGGAACAGAAGTAAAATTTCACTTTTCCCCTCAGCTTCCTGATATGAAAGGCACATCAACAAATATGATGCAGTCTCAAAGCATATTTCTTGTGCTTTAGAATTGTTTTGTAATAAATATGTCCTAATCAGAAATGCCATACATCATAACTGAAATGCTAAGTAAAGCCACAGATACGCAAACGCTGTTCCAAAAATTGGGTCTGTATCAGTGCATTTGTATCAGAAAAATAAAGTTCTGTGACTTTTATACAATATGCAAATTGGCTTAGTTTTATAGACTCTTAAGGTTATTGTTACTATACCTGTGAACTGCAATATGTACACAGGCAAATAAAGCTTTTGTAACCTTGTATTTCCTACTAAACATGCAGCTATGTGATTCACCCACATTGGTTTAATACTGATCAAATACTAAAGTTTTTCCACTCCTAGGTTTTATTCAATCAAGTATAGTTAAAAATACAAATAGTCCTCAATTTATGACCATAATTGAGCCTAGAATCTATGTTGCTAAGAGAGAATTTTTCTGAGACAATTACTCTTATTGTCATTTTACAACTTTTATTGCCAGATTTATTGAATTACCAGTTGTTAAATTAGTAACCCAGTTGTTAAGTGAATCTGGCTCCACCATTGACTTTGCTTGTCAGAAGGTCACAAAATATGTTCACATGACCCTGGGACACTACAACCTTCATAAATATAAACCATTTGTTAAGCATCTGGTTGTAAATCACATGATCATGTGGATATTGCAATGTGGAAAATGGTCATACAGTAAGTCGCTTTTTTTCAGTGCCGTTGTAATTTTGAAAGGTCATTAACTATTGTTAAATTGAGGACTATCTGTACACATAACAAATCAATAAGTATACAACTTTAAGTCAGTTGTGTACATTTTAAAGTTGAACTCCGAACTAGATCATCTACTGACAGAAAGAGCAAAAACAAAAAAAGTCCTTCAAATGTATCCAGATAGAAAATATAGCAGAATTAAGGAGAACCACTGCTATTTATAAAAGTAGTTCCACCTGAGTCTAACTTGATACAAAGTTATCTATGTAAGCTATTCTTAAAATGAACTAATTATGACAGGAAAAAAAGAGGCCTACCAACTTCACCCCAATGAAAGGGATTAGAGCCACCGGTTGTACAGTTGTATACCATAATATTTCTTGGCCTGAAAAAAAAAGGATTACATTTTTCCCCTATATCATTCCTCTCAGAATAAAACAATTTAGGCACAGTCAAAAACAAAAACAAAGAGAATCAGAATAGCAGAAAATTGACTGAATAATTATAAAAAAGGTAGAGCAACAGAAATATAAAGCAGCAGCCAAACAATCAGTTAATATTATGTTTTCAACATAATCCAATGGGATTAGGATCCTCAAGGAAAGACAGAATAGAAATTTTGATGCATGGCCATCTTTTCAGAGAGGCAGGAGAAAAAACAACTAGAGAAAATACATGCCTCTGAGTTTTTTAATTTACAAAAGTTAGGGTTTAAGAGGAGGCTGTGATTCTCAACTCATGCTTGGCGGTATATTTTCAAACCTGCTGCAAAGTTGCCAATCAAGGCTGTATTCTATAAGCCAGTGATGGCGAACCTATGGCATGCATGCCAGAGGTGCCCTATGTCAGATTTTTGGCCTTGAGGAAGGCCGTTTCACCCACAGGAAGTTTCCTTGAAGCCTCCGGAGTGCAAAAAGGCCCAACAGGCAAACTGGAAGTTTGTTTTTCCAAACTTCCGGTTTGCCCATTAGGCCATTTTTCATCATCCCAGGCCTCAGCGAGGCCTGTACGCATGCATGGGGGCAGGGTTGTGCGCATGCATGGGGAGGAGGAAATGGGTGTAGGCAAGCAAACAAAAAAAAAAGGTTTGTCATCTATGATATAAGCTTTCTAGAACTGTAACAAACCGGGATAGTACATATATCTCATAAATAAACAAAGAAATAAATGTTCAGAATTATCTTCAAAGAAAGAGCGCTGTCATAAATTCAAGCGTGTCTGAACAAGCGTTGTGTTCAGAACAATCACTTATGTTCAGAACAATCAAAGATCATACACTCCATGATATTGCATTATAGCTCAATTTATGACCTCAGAAATCAGTCATGAATTTCAGGCTAATGATAAGTCGGTGTGATGAGTAACTCAGAGGGACTGTGGAGAACTGCACTTGTTATTAAGGGCTAGACCTGTTCAAGGAACCTAACGGGGGTAAAAAGCAAACACAAATAAAATCAATATTTGTGGAAATTTAAGCTTATAAAATTTAATATATAACTATTGCTTTTTCCTGTATAAAAAAATAATTGTCACCTGTTATACCTATTAACTCCTGAGTACCAAGCAGCAGCTATCGTTGCATTGATGACTACATCTACAGGAATAAGATCGGCAACTGCATTATTTGAGGCTCTCATTGTTCTAAGAATTCCTTTTCCTGCCTTAAAATTTAAAAAAAAAACACATTAAGAAAACCATTTCAAATCAATCCAGTTTTTAAGAGGAAAACCCCCCCTTTATTTATTTGTTACTTACAGCAATAAAAAGGCCACTAGGTCCATTAAAGTTATCAATCCATCCCTGTTGAGAAACAACCATAATGAATAATGAAATATTTTGTATTAAATTGTGTTTTAATAAAACTTTTTAAATCGAATGTTCCAATATCTAATATTGTATCATTTACATTTATATCTGAAATATTTCATATGGTTAAAGAATGTGCTTTTTTAGAAAAGAAATTTATAGACAAGAAATGACAAATGATAAGTCCTAATAAAGGATCTTAACAGTATCCAATCAGATTCAGATTTACTGGCCCTCTAGTGCTGCTCTAGATGTCTCTTCTGGAGTTTCATTTCCTGGAGCTCCTCAGTAAACCAAGGAGCTCTCCTGGATCCACTGCCGCGGAGAGGTCGCAAAGACACAATCCGGTTTAGTGTCCCCAATGTGGCCCTATTCGTGGCCATCACCAGGGACTCCACTGGATTGTGGACAAGTGAGTCAGTTATGCCAAGTGCCCTCTGAAGCACTTCTGGGTCCATTAGGCGTCAGGGCGGAACTACCAAATCGGCTCCACCTCCCTGCAGTGGAGGATTGGTGTCCTAAAGTCTAGCTGTAACAAGTAATGTTATCTGACCTTGACAAGGGAAAAGATGTCTATACCCCTTAACATCAGATCATGACTCCATTGCCCTGAGAGAAACATGTCAAGCATGAGTCGGCCCTTTTATTACCTGGGCCAGGTCCATGGTTGTCATGGAACTGCTGTTCTGCCTCTGAGGAGCCACTGAGCGACAGCAAATTGAAGTCCCCCAGGACCATAAGTATGGGGAACACCGCCGCCAGCCCAGCTACCGCCTTGAGCAGTGCAGGCAGGGCTGTTGCAACGCAGCTTGGAGGCAAGTACATTAGCAACAAATCCAACTGAACCCCTAGGTCCAACCTCAATAGGAGAGACTCATACCCAACAATCTCAGGAGCAGGGATCCTGCTCTCTCATCCAAGAGTAAATCCCAGAAGAGGGGTTTTTGTTAACAATTAACCTGGCATTCAGCAGCAGCAGCCCGAGGCCAGGGTCCTGACTACCCTGTCACCAGCTATACAGGTTGAGCTTGCTGGAGCAAAGTCTGGGCTGAAACAAGGAATCACTGTTCGATAGCGAGTTCTGGTTCCCTGTGAGCGGCCTACCCCTCGGCTCCCACCATACCTGCTTCTCCCAGTCAAAACCATAATGCTCTGACTCTCCCACCCCCCAGAAATTCCATCGGCCCCACCCCCAGCCTCCTTCCTCTGCGAAGGGCCTGTCCAACATTCATACCAAGCCAGGGGCTATGGATGGGCCCACACCTGCTTCTGTTTACACACTCAGCGGGAGGGGGCCCCTCCAGCTCTCACCCCCCCCCCAGCTTTCCCATTCTTCCAAGTCACTCTTTCCAGCACAGGTAGAGTCAATGGAGTCAACACAGGTCCCAAGAAGATAGAAATGCAAAGAGTAGTAAAAAGGGGAACTAAAACAAATGATGTAATAAGTTCCAGCTGCAGGCCTAGGGTAAAAAAGAAAATGCGGATCATGGGCGAACCAGTTATTTCCATCCACATCCTTAGTCTTAGGCCCCAAGTTAGCATTCTTGAGATTTTGTCTCCAAAACAAAAGCAGGGTATCCTGTAGTTGTTTTTTCCATCAATGTGCATGGTTACCACGGAGCTACAGGCCAGCATGGTAACAATGGGAGTAACGTGGTATAGAGTTTAGCTCTAAATGTGTGGCCCCCTTCAGTCTGGTCTTGGCGTTGGTGAGGTCTCTGCCTATAAAATCCTTGTGACTGTTGAGACATCCCACCTGAACCATATGATTTGTAGTTTTAATGTAAGATGATGGTCTATCAGGACTCCTGGTAACAGAAGGGAGGATTTTCCTATGGTGCTTAGTTTCAGTCAGGAGATGTTCCAAACATTCTCCAAAAAGATGATGTCCCGCAAAGGCAGACGTAGCTAATCGCCACTTGTGGCAAGCATCTGCTTGCCAGTTCTTAAGCCATAAAAGACAGCGAGCGGTACTGAAATGCCGATGGATTTAATTGCACACCTTGCAGAATTCAATGTCTGCACTTAATAGGGCTGCTAAAATGAACCTATTTATGTCATGTCGCAGTCATATATCTTCCAGAGGCATTCGCTCCTGCAGCTGGCAAAGCCAGGTAAGTGATGTTTTGGAGAAAAATGACATCATAGTTGACATGTAAATTGTCCATGCCACCTGGTGGGCCCACTGTAGTGACTGCTCATAGTGACGATCCTCAGGGCGTAAAGATTCAGCTGGATCCCGGGGAAGCTAGATGATGAAGTGCTGCTTCTGATGTTTGCTCCAAAAACAGAGGATCTGTCAAGTCTTTGACCACCTGTTCGTCAGTGTCAGATGGTATTGGTGGTCATCTTTGCTTTATGTAGCAAGGGCCTGAACAGTTGAATGGGAAACAGACATGGCCAAAGTTTGCTCAGGTAGAATGCTTTTTTCCTCCACATATCAGTGTTTTCCTCTGTTGCAGAATGTTGAGACTTATCGTCTTGATCAGTGTTTGGATCCCTGGTCCATATCCCATTCCCGATAAGGAAGATACTTCGTACCTCCTCTGTTATTGTGTATGCCACCAGAGTTCCCTTGGCCTTACTGTCTCAACTGCTGAAGACTGGCCACAATGCCCTAGTGAACAGCCTCTGTCATTATGGCCTGCATGTGATCAGATATAATTGATCTGGAGTCTTCCATGGTCCTAAGATCCACAGCTGTTGGAGTGAAGGTGGCCTCTGGCTATGTAGTGCAATTTGACCTATCGATAATAGTTACTTCAGAGAGGTAGAAAAATTGCCTCTGAGCCCCATAGTTGGCAATCAGAATTAGGCACAATAGAATCCAGGGTCGAATTAATGCCCCCTGATGACCCTGGAATCTATACCAGTGGCTGATCTTGCAGTATTGACGATGCTGTTGTCTGGGCCAGGCCCTAGTGACCATCTTATCAAGTATTTTGTCTAGGTCCTTGTTATGGTGTTGCTCATCAGCACTAATATTTTATGTAAATTAGCAGCTATGGTAGCTTTAGCTTGTATAGGAGGAATCAGTAACTCACTAAAGCACACTAGTGTTCAAGTATTTTACAGGGAGAAATATTACTCCTAGAATCTTTTCCTTGCTGCTGCAATTTGTTTTAAAGTACTAGCAGTCCCTTTCAGCCAGAATGGAACACTCCAAATTTCTTGAGCACCTAAAATGGCAGCCGGCAATTTTAAAATGGCCACCACAAGTGCCGATTTCAAACGGCTTTCAAACAAACACCAAAGCCTTCCAACTATTTAAAAGCTATTTAAAGGCATCATCTAAATGAAGGTTCGGGATGGCATGATGTGTTTCTCAGACACACCGTGTTGTACCTCATAATTCTTGACAAATGTATCTTTTTTTATGTACACTGAGAACATATGCACCAAAGACAAATTCCTTGTGTGTTCAATCACACTTGGCCAATAAAAGAATTCTATTTCAGCTTCAGGATGTACAGTTTAATGCAGTGTTTTTCAACCAGGATTCCGCCAGAAATCTGATGACACCAAAGGGTTCCCCTGAAGAAAAAAGGTTGCAAAACACCACCGTAGACTGTAATATAGTTCAAAGAAATGCAAAGCTGCACAGTTGTTATAGCTTCCAGTCACCAGTCAATACATACAGAAGAAACCTACACAACCGTCCTCGCTAAGCAACTGAGTGAAAAAGATGTCAAGCATAGTAACAGGGGTATGAGCTGGACAGCTTTGACAGAATCAGTCCAATCAGAGAGCAGATGGAAATAGCCATGCCCAGTTGCTATATCCATCATGAGGAGAAGCTATAATTTACAGGCAGATACTTGCTTTTCATGTAGAAATACCAAGTTTGATCCCCCGTTTCCTCAAGTAAACATTAAAGAAAACCCAAGTGAGAATTTCTGAGGACTCCCAACAGTCAACAGAGATAATGTTAACCTGGAAGGATCAATGATCCAAAATTAAGTAAGGCAGTTTTTTATATCCCTCTTATAGCTTGGATCAACAAAGAACCACACAATCACATGATTTTCCTTCACAAAGAAATTTAAGGTAGAAAGCATAGACAGGCCAGCCATTCTACATCTAACTTTTCATGTAATTCTTTTCAATGTCTGAACAATAAAGATAGCTCAAGATTCAAGAAGTTAATAATTACAAAATATTTATAAAGAAAAAATAATAAAAAACTGACTTACAGGGAAAGGCTCCTTCCAACTGGCACCGACAATTGATGGTCTCACAATGGCAATATTTAATTTTGTACCCTCCTGCTGTACAATGTATTCTGCTAAGGCTTTTGTATATGTGTATGTATTGGGTCTATCTCCAATTAGTTTTGGCGTAATATCATTTAATAGACCATCATCCATCCACCTGAAAAATAAAATATATTAACTTATAAAGTATAACTATTTTCAAATGTCCAACCAGCACAAAATATCTAATAACAAGTTTCTTATTTATTTAAAGAAATTTTAAATGGCTGCCTAACTCACTCTCAGTAACTCGGGGAAGTTTAGAAGGATAAAACCCCAATGCAAAAACTAATACCCCCTCCCCTCGGCAAAAATAATCAGATGAACCACTTGAAGGGCTCCATATATAATTCTGAGGTTCCCAGTCCTGTTGGCAGAACATCATCAGACCTTTAAGAAAGAGAGTCATAATGGGGGCCAATCTTATCTCTGCAGGGATGATATACCAGTTTCTCAGATAGGTTATCGACTACGGCATAGAAAATTCAGCTTTTTATTTGTATCAATAAATGAACTGCACAAAGAAATAGACCCGATCTATCCTGTTCTGGACTATATAAACATGTGGAAATTTTAACCTCACTATTTTTTTGTTTTTCCGTAATCTTTCAGACTATTCCAGTGTTTCATTCCAGTAATTATATCAACACCTAAAAGACGCATTTGCATTCATATATTTATAATATTTATGTGTTCATTTACAGTTATATACCTAGAGCTTCTTTGAAAATCTCATGGTATCATAACTTAAAATGCATTTCAATGCTTTATTTCCTAACAACTAAATTAAGGTAGTTTTTTTTATTTCAGAATTAAAGCACTTTAAAGGTAAAAGCATTTTTTGCTAAAAAATCTAATAACAGGTCCACTTATGAGTAGTTAAACTCATCTCTTTATACTCTACATTAGAAAATGGATTCAAAAGGACATATTTTACTAGAAGAGGCTTAATCAAGCTGTTTTAAATTTAAGAGTTGTCATTTTTGAGGCACTGGTTTTTAGTTCCATTCTATTATGATGAAAATTAGCATCAAAAAAGTTGATGCTAAGGTTGACTTAGCCTTCCATGCTTCCGAGGTGGGTAAAATGAGGACCCAGATTGTGGGGGCAATATGCTGACTCTGTTAAAAAGTGCTGTTGCTAACATGTTGTAAGCCGCCCTGAGTCTAAGGAGAAGGGCAACAGAAAAATTGAATGAATGAATAAATGAATGAATCAATAAACAAACAAACAAACAAACAAACAAACAAACAAACTAGTAGATGCAATTAATAATTTCTTGGAACAAAAATCTAATTTCTTATGCCACTGTTTATATCATTAATAGTGGACTGAATCTGTATTAAGAGTACAATTCTAGAAGTTCTATTCAAAATAAAGTCTGATTAACTTTACAACACAAGCTTAGTCCTAAATACAGAGAATTGCAGTCTTGGATATTCTTCAAATCTACTGAAACCAACCTGAAAATGTAATCATGTTAACTCACTTCCATTTATTTCAATAAGCCACAAAATAAGCCACAAACAATGAAGTTATGCCTGAACTTCAGTCTTAGTGCATAGCAAATGGGGCTAGGGGAAAAGTCATACTAAAAGGAACAGCTGAAAAGCGTAATTTCATTAAGACCCTCCAAATTTAAAAGCAGGTCATTCATTCTAACTGAAATGTTATCACACCTCAAGAAGAGTGTATTTATTAACAATTATAATGCAATTTATCACCAAATTTCTAGCTAAAAATAAGAACAACAAGCTTTGGTCCAGAATTTCACTCTAGACAAGCAGAAAAGAAAACTCTTTTCCCTCTGAAATTTCCAGCAACAGTTTTGTCTTCCATACAAACCAATATACTGGAGCAGATTTTCACAGGGTATAGTAGTCATCAACTTATGAACATATTTGAGTATCCCCTTATTTATTAATAAATAAATACATTTCCAAGTGAGTTTCTCCTGATTTTATTATCTTTTTTGCCAAGGTTGTTAAGGAAATCACTATATGATTATATAAAGCATGCAGTAATTAAGCAAATGTTGCTTCACCCAGTGACTGCTTGCCAGAAGCTAGGGGGGAAAGTTGCAAATGATGATCACATGGTCCCGGAATGCTGTAAACAAGTGCCCAAATTTTGATCATATGACTGTGGGGAAGAGGCAATGGGTAAGTGCAAGGTCATAAATCACTTTTCCCAGTGCCATGGTAACACTAAACAGTCATTAAATAAATCATTGTTAGTCAAAGACTACTTAGATAAGGTTTAAAAGAGAAAATCTACAAAAATTGTATTTTGCCTTTCCACCTGCAGGCTGGATCAAAAGAGCTTTAAATCCAAAAGAACTTCTTCTAAGAAAGCTAGGATCTATTCTAACCCCTTTTATCTAAATATGCAAGTTCATTGTAAAATATTAGTGAAAGTATTAAGCAACTATATCTAGAGTTAATTCAAACCAAAAATTATCTTAAATTAAATCTCAACTCTTATCATCATGATCATCATCATATTCTGATATTATCAAAAGAAATTATAGAAGAGGAAAAATAATAAATAATACATACTCTAAGGAATCTATTAATTTCTTAGGATCAACAGGAGGTGGATAAACAACTTCCTCAATGTGTTTTCGATTGCAATATGCAAATGCTGTTGAAACATGGACAAACACATCTAGATTCTTCATTTTCTGAGCCAAGAGGAGAAGCTGTTGTGTTGCAATTACATTGAGCTGAACAGCATCCCTGTTGAAGTAAAAGAAAAAATCGTAAGAGCTGATGTCTTTGTGCCATGAATAACAGCTGTGAAAAGAAAATGCCTAGTGCAAAAACAAAGCACATAAATAACAAATTCAAACATTTTTTTCTGAGACAAACTTAAATTCAAAATTAGAAATTGTCATATTCTTTAATTCAATGACCAATGAAGCATGTACTGTATAAGTCTTAGAAACAGTAGAAAGTACAGGTAGTCTACACTTAGCAACCAATTATGAGTGCTGAACAAGGAGATTTATAATTGTTCCTTGAAGTTAGGCTATTGCAGATGCCTGATCACATGATTGCAATTCAGGGGCTTGGCAATCAATATGCATTTAAAATGGTTGCAGTATTTTATGGTCACCATTTGCAACTTTCATAGACAGCTGCCAACAAAAAGTCAATGGGAAAACCAGCAGGAAGTTTAAGTTATGGTCATGTGATGCTGCATTTAAAGTATTGATTTGCTTAAAAAATGCAACTGGACCAGGAGAAACTGCATTCATAAGTCAGGTGTGGTCCTATGATTTTTCACTCTGCATGTTTTAGTGATGGAATTGCTGGTCCTAACTGTGATTGCTAAGTGAAGACTGCCTATGTATTAAATACAAATTAATACATTCATTCTTCTTCTGGGCCAAGACATTAAGGCTTGACAAAGTAATACATTTTTTTTCTCTTTAAGTTTACAAAATCCAGAAATTACACCAAAAGTATTAGAAATAGTATTGGTTTTAATTAAAACATACTGACCGTAGGATTTCATT
The DNA here is from genome assembly GCF_031021105.1 of Erythrolamprus reginae. Lineage (NCBI taxonomy): Eukaryota > Metazoa > Chordata > Lepidosauria > Squamata > Dipsadidae > Erythrolamprus > Erythrolamprus reginae. The sequence goes on from NC_091950.1 coordinate 118,907,562, forward strand.
GAATCGTACAGTAGCAGCACAATGAAATACAATATTAACATAATTTAGAATATTCTTCTTGTCTTCCTCACTAAGGGCCATAGCCACTTCTGTAAGATCACTAGCAACTGGAACAATTTTCTCTTTAAATTCTGGTTGCTCATCTCGTAATCTATCAAAAAGCTATCAAAAAGAAGGACAAAACATTAAGCAACACAAGAATAATGATGAGCATGTTATTTAGGTTTAAGCAACATATTCCACATTGCAGGCAAGAGTTTTGACATGTGCATTTCAGAAAAAGACTATGCAACATGCATCATCCCAATAGTAATTACATATGGTATCATTAATATATTGATGTCACCTTGTTATAGACTGCTACTCTACACAACACTGATGATGGCAATATGCAACATCAACATCTTGCTACTATGTCTCAAAGCTGTAAGGCTTTGAATGGGACAAATCAAGTTGAAGTTGAATCAAAGCTAGTTGGAATTCCCATTTACCTATGAAATGTTTCTCCAATGGTATCTCTTGAGAAGACATTATTCCCATGCAAGAACAAGTCTGTAGCTTTAGGTTCTGCTAGATTTACAGAACCTACTACTGTTTTTCTCCAAAAAGAAGGCTGGGTCTTATTTTCTTTTGACTCCCGAAAAAATTGGCTAGGTCTTCTTTTTGGAGGCTTCTAATTATCAACTCACACCTCACGGCAGTGGCCCCAACAGCCCCGTCCAGCAGGAGTCTGCTGCTGGACCACTTCTTCTGCTGTCGCTTGCCACCACTCGTACGTATTGCCCTGGCGTCAGTTTCATCTTCAGATGCCTGCCAGAAACCTAATAAATAAATAAATCTGCAGCCAATCTATTATCAGCTGCAGAGGGCTTTCTGGAAGACATTGCAGCAGATAACAGAGCTCTGGATAGATCTGATAATAAATTGGCTGCAGATGCCTTCTGGCAGGCATCTGAAGGTGGAAGAATGCTAGGGCAATGTGTGCAAGTGACGGCAAGCAGCTGCAGAAGACAGTGAGGCAAGTTATGCGAGGCCTGGTAAGTAGGGCAGATCCACCCTCCCATTCCCACTCTGGTTTATTTTTACCTGCGTGACTTACCTCACTCCCTGTAGCCCAGGGTGGGCAGGGTCTTAATTAGGGCTAATTTTGTGGGTGGGGCTTAATTTGATCACAAGCGTTCAAAATTGTGATAGGGATTTTTTTCAAGGTAGGTCGTCTTTTTGGAAAAAACATGGCGGGTGGGTAGTTGAAAGCCATGGCCAGGGATGCATTTACCTAGCTTTAATCCATAAACCAGTTACAGCATCTAATTAAATTAATAACAATTAGCAACATTTATATGCCACCTAACTGCCAGCAATTTTGCTGACACACATATTTCACCTGGTTTTCTCCTTGTCATCCGCATTCTGGTTTTCTCCTTGTCATCCACGACCTAGGACGGAGCTACAGGCTGTTGGGGAAAGCAAGGAGTATACTATATTGGGCTTGGGGATTCCGCTTACAATTTGGGGGATGTTGCTGGCCCTGCTTTTTGCCTCCCTAGATAAGCTTGAAATCTGCACCACTGGAGCTTTTCGTAGAATTCAGGGGGCTGTAGTCTCCCTACCTTTCTTTATATCTAGCAGTGTCATCTCTCCCATTTTAGTGGGATAAGAAAATAGGCGTTGATTGCTTACCTGAACGCCTCTTCTCGTACGGTGAGCGGGTACAGCAGTCACATGGGTTGCTCATGTCCAATCCGGTGGAACTGAGCCTAGTGTTAAAAAAGCTTGCTGGATCCGCCCCTTCCCCAGAATTCGCGAATCCGTAGACTAGGCTCAGATGTGAAGCTCTTTAGTGTTCAACTCTCATAGTTAGAGGAAAAAAGGTTATAGGAAGGTAAAGAAGACACATACAAGGGCGGGAAGTGACTGCTGTACCCGCTCACCGTACGAGAAGAGGCGTTCAGGTAAGCAATCAACGCCTATTCTCCGTACTGAAGGAGCGGGTCCAGCAGTCACATGGGACATACCCAATAGATGGTCCCTAGGGTGGGATTAGATTGCTATCGTGAGAGATAACGGATTGGAGTACCCTTCTGCCGAAGGCAGCGTCCGCTGAGGCGTAAGAGTCAATCTTGTAGTGCCTGATGAAGGAATTTGGCGAGGCCCAAGTGGCTGCTTTGCAGACCTCCTCCAACGGGGCTTGAGTCGCCCAAGCGGCCGAGGTGGCTGCGCTCCTGGTGGAATGCGCTGTGATGTTCCTAGGAACAGAAAGGGAGGCCGACTCGTAGGCCTTAGATATAGTCCCTCTGATCCAACGGCCTATCACTGTTGAAGACACTTTGGCACCCATGACTCTGGGGTGATAGGCTATAAAAAGTGCTTCTGACCTCCGAAAGGGTCCTGTGCGTTGGATATAGATCCTCAGCGCTCTAATGAGATCCAGGGTGTGCCATCTAATTGCCAAGGGATGGTCTCGTTGGAGGCAGAAGGAAGGTAAGACAATATCCTGGGTTCTGTGGAACATGGAACTGACCTTGGGTAAGAAGGTGGGGTCCAGTCGTAAGACTACCTTGTCTTGATGAAATTGGCAGAGGTCCTGCCTGATTGAGAGGGCAGCCAACTCCGAAATGCGTCGGGCAGAGGTAATTGCCACCAGGAAGGCTACTTTAAAGGATAGGTACCTGAGGGACGCCGATTTTAGGGGTTCGTATGGTGCCTGCGTGAGGGAATGGAGAACCCGTGGCAAATCCCAGGATGGATACCTGTGGACCTTGGAAGGTCTAAGGTTGGCTATACCCTTGAGGAATTCCTGAACTTCTGGAAAGGAGCGGAGAGGCTGTCTGCGGGGCCCCGCTAGGACAGAGGAAATGGCTGCCAGATGACGCCGGAGGGTGCTGGTGGAGAGGCCTTGATGGAAACCTTGCATAAGGAAGGAAATGATCCTGTGTATGGGGATGCACAGGGGAGAGAGACCCTCCTGTAGACACCACTGGTGAAACTTGGACCATGTATGGTCGTAGATTCGATTGGTCGAACCCCTTCTGGCCTTTAAAATGACCTCCACTGTGTCGGGGTCGTGGCCACGTAGTTCTAAGTCTCTCCTGATAACAGCCAGGCGGTGAGGTGGAACCACTCCGGGTCTGGATGGAATGAGGCCCCCTGCCATAGCATATCCCCCGAAACGGGGAGTCGCCAAGGGTCCTGGACGGACAACTGTTGGAGATCGGCGAACCAGGGCCGGCGGGGCCAATGAGGGGCGATTAGGATTACTCGGGCCCTCTCGGTGAGGACCTTGTGAATCACGTCCGGGAGAATTGGAATTGGAGGGAATGCGTATAGTAGTCCTGGAGGCCATGGGCTCCGGAGGGCATTGATTGCTTCTGCTCCCGGGGATGGAAATCTGGAAAAAAAGCGAGGGAGTTGGGCGTTCGCATTGGTCGCGAAGAGATCCAGGACTGGTAGGCCGAATCTGAGGCTGATTTGATGGAACAGGTCTTGATGGAGATTCCACTCTCCTGGGTCTATCGTTGCTCGAGATAGCCAATCCGCCTGGACGTTGAGGCTCCCCGAGATGTGGTCGGCTAGGAGCGACCGAAGGTGTTTTTCCGCCCAAAGGCCTAACTTGAGGGCCTCCCTCATGAGGGCCTTGGATCTCGTGCCCCCCTGTCTGCAGATATGGCTTTTTGTGGCAATGTTGTCGGTGAGAATGAGAACGTGCCGGTTGGGGATGCGAGGAGAGAATTGCTTCAGAGCCAGGGATACGGCTCTTAACTCTAGCCAATTGATTGGCTTGGAAGCTTCCTCCGGGGACCACGTGCCCTGGGCTATCATCCCCTGGGCGTGGGCGCCCCATCCCGATAGACTGGCGTCTGTGGTGATGACAAATTGATCCGGGCACCTGAAAGGGGATCCTTTGTCCATGGCCGGAGACTTCCACCACTTGAAGGATCTGCGAACAATTGGTGGGATGACAATGCGACGACTTGAGTTGCTGTGCCCCGATCTCTGAAAGGGTAATAGGAGCCACTGTAGTTCCCTAGCATGCAGGCGAGCCCAAGGAATGATGCCTATGCATGACACCATCTTCCCCAAAAGGGAAGACAGGGATACTATGGAAACTGAAGGTTGAGATAAAATGCTTGAAATTAACTCCCCTATACTGATTTTTCTCTCAGGAGAGAGAAAGACCTGGGAAGATTCTGAATTAATAATGGATCCCAGGTGTAAAATGGATGTGGAAGGTTGGAGGTGACTTTTGTCAAAGTTGATGGAAAAACCATGGTCCTGTAGAACCGACATGGTGACAGAAAGGTCTACTTTCACTTTCTCTAGGGAGTTCCCATGAACCAAAATATCATCAAGGTAACATAAAATGTGGATGGGTGACGCCCGGATATAGGCCGCCAGAGACCCCAAGAGCTTTGTAAAGACCCTAGGGGCCGAGGAAAGGCCAAATGGCATCGCCCTATACTGGAAATGCCTGCCCTGGAAAGAGAAACGTAAAAATTTTCTGTGGCATTTGGCTATAGGAATATGGAGGTAGGCCTCAGTGAGGTCTAAAGAAACCATGAAATCTCCCGGGTGGATGGCGGCCAAAATGGATGATAAGGAGTGCATCTTAAATTTCCTATATTTGATGAATAGGTTCAGCTTCTTTAAATCCAAAATAGCTCTCCAACCTCCGGAGGATTTTGGAACCATAAATAGGATGGAATAAAAACCTCGGCCCTTCTGACCGGGGGGAACCGGTTGAATGGCTCTGATGGATAATAAGTGGGAAATGGCCTCCTCCATACGGTTACAATCTGAGGAGGACCTGGGAGAAGGGCAGGAAATAAAACGTTTAGGGGGGGGGGAAGTAAATTCTAAAAGGAGGCCTTTTTGAACAGTGTCAATGACCCAGGGGTCCTTGGAGGTGAGACGCCAATTAGAGGCGAAATAGGCTAGGCGGCCACCTATGGGAATCGAGGAAGAATTACCATCTAGGTTTTTTCGAAGCCCTGTTAGAGAACGCTCCCCTTTGGAAGCGAAAACCTCTGCCCCTGGAGTTCCTACCTTGGGAACGAAAGCGGGGGGAATACTGACCTGGGGTTCTCTGATAGGAGGCCGCTTGATCTTGTTGACGCCCTGGGCGACGAAAGGACTGCGTTTTGGTGGCCTTTTTGGTGGTTGGACCCAATACTTTCTTCTTGTCCGTGGTTTCCGTGAGGAGTGGATCCAGAAGATCCCCGAAAAGAAGGTCGCGCTTCAAAGGTCCCAGAGATAACTGCCATTTCTGACGTACTCCTGCTTGCCAAGGGCGAAGCCATAGGAGTCTTCTTGCCGTTGTAGAAGCTGCAATAGACTTGGCTGCAAATCTAGTAGATTGTAAAGTGGCATCAGCCACGTACTGAGCAGCTGCAAATACCTTGTTGAAGTCCTGTTGACCTCTCAAGTCATCGGGAGGAATATGCTGTTGAAGTTGGCGAAGCCACAGAAGCATGGCTCTGGAGAAAAAGGAAGCCGCTGCGGAACTTTTAATGGCCCAGGAATCTGCGGTGAATCCTCTTTTGAGCATCTGTTCAATCCGCTTGTCCTCTGGGCGGAGGACCTCCTCTGCTTCGCCTGGCACAGCAGCCGCCGAGTGAAGGATCTTGACAGGTTCATCCGGTTTGGGAAAAGATAGGAGCTCCTCATAGGAAGAGGAGAGTTTGTACAACTTTTTGTCCTTGGTAGTGGGATTAAGCCCAGAGGCTGGGAAATCCCACTGCTTAAGTAAGGCATCTTTAAACAATTTAGGCATAGGAATTACCTCGTTATCCTCCTGTTCCTCTGTGAAATAAGGTAAATTCTCCTCCGGGGGTTCAGTGGATGTGGAGGCCTGTTTCTCCTGGGCCGCCAATCCTGTAGAAATTCTAGCTTTGAGGAGGAGAGATTTGAACAATTGAGAGGGAAAAATAGTAATTGGAGAAGGAACCTTTATTTGGGATTCCTCATCATCTGAGAGACCTTGAAAGGGATCCTCATCCTCTTCCATATCCTCATATTCGTCCTGAGAGGAATCTGATTCATCCTGAATAGGAGCTCTAACCGTTGGGGAGGAACCCAAGGGGCGGGAGGGACGAGGAGGAGGAGGAGGTAAGGAGGGCGCATTGATGGTAGAGAGCTTAGCATCAATGGCCTTGGATAACACAGAAAAAATAGATTGGAATTCAGGAGGTAAACTAGAAATATCAGCAGGAATGGCAGAAGAATCCCTGAAAGCCTGGGAGGATCCTGGCTGGGGGGAATCTTCAATAATATCTGGTTCCTCTGGACCTAATCCCCATAGGTTAGGTTGGGGTCTGTCTAGGTTTGGCTCATCCAGAGATAACACAGTGACCCCAGAAGAAGGCAGATTAGGAGCCTCTGGGGGGTCATGACTACTGAGTACTTGGGCCTGTACTTTCAAACGCTTTGCTGATTTGTCATGGATTTTTTGTAGGGCTTGGTCCCTTCTCTTCTCAGCCCTGGTGACTTTAGTCAAGGGGCGGGCCCCTGAAGAAGAGGAGGTCGAGGCCTGGGGGATACTGGTAATCTCATCGCCTGTAGGCCTGGCCTCTCTGGGACCTTGAGTGGTGCCTCTCTTGGGAAAAGTAGCCATAGTCTGACAATTAACAGAAGACAAGGCTGAGCCAAATAAACTGGATGACTAGGGAGAAGAATTTCAAGGACTTCCCAAGAGGAATGGATCCTGCTCCTAGGCCTCGGAGCTGCTGAGACTTGAGGGCAATCTGGGCAAACCCAGAGTTCGTGTCCCCAAATACAGCGTGGCCAGCCTCCCTAAACTTTAACTAAAGTAACCAAGGCACTCTGGTTGGAGGCTTAGCCGGTGGAGAATTAAGCCTGAGCGTCCCAAAGCCCACTCCGGGATCCGAGCGGTGGACTAAGGCCTACGCGGCTGGCAGAAGGCCAACACGAGAGGCCTAAGTTAAAAAAGGGCGCGAAGGCCTTCGCGCCGAAAAAATCGCTCCGTAATAGAAATCTTAAAGGGGAAGCGATCGACTAAGTCCAGGAGACTAGAAACAAGCGTCTCGCACCGCAGGAGGTATCTCTTAAGCCCTTTAACAATAGCACTATAAATAAATCAATGAAGCAATACTTGCCAAGGACCTCCAGGCCAAAGGATTAAAAGAATCCACAAGCGGCAGCGGGGATCGTAAACGGCAAGAAAAGCCGTGGGAAAACGAAACCGCAACTTCTCCCAAAGGAAAAAAGCCGAGCCGCAAACGGCTGGCGCTATTAAGGCAAGTAAGCAAATAAGTATAATCAAATCTTACTACTTTTGAAGGAAAGATCGAAGGGAAGGTGTTAGAATGTTGAACGAGCTATCACAATACAACCGCAGGATGCGAGAACTGAGCGAATTCTGGGGAAGGGGCGGATCCAGCAAGCTTTTTTAACACTAGGCTCAGTTCCACCGGATTGGACATGAGCAACCCATGTGACTGCTGGACCCGCTCCTTCAGTACGGAGAATTACTTTTCACTGAAGTGGCCTGTCTGTCCTCTGTTGCTGTTGAATGCTTGGGAATGTGTGGCCAAAGGTGGTGGGGCTAGTTAACTTATTGGGGACCATATGTTCAGTGCATGTGGTGTGACATAGGTATCCAGCTTGGGAAAAACAAGTGAAAGATGGAGAGCTAAGGGCAAATGGAAGTACAGATAGTAGGAACTCAGGTACAAGCTGCATTCAAATGCACTGAGAGCTTTTTGAAAGTGTTTAGCCCTGGTGTCAAAACCTCATCTTGTATTTCATGCCTGGGCTATTAGATGCTTGGTGGTTTTGAGCTTTAGCTGCTGCTTTTGAAGACCAGGGCAGTATGTAATAAAGCTTTTCTCATTCATGATTTTACCATGGATGAGGGCATTAGCCTGTTGTGTCTCACTAAAAACTAACTGGCCCTCTCTTGGAACTGCCTGAATTCAGCTTTTGGAACAGGTGAGATCAAAGGGGAAGTGGGGAGGAGGTATGTCTTTAGTCATTCTTATGTGGTCTTAGAACAGGGGTGTCAAACTCATGTCGTCATGGCAGTGTCACGTGATGTATTGGGATTTCCCCCCCCCCCCGTTCACTAAACTGGGTGTGGCTGCGGCCAGCGGGCCAGGAGCTTGACAGCCCTGTCATAGAGGCTCTACTCTGCAGTTCACCCGTATGTTGAGGTGTTCTGCTTAAAGTTGAACTCTAAGGAAGGGTTGAGATGGTTATTAAGGCACCACCCTTCTGCTCAGCAGCATCACTGCCTGAACAGATAAATTCTTTTCCTGTGCTGTCAATAGAGTTGCAAAGGCTGTTGGTGCTCAGGGATTTCAATTTCCCACCTGATGACATTTAATCTGGAGCAATGCAGGAGTTTGTGGCCTCCATGGCAACTATGGAATTGTCCCAAGTCATCAATGGTCTAATACATACCAGTATCTGGATACTGGATCTGTTTTTTGTCTCACAGCAATTGCAACATGATTGGATGGTAGAGAATATTATAATCAATCGATTGCCTTCTGGTTAGCTGGTGTCAAATGGGCCCTATCTCCCTGGATGTGGTCTTACTATGTGATCTGGGATGAGTTTGAGCCAATGGTTGGATCCGTGCCTCTCATATTTTGAGATACACAAGATTTTCCCTGCTGCAGCACTTGACCTCTGGAATGAAGTAACCCTGAAATGTGGGTGGCTTCTACCCTGATTTTGGAGGATCTTCATGATCTTTTTCAGGTCTTGGCCAAGGATTTCACATTTAACATAATTATAGAGATGGGAGGTACGTAGAGGTCTTCTACTCAAACCTCTTGCTCAAACAAGAAATCCTATACTATTTCAGACAAATTGTTGTCTAATCTCTACTAGCCTGGTATATCACATATCCTTGTCACTGAGAAAAAAAGTAGATCTATCTTTTCTTTGTTATGGTACTCTTTTGCTGTAACTACTAAATATATCTTATATTGTTTCTCCATTTATTTGAAGACATATAAATGTCTTTTATTGTTTTTCATGTTCAAGCTCAACTCATCTGAACTTTTAATTTCCTGACATATTTCAGGGCATCTATATGTATTCTTCTTTGATCACCCATCTCTATCTTTCCATCTTTGACATGTCTTTTTGTTTTCAGATCTCCATGGAAATTTTTGTGCAGGAACAGTGAATCATTTATTCCTTGCCTCTTCTCCACCAGAATGTTCTCATAGTCTGACACCAGTAGGTTAAAAAGAAATATTTGACATTCAAGAATGACAAAAGTTTTTGATAAGAAAGTAAGCTAGGCTCTAAATGAATTCAACATTACTGCAACATATGTATTATCTCATTTTTAGTCAAAACACATTTCAATAATCCTAAACATTTTTACTAAACATGTCTTCTGAAATCATACCTTGCAGTTGATCATTTCTTCTACTCTCTCTTTAGATGTCTTTCCTGATTTATATCTCACCAAAACATATATTGCCTTTATCTTTGGACAGGATCGTAGTAGCTTTTCTAGAAGAACCTTTCCCATGAAACCGGTAGCACCAGTGAGGAGGACATTCTTGCCTTCATAGTATTCTGGGATAGATACCATTATGATCTGAAGAGAATTTAATAATAAGTTATGGCCTGCAACCATGCTGCCCGTCAACTGTATTTTATGTGCTCAGTTTTCACAGGACTAGATATCAAATTTCATTACCAAATTGTATCAAATCCTCCTTAATATAAGTGAAAGAAATCAGACTTTCTGCTTTCTTTAAATATTACAAGATTATATATCTATAGTGGGAAAGCCTAAACTGAAAAAGTATAAATGTAAATTAAAACAACCCTTAAAATCCTTGAATCCTGAAAAAAGCATTGCATAAAATACTGAAATTAAATTAAGAAATACAAGAGGCCATAAACTAAAAAAAACCCCAACAATCAATTAAAAAAATACTTTATATCTATATATATATACAGTATAATTGCTGGCAAAATTGGCTAAGATATCATCCAAAATGATAACTAAAAAACAACAACTGGCTAGTTTACCCATCATCTAGCATTATATGAATGTGGCTTAATACTTAGAATTGGATTTGATTTAGCATGTAGCAGATTTAACATCTAATCCCATTTGATTCATCAGCAATATAGCCACCCATGACCTCACTCAAAATTGTCTTGCTACATTGGCAAATATGTATGTGTGCTTTTTCAGATATAAAACCTTCATGGTAACTGGAGACATATTACTAAGAATTTCTGAACAAAGTACTGTACTAATGCAACCTTCTTTTGAAAATAAGTTTCAAAGCAACCACAATCTGATTATAAGTAAAAAGCTTTGTGTATTAAGGAACGTTTTATACTCCCAAGTAAGTATAGCAATGGATAAAAGGCAATAGATTTGCTTTCTATTTCTTTTCAGTATAGCAACTGAACCTTTTCTGTGAAATTAAACTATGTTTATTCAGCAAGTAGCAGTTCTTCCTCTAATCAGGACGCACTTATTATAAATAGGTTCTTTCCTTTGGCTTATGTTTCTTTTCACTCTAATTCAGGGTGTCAAATTCAAATCCTGTGAGCTGGATTTGGCCCATAACGTGGTTTGATCAGGCCAGCAGGGCTGTCCTGGTCTATCCAGTGTGAAGAGGAAATATCAGGCAAGTGTAGCTTCAGCCTTGTCTACCCAATGCAAAGAGGAAGCATGCTAGTCAGCCACACCTACCCAGCCATCTGAGATCAACTACATCCCTGATGCTGCCCTCAATAAAATTGAGTTTGACACCCCTGCTCTAATTTATCCTCTCCCGTTCTTTTCCTTCCCTAATGCCTTGCCACTTCATTTTCTTAGTTTCCAACAGTGTACAGATAGTCCTCAACGTATGATGCCAATTGAACCCAACTTTTCTGCTGCTAATTGAGATACTTGAGTTCTCTCTAAACTTACTAAGTGAATTTTGCCCCATTTAACAAACTTTGTTGCTACAGTTGATAAGTGAACTGCTGCAGTTGTTAAGTTATAGTAACGCCTCTTCTCGTACGCTGAGCGGGTACAGCAGTCACGTGGGTTGCTCGCTGTCCAATCCGCAGAGGACCGAGCCTAGTCTTGAAAAAGCCTGCTGGATCCGCCCCTTCCCCAGAATTTGCAAATCCGTAGACTTAGGCTCAAGTGTGGTGGCTCAAGTAGTGCTCAACTCTCATGATAGGAAAAATTACAGGTTAAAGAGTATAACCACAGTTCGAATAGAAAAAGGGAGGGAAGTGACTGCTGTACCCGCTCATCATACGAGAAGAGGTGTTCAGGTAAGGGATCAACGCCTATTCTCCGTACTGAATGAGCGGGTCCAGCAGTCACGTGGGACATACCCAATAGATGAGTTCCTAGGGAGGGATTAGTTGGCTATCGTGAGAGATAACGGATTGGAGGACTCTTCTGCCGAAGGCAGCATCCGCTGAAGCGCAAGAGTCAATTTTGTAGTGCCTTATGAAAGAGTTTGGAGAGGCTCAAGTGGCTGTTTTGCAGACTTCTTCCAATGGAGCTTGAGTTGCCCATGCGGCAGCTGTGGCTGCACTTCTTGTGGAGTGTGCTGTGATACCTCTGGGTATGCTGAGGGAAGCTGACTCATAAACCTTTGAGATAGTCCCTCGGATCCAATGGCCTATTACAGTTGAGGATACCTTGGAACCCAGGGATCTGGGATATAGGCTATGAATAGGGCTTCTGACCTTTATTTATTTTATTTATTTATTTATTATTTAGATTTGTATGCTGCCCCTCTCCACGGACTCGGGGCGGCTCACAACAAAATATAACAAATCATAACAAATCCAAATAAATTTAAAATATTTAAAAAGTTTTAAAAAGAACCCCATTTACTAACAAGCACACACACAAACATACCATGCATAAATTGTACATGCCCGGGAGAGGTGTTTCAGTTCCCCCATGCCTGAGGGCAAAGGTGGGTTTTAAGGAGTTTACGGAAGGCAGGGAGAGTAGGGGCAGTTCTAATCTCTGGGGGGAGTTGGTTCCAGAGAGTTGGGGCCGCCACAGAGAAGGCTCTTCCCCTGCGGCCCGCCAATCGACATTGTTTAGTTGACGGGATCCGGAGAAGGCCCACTCTGTGGGACCTAATCGGTCGCTGGGATTCGTGCGGCAGAAGGCGGTCTCGGAGATATTCTGGTCCAGTGCCATGAAGGGCTTTAAAGGTCATAACCAACACTTTGAATTGTGACCGGAAATTGATCGGCAGCCAATGCAAACTGCGGAGTGATGGCGAAACATGGGCATACCTAGGTAAGCCCATGACTGCTCTCGCAGCTGCATTCTGCACGATCTGAAGTTTCCGAACACTTTTCAAAGGTAGCCCCATGTAGAGAGCGTTACAGTAGTCGAACCTCGAGGTGATGAGGGCATGAGTGACTGTGAGCAATGAGTCCCGGTCCAGATAGGGCCGCAACTGATGCACCAGGCGAACCTGGGCAAACGCCCCCCTCGCCACAGCTGAAAGATGGTTCTCTAATGTGAGCTGTGGATCGAGGAGGACGCCCAAATTGCGGACCCTCTCCGAGGGGGTCAATAATTGCCCCCCCAGGGTAATGGACGGACAGATGGAATTGTCCTTGGGAGGCAAAACCCACAGCCACTCCGTCTTATCCGAGTTGAGTTTGAGTCTGTTGACACCCATCCAGGCCCCAATAGCCTCCAGACACCGGCACATCACTTCCACTGCTTCTTTGACTGGACATGGGGTGGAGATGTAAAGCTGGGTATCATCGGCGTACTGATGATACCTCACCCCATGCCCTTGGATGATCTCACCCAGCGATTTCATGTAGATATTAAATAGCAGGGGGGAGAGGACCGACCCCTGAGGCACCCCACAAGGGAGAGACCTCGGAGTCGACCTCTGACCCCCCACTAACACCGACTGCGACCGACCGGAGAGGTAGGAGGAGAACCACTGAAGAACAGTGCCTCCCACTCCAACCCCTCCAGCCGGTGCAGAAGGATACCATGGTCGATGGTACCGAAAGCCGCTGAGAGGTCAAGGAGCACCAAGAAAGAGAATAAACCCCTGTCCCGGGCCCGCCAGAGATCATCCATCAACGCGACCAAAGCAGTTTCCGTGCTGTAACCGGGCCTGAAACCCGACTGCTGGGGACCTAGATAATTGGCTTCTTCCAAGGACCGTTGGAGCTGGAGCGCCACCACCTTCTCAACAACCTTCCCCATAAAGGGAAGGTTGGAGAATGGGCGATAGTTATTAAGTATGGCTGGGTCCAGGGAAGGCTTCTTGAGGAGGGGGTGCACGAGCGCCTCTTTATAGAGTGTTGGAAAAACTCCCCTCCCCAAGGAAGCGTTGATAATCTCCTGGACCCAGCTCCGTGTCACCTCCCTGCTGGCCGAGACCAACCAGGAGGGACACGGATCCAGTAAACAGGTGGCGGAACTCACAGATCCAATGGCCTTGTCCACTTCATTAGGTGTCACCAGATCAAACTCTTCCCAGACAGGTGGACAAGTACGTGCCCCAGTCACCTCGACTGACTCGTTGTCAGTCGACTCTGTTTCCCAATTGGAGTCGAGGTCGGCCCGGATCTGAGCGATTTTATCAGCAAAAAACGTATTAAAATCCTCGGCACTGCTCTGCAAGGGCTCCCCAACTCCCCCCTGATTAAGAAGGGAGCAGGTCACCCTAAACAGAGTGGCCGGGCGGGATTCCGCTGATGCAATCAAGGCGGCATGGTACGTGCATCTTGCCGCCTTGAGCGCCACTTTGTAAGTCTTAATAAAAGCTCTTACAAATGTTCGATCAGATTCAGACCTACTCTTCCTCCATCGCTTCTCTAGACGTCTCTTCTGGCGTTTCAACTCCCGGAGCTCCTCGTTGAACCATGGAGCTCTACGGGGTCTAGCGCCACGGAGAGGTCGCAAAGGCGCAATCCGGTCAAGAGCCTCCGCTGCAGCCTTGTTCCAGGCCTCCGCAAGAGACTCCGCCGAACTGTGGACGAGTGCATCTGGAATAACCCCAAGCACCATCTGAAAGCCCTCTGGGTCCATCAGGCGTCTGGGGCGGAACATCTTAATTGGTTCCGCCTCCCTGCGGGGAAGGATTGGAGCCAGGAAGTCAAGCCGTAGTAGAAAATGGTCTGACCATGACAAAGGCAATGCTTCTAAGCCCCTTAGTCTCAGACCATTACTCAATTGCTCAGAAAGGAATACCATGTCAGGTGCGTGCCCTCCCTCGTGAGTCGGACCCTGTACTACTTGAGTCAGGTCCATGGCTGTCATGGTGGCCATGAACTCCTGTGCCAACCCAGAGGTTTCGCCGAGTGACGGCAGGCTGAAGTCCCTCAGGACAATAAGTCCAGGGAACTCCACCGCCAACCCGGCTACCTCCTCGAGTAGCACAGGCAGGGCTTTTGACACGCAGCTGGGAGGCAGGTACGTGAGAAATAAGCCCACCTGAACCCCTAAGTCCAACTTCATCAAGAGAAACTCGCAACCCGCAATTTCCGGAGCAATGAGTCTACGTAGGCAAAAGCTCTCCCTGGCTATAATAGCCACTCCTCCCCCCCTTCCCTGGGGCATAAATAACTAAAAACTCTATATAGAATCTTATTAATAGTTAATATAAATATCAAATTAGCTTAAAACTAGAATACTAAATTACACTAAATTATTCTTAAGGTCTTAAAAGAATAACATTATCAAAAATTAATAAATTTATAAAGTGCAGGATTATAAAGTGCTGAAAATATAGGAAATAATTAAAATCAATTGTCCATCAAGTAAGTAATACAGCACCAGATCTAAAATGTGAGTTCTGGAAAAAAGGGATCAATGTTCAGGGAGAAGTCCTAGCATATTGCTCTTCAGGGTCTTTAGTGCCAGCCATTGCCACTGGCTGGCACTCTCAGGTCTTTCTATGGGTCCAGAGTCACTTTCACTCCTCTGCTCTTACAGTATTTCCAAGTCTCCAGTCCCTCTGCAGTCTTACATGATTTTAATGCAGGCTCCATGTGGTCTCAATAGGGCGAGCCTCAATCTCCATCCTGGCCCCCTCCTTCCTCTTTCTTCTCCTTCCTCCCACTAGTTTATTCTTCCACAGGCCCTCTGGTGCCAAGTGCTCCCACCATACAGCTCCTCGACGTCTCGGGTCCATGTAGTGGGGGCAGGGCAATCTCGGCCGTCGTTCTTCTCTCGCCCCTCTCCTTCGTTGTTCCTCTCTCACCTCTCTCCCCCGGCACACACTTTCTCCTCCCGTCATGTCTTTTGTCGTGCACTCGAGGCTTCTCCAGGGGGTCATCAATTACAGGAGACCTCCTCCGAAAACCTCCCCCGAAATCTAGGTCGCAGGCCGGTTGTTTTTGGCTACTTGGCTGGCTCCCTCTCCCTGGCTGTCACGGTCTTTCGTTCTTCCATTCTCCGACTCACCCCCGGCAGCACAACTCAGCTGTGAATGACAGCCGCCATTCCACAGCGTCTCAGCTGGTCTGACTCCAGGCGTGTTCGTGGCCAAACAGCTCTCCACTGCCACGAACACAGCCGAATCAAGGATTTCCAGGGGCAGGGATACTTCGCCTCCCCAAACTTCCAAACAGGTTTACTGACTCAGACAGAAATTTCCTATATTTTTGGTGTTAAACCGTAGTCCGGTTGAGCGATAATTCCATCTCTCCTTCCTGCTTCCCCCACCTTCAGATGGGTCTTGTCCGTTGGATATAGATTCTCAGTGCTCTGGTGAGATCTAAGGTATGCCATCTGACTGCAAGCTGATGGTTCTCATTGGAACAAAATGAAGGCAACAATATGTCCTGGGATCTGTAGAACATGGAATTGACCTTGGGTAGAAAGGTGGGGTCCAGGCGCAGGACTACTTTGTCCGTATGGAACTGGCATAGATCCTGGCGAATGGATAGGGCTGCCAATTCTGAAATGCGTCGGGCAGATGTTATCGCCATCAGGAATGCTACCTTGTAAGATGCTGAAGGATGCTGACATTAGGGGTTCATATGGTGCCTGAGTGAGGGAGTGGAGAACCCGTGGTAAGTCCCAGGACAGGTATCTGTGAACCTTGGAAGGCCTGAGGTTCGAAATGCCTCTTAAAAATTCTTGAATTTCCGGGAAAGAGCAGAGTGGTTGTCTGTGGGGTCCTGCTAGGACCGAAGATAGAGCGGCTAGATGATGGCAAATGGTGCTAGTTGAGTCCGCGAACCAAGGCCGGCGTGGCCAGTGAGGAGCGATCAGTATCACCTGGGCCTTCTGAAGGATGATCTTGTGGATCACGTCTGGGAGAACTGGAATTGGAGGGAAAGAATAAAGCAGCCCTCAAGGCCAGGGGACTCTGAGTGCATTTGTTGCCTTCGCTCCCGGGGATGGTAACCTGGAGTAGAATTGAGGGAGTTGAGTGTTGGTCACGGTTGCAAATAAGTCTAGCGATGGGTTACCAAATTTGAGGCAGGTTTGCCGAAACAGAGCTGAATGAAGACTCCACTCTCCTGGATCCAGAGTCGACCGGGAGAGCCAGTCTGCCTGCACGTTGAGAACTCCCGATATGTGGTCGGCCCACAGGGACTGTAAATGTCTGTCTCTCTGCCCAGAGACCCAGCTTCAGGGCTTCCCTCATCAGGGCCTTGGACCTAGTACCCCCTTGTCTGCAAATATGGTTCTTTGTGGCTATATTGTCCTTGAGAATGAGTACATGTTGATTGATGATGTGAGATTTGACTTGTTTGAGGGCTAATGACACTGCTCTCAATTCCAGCCAGTTGATAGGCCTGGAAGCCTCCTCCACTGACCACATGCCCTGGGCTATTAAGCCCTGAGCGTAGGCTCACCAGTCCGTTAGACTGGCATCTGTGGTCATGGTAAATTGATCTGGACACCTGAAGGGGGATCCCTTGTCCAGAGCGGGGGAGGTCCACCACGTAAGGGATCTTAGGACTGTGGTCGGAACGGTGATGAGGCGTGCTGAACTGCTGTTCCCCGATCTCTGGAACGGTAACAGAAGCCATTTGAGATTCCTGGCATGAAGATGAGCCCATGGGATAATACCAATGCAGGACACCATCTTTCCCAGTAGGGAAGACAGAGTAACAATAGAAATCCTTTTCTGGGACCTTATCCGGGAGATAAGCTCCTTGATACTGGTTTCTGTCAGATCCAAGGAGACCATAAAGTCTCCTGGATGGATAGAAGCTAGGATGGATGACAAGGAATGCATCTTAAATTTCCTATATTTAATGAACTGGTTTAAATTTTTGAGGTCTAAAATGGCCCTCCATCCTCCAGATGTCTTAAGGACCATGAAGAGGATGGAGTAGAAACCAAGACCTCTCTGGGAAGAGGGAACTGGTTGGTTAGCCCCGATAGCCAGCAAATGTTGAATAGCCTCCTCCATTCGAAGACGAGATGGAGAAGAACTGGGGGATGGGCGTGAAATGAAATGTTTAGGAGGCATGAGAATAAACTCCAACTGGAGTCCCCATTTCACAGTGGAAATAACCCAGGGGTCCTTACAGGAACAGCGTTAGCTGGAGGAGAACCAGGCCAGATGTCCCCCAATGGGAGTAGAATGGAGATCACCATCTAGGATTTCTGGAAGCTCTGGTCGAGGAAGAACCTCTTTGAAAACGGGATCCTCTACCCCTGGGGTTTCTGCCAGCTTGGGAGCGAAAACGAGGGGAATACTGACCTGAGCTTCTCTGGAAAGTGAATCCTTGATCCTGTTACCGGCTAGGATGTCAGCAGTCTCAGTGAGGAGGGGGTCCAAGAGGTCGCCAAATAGAAGGTTGCGCTTCAAAGGACCCATGGCTAGCTGCCATTTTTGCCTCACTCCTGCCTGCCAAGGGCGGAGCCATAGAAGTCTTCTGGCTGTCGTTGAGGCCACTACTGATCTTGCTGCAAATCTTGATGATTGCAAGGTAGCATCTGCTATGTATTGGGCCACTGCAAAAACTTTAATGAAGTCTTGTTGGCCCTGTAGATCATCAGGGGGAATATGCTGCTGGAGTTGTTGAAGCCACAAGAGAATAGCTCTAGAGAAGAAAGATACTGCTGCTGCACTCTTGATAGCCCAGGTATCCGCGAAGAAACACCTTTTGAGCATTTGCTCTAGGTGTTTGTCTTCGGGTTTTAACACCTCCTCTGCTTCACCAGGCATAGCAGCCGCAGAGTGTAGAGTTTTTACTTAGTAATGGTAACCGGTAAAGAGGGAGATGCCCTGTAGGCCTGGGTTGGGTCTGGCTCAGAGGGATCTTCCATCATAATATCTGGCTCCTCTGGACCTAAGCCCCATAGGTTAGGTTGGGGTCTGTTTAGGTTTGGCTCATCCAGAGAAAGCACAGGGACCCCAGAGGGAGGCAGGTTAGAAGCCTCTGGAGGGTCCGGGCTAACATGCACTTGGGCCTGTACTTTTAAACGTTTAGCCGATTTCCCATGTATCCTTTGCAGAGCTTGGTCCCTTCTCTTCTCAGCCCTGGTGGGTCTAGCCATTAAAAGGGCTCTGGAGGAAGAGGCCTGGGGGATATTTTCAATTTCATCACCAGTAGGCCTAGATTCTCTGGGACCTTTAGAAGTGTCTCTCTTGGGAAACAAAGTCATGGCCTGAACAAATTACAGGTGCAAGACTTGAGCCAAAATGGATGGGAGAAGCTCTAAAGGGCAACATTCCCAAGAGAAAGGGGGCCCTGCTCCTAGGCCCTGGAGCGTCTGCAGCTCAAAGTCAATCTGGCCGGTACCAGAGTTCGTGCCAGTGAGTACAGAATGGCAGGCCTCGCTAACCTTAACAAGTAAACCAAGGCACACTGGTTTGGAGGCCTAGCCATGGAGAAAAGGCCTGAGTGGCTCACAGCTTATTCCAGGGCCAAGCGGCAGACTTAATGGCGCCAGGCGGGATGCGCGTAGGCGATCCACAAGGGCCAAAATTACTGGGCGCTGAGGGCCTTCATGCCAAAATAAACCGCTCCAACGTTTTGCTACAAACAGAGGGAAGACTAAAGTCCTGGGGACAATAACAGTCTCACTCCGCAGGAGGATAAAAGCCCTTTTTTAAAAAAACAGTTCCTTCACTTGCCGGTAAACCTCCAGGCTGATTAGATTTGTTAAAAAATATAATCCAACAGTAGCGCAAGCAGGGTACGTTGCAAAAGCAGCAATAGCCGCGCTGCAGCTTCTCCCTTGGCACCGAGCCCAGTAAGGCTGGCGCAAAATCCCGGCAAGCTTAAAGTAAAAAGGTAAATGGAAGTTTTACTTATCTGATTGCAGAAGGAACGAAGGGAAGGTGTTTTAGAGAGGAGCAAGCCACCACATGTCCCGCTGGATCGCAGGACCGAGCGAATTCTGGTGAAGGGGCGGATCCAGCAGGCTTTTTAAAGACTAGGCTCGGTCCTCTGCGGATTGGACAGCAAGCAACCCACGTGACTGCTGGACCCGCTCATTCAGTACAGAGAAAAGGGGATCACAGGACACTGCAACTGTCAGCTGCCAAGCAGCTGTAACTTTGAAAAGCCAATGCATTGCTCTTAAGCCATGGACTGTCTGTATGTCTTTACCATTTCATTCCCTTTTCCTCCATCCACTATTTTTTCAGTCTCAGTGATTTGCCTTTCTTTTACTTCATGCCTTTTTTGTAGGCTTCCACCCCCTTTTGTAAAAGCAAACATAGGAATCTAGGTGCCATCTTTACATCTGGAAGTAGCTTTTCATTTTGCAGCTAGCACCTATGACAGGTCAGAGATGGAAGTGGGAACAGCATAGCACAGGCATATCTCCATTTTTTCCTTACTGCACCTCTCTTGCAGTCTGTTTCCAAGATATCAGGGTTTTATAAATGTCTTGCTCATAGATACAACTTTAAAGCAGCAGGAAAATACAGCAAGGAAGAGGAACTATTACCACCAATGACAGTAAGAACTTCCTGACAAAATTTATTGGTCAAGCGAATAAGCTATTAAGAAATATTAACAGTGACAGGCACAATTCAGAATTCAGTGAGATCTAGGCTCTTAACAAAAAGTTCTTAACAAAAACATGAATTTTAAACAATGCGTGTTTGTAATCAGGTAAAGGTCAATCTTAGCTGAACTCCATCTGAGAGTCTTAATCTGTTATTTCTGGTACTAAGCTTTCTTGAACATTCTACTTGTATTATCGAAGAGCTTTGCATTGTATATTTGCAGGAAAAAAGTAGCTGCAATCCTTGCAAAATGCAGCTCCTGTTAATTGAGACTAAAAATAGGTCATGTGTCTCATCACTATCACTTTAATTAAGCTAGGACTCCCACAAAGCAGTGCAATTTAGTCATTTTCCTATTTATCTATCATGTAACTCTTAGTAAAAACTCCAGTCTATTAAGGAAATTTATGAATGGGATGAGAAAAAATAATACTTTAAATTCTGACATTGGGAGAAGTATATCACAGGGATCTCTTTCCTTGTTGTTATTAGATGTGAAATCATGTCCCACCCATCATGACCCCATAGACAATGCTCTTTCAGGCCTTCCTGTTCGCTACCATCCTCTGGAGTCCATTTAAGCTCACACCTACTGCTTCAGCGACTCCATTCAGCCACCTCATTCTCAATCGCCCTCTTCTTCTTTTGCCCTCAATCTTCTATCTTTCTCTTTGCTTTAAACCTCTCATGGATTTATACATTTCAAACTTACACCCATTCACTTAATGACAGTGTTATTCACTTAACTGTGGCAATTGGCTTAATGACCCATCATAAAAATCGTCATAATGTGAAATCTGATCATATGTGATTATAATGGCAATCTTGTATAATCAAACTTCTGTGTTCAATTGTGGTTATAAGTTGACAACTATTAACATACAGCTTTCACACAGAAGAATTATAAGTCACTAAGCCAACACTCAGAATCTTTTGGGTAATATGAAGTTGAGAATTACTTGTATAAATGACCAAATTCTTATTTCAGGTCTGTTGCAATTAAGAATCAAAGACTTTCCAGTTTCCTCCATTTTGGGGGAGGGGGAATCTGCCATCTGGAAACTCTTTCCTCCACGATCCTCGTGCTTCAGGCACCCTTTTTGCAATCGGGAATGAGGATCTGCCACCTGCATAGCTCTAGAAAAGAAGGATGCTGCTGCTACACTCTTGATAGCCCAGGTATCCGCGAAGAAACGTATTTTGAGCATTTGCTCTAGCCGTTTGTCTTCGGGTTTTAAAACCTCCTCTGCTTCACCAGGCATAGCAGCCACAGAGTGTAGAGTCTTAACCGGTTCATCAGGTTTAGGGCATACAAAAAGATCTTCATAAGATGGGGAAAGCTTATATAATTCCTTGTCTTTGGTTGTGGGATTGAAGCCAAAGGCTGGGTGGTCCCACTGCTTGAGCAGAGCATCTTAAAACAATTTGGGCATTGGAATGACCTCTTTGTCTTCCTGTAAGAATGGTAGATTTTCCTCAGGAAGAAGCAGACTGTTTATCTTGCCCGGCTAAGCCTGTAGAAACTCTTGCTTTAAATAGAAGAGATTTGAAGAGTTGAAATGGAAAAATCGCAGCCGAAGTTGGAATCTTGATTTGAGATTCCTCATCTTCTGACAGGCAATGAAAAGGGTCATCTTTATCCTCTACGTCCACGTAATCGTTCTCATCCTGAGAAGAATCCGAATCATTAATTGGAACTCTGTAGGATGAGAGTGAACTCATGGGCCTAGGGGCGCGTGGAAGGGGACGAGAGTGAGAAGGCACATTGATGGCCGAGAACTTGGCATCAATGGCTTTAGATGTAGGCCTGGGATGGGTCTGGCTCGGAGGGATCTTCCATAATGTCTGGCTCCTCTGGACCTAAGCCCCATAAGTTAGGTTGGGGTCTGTTTAGGTTTGGCTCATCAAGAGAGAACACAGGGACCCCAGAGGGAGACAAGTTAGAAGCCTCAGGGGGGTCATTGCTAAGGTGCACTTGGGCCTGCATCTTTAAGCGTTTAGCTGATTTTTCATGGATTCTCTGCAATGCTTGGTCCCTTCTCTTCTCAGCCCTGGTCGGTCTAGCCATAGTAGGGGCTCCCGAGGAAGAGGAGGAAGAGGCCTGGAGGATATTATCAATTTCATCACCAGTAGGCCTAACCTCTCTGGGACCTTTTGAAGTGCTTCTCTTGGGAAACGAAGTCATGGCCTGAACAAATTACAGGGACAAGACTTGAGCCAAAATCTGATGGGAGAATCTTCTAGGGCAACGTTCCCAAGAGGAAGTGGGCCCTGCTCCTAGGCCCAGGAGTGTCTGCAACTCGCAGTCAATCTGGACGGTACCAGAGTTTGTGCCAGGGAGTGCAGAAGGGCAGGCCTCGCTAACCTTAATCAAAAGTAAACCAAGGCACACTGGTTTGGAGGCCCAGCCAGGGAGAAAAGGCCTGAGGGACTCAAAGCTTACTCCAGGGCCAAGCGGCGGACTTACTGGCGCCAGACGTGCGTGGGCGACCCGCAAGGGCTGACAATTACTGGGCGCTGAGGGCCTTCGCACAAAAATAAACTGCTCCGAGATTTTAAAAATGGAGGGGAGTCTAAAATCCGGGGGACAATCAAGGGAAGCTTGCTAACAATCCCACACCGCAGGAGGAAAAAGAGCTCTTTTTTTCCTTTTAAAATCAATGCTTAGCTTGCAGGTAAACCTGCTGGCCGAGTAGATTTACTAGTAAATGCAATCCGGCAGCAGCGCGTTTTGGAAAAAAAACCACAGTAGCTGCGCCGCGGCTTCTCCCTCGGCGCCGAGCCCAGTAAGGCTGCCGCGCAGCCAAGGCAAGCTCTACAGTAAAAGACAATAATGAATTTTACTTATCTGATAGAAAGAAGACGAAGGGAAGGTGTTTTGCGAGAGGAATGAGCCACCACGAGTCCTGCTGGATCGCAGGACCGAGCGAATTCTGGGGAAGGGGTGGATCCAGCAGGCTTTTTAAAGACTAGGCTCGGTCCTCGACGGATTGGACAGCGAGCAACCCACGTGACTGCTGGACCCGCTCTCTCAGTACGGAGAATGGCGAGGACCAGCTGCCCATGTATTTAAATATTTTCAGGGGAGGGCTTATTTTCAGAAGAGGGTTTATTATTTTCAGGGAAGCACGGTATAGTTCTAGAAGAGTTCTATTCTATGGCGAGAAACAACTATATAAATCTACTGTTCAATAAATGACTGTTTTCTGTCAGGCCACCTCTTCTACACCCATTTTGTGAGTCTCCAAATTCCAAATGTCAAGTCCCAGCCCTAGGTGGGGAATGCAGTGGAAACAACGAGCAAGGAGGCATCTGAGACCAAATATGAGACCAACATAAAAATGTTGAAGATCTACATAATAAAGCCAGTTCTGTATATTTAACAATAGCTTTTAGTGTACAATTGATTAAAATGGTATCAACTGTTACAATTCTTTTCTTTAACAATTTTCTGAACTATTTATGCAAAAATTAATCAGATTCTGATTTATTCATGGACATGACTGGCTGTACAAAAACCATGTCTGTTTTTGTCTACAGAATTTACTGAATAACCTGAGAGCTCTACAGACAAGCAAGATAAAAATATTGCAAATAAACAAGTCACCAATAGTAGTGTGAAAGCTGCAAACTACAATAATGCTGTTTATTATAATCCTGAATAGTTGGAAGTACTGTACACCAACAATGTTTTAGGAAGCAAAGATAAACCCAATTTTATTCTTGATACAACTGTTCTCATTTTACTATCTTGTCCTTAAACTTTAGATTTATCTTTAATTTAAGATTTTAGATTTTTCTCTAAAATCTGACTTTAGAAAGTATTGATTACAAACTATTTTTAGATGAAATATATATTCATATGTCCTTGATTTAAGTTTATTTCTGATAAAAATGTACCAATCATTGTAAGTAAAAAGTTTGGGGAGAGATACTTTGCCATTTGAGATAAATATTTGATCACTAAATGATTTTTAAAAAATATGTATTTCTGCGAAATACAGAGCAACAGTTCCAGTGCTAAAGCCAATTTGTTATCTCAATAAAAGGTGCTATTGTCTAAAGTTATCTAAACACCATTGTTATATGCACAATAGCTCCTCTGTTAAGAGCTCATGTACCATTTCATCTCTGATTTGTTGAAATATCAGCTTTACTACCCTGTTTTCCCCAAAATAAGACATCCCTTGAAGCCCAATCAGGCTTTTGAATGCATGGCAATAAGGCCAAGCACTTATTTCAGGATTCAAAAAAATATAAGACAGAGTCTTATTTTCAGAGAAACAAGATAGTCCAGTTTTCTTTTAGGAACTCAATTTTATAAAAAGGAAAAGGAGTAGAAAACCTGAAGAAGAGACACTGTAATCACTATAAAGGAAATTTTGGTTTCTGTCTAAATTTGGGTTTCAATCATATTAAACAACTTGGGGCTTTTCAAAGTGCAATATATTATGAGAATACAACATATTGTGTTCTTGTGTTAATGGTGACATTGTATGTTTGCAATAGTTGGTATTATCAATACTTCAAATAGAGGGGAAAATATACCAAAAAAAAATGGTTAGCAGATTTTCAATAAAATTGTTCCAAATATTCTACCACCCAGAAATGCAAGTCAGCAATATAATTCAATAATTTTAACACAGCAAAGTTCTAATTAGCTAAAATCAAGTCCTTGCCTCCAAAGTATAAGAGCTGCAATAGAGGGATTAGACACGTTTTACTGCTGCAGGCATCATATTGGGTTGCCCTTACAAACGAAGTAAACATTATGACTCCACCTGCAGTTCAGAACTGATAACTCAGGAATAGAATATATTTCTAGACTTACACTCTGAAAACAAAAGCACTGTACTTCTGCTTTTGAAGAACGCACTGGGCTTATTATCCTCACCAGAATCTAGGTTCTTTTAGTCACAAACAAGATAACGGAAGCAAGAGCACTGGCTTCTCTTTTTATGTACAATATACAGTAAATCTTTATTGAAGAACAATTTATTGGTTGCTCTTGCCTTTGCTACAAATCAGAAAATCTGAATGGCAATATTACCTATATTACTAATGATATGGCCAGACTAAAAAAAAACCCAAGATTTAAAGAAAAAAGAAACATGTGGGCTAGACACAAACAAATCTCTAGAGCATTTTCAAGCTTGCTTAGCAAATGATATACAGTATAAGAATTACTTGGGGAAAATAACAGTTGAAACTTTTTACAGCAACTTCATTAGTGGCATGCAAAATTGTTTCAGGTAGTTGCATACAATACCTTTTAGCACTTTGATTCAAAGAATAAGGTATTAACATTAAATTTAGTAGGTACACTTTCATCTTGCAGGACAATTGCCCAAGTGTATAAAGGAGGGAAAGATAAGTGGAGATTTAGGTTCATTGTAATATTCTCTCAAAAATAAGATGTTTGGTATAGATTTTGTGCAAAGTTAATACTTTAATCAAAGTATACCATGCTTCTAAGCATCTTTGTTTTGGGGGGGGGGCGAGAATACCCCTTGGCACATTTATGTAACCCAAGTACAAATATAGTTTCTTTGAAAATGGCCAGTGCAAATAAAATAAGAACTATTATAATGCATCAAGAATAGTTCTGGGCTGGTTTGCCTTATTTTGTAAAGTCGTAATAGCATGGCTTTGTGCCCTTGTGCTTGGGGTATGCAGATGAGCATGCAGCCCTGGGGTTTGAAAGTCCTCCTGCTGCCTCTTAATTCTTAACATTTCTTCATTGTTTTTAAATTTTCAATTTATACACTTTTTAAAATTTACTGTATACTACCCATCTGTAAGAGAGATGGGTGGTTCCTAAATATGCCAAATATTAAATGCAATCTCGGGAATTTTCATATATAAAGCTGTGCAATAAATGAATTTGAAGCAGGCAAACATGCTTTAAAACCATTGTCTGTACCTCTTAGTAATATATTTAAAGAAAGCCATGGTATGATAGCTACCATGTATGCTCAGGAAAGTTCCTTGCCTCAGATTAAAATACTCCGCAGTTCTACTGATATACACGTTATACCTTCTGGCTCAATATACCAAGATGAGTCTAGATTATTCTCATACATATTATTTCTGGTCTTTTCAGATAGGAAAATCTGAGATATTGCAATAATCTGCTAGTACTACCAATAATCCTTATTCTGCATCTTTCTATTTGTCACAGAATTGACAAATTTAATTAAAGGATCACCTAAAACAAGGATTCCAGATTTTTTGGAAATGATCTCCACTAGTTTGGACAATTAGAAATGCAACACAAATTATCTCAAAGGATTCAATACATTTATATATCTGACATAGTCAAATTTCTCATAAGGCAGCAAATCTTTAGCATCTTTTTCTAGAGGTAATCCACACTTTTTATATAAGAGAGTATACAGATAGTCCTCGCTTAAGATGGTATTAAAAATTGTTCGAAATTAGGATGGTGCTTTAAAAAAACTTACTAAACAGGCCTCACATTAACAATATTTGTAGTATTTATTTCTCTTGCTCAATCATGCATACCAAGATGTCCTCAAAGAAAAAGAGGGGGGAAAACCCAAGTTCAGTAGTAAGAAGCAGAGGAAAACTGAGGTGAAATCATAGGTACAGCCGCAGTCACACAATTTTAACTGAGCAAACGCTCTGCTTAACAACCAAGTTTCTAGTCTCAATTGCTGTCCTGAAGAAGGACTACCTGTTCCACCATCAGTGGCGGTCTTTTTCCTGATTAAGCAGCCCATAATTGCAAAAAGTATCTTGGTATTCATCAAAGAGATCTGAGAACTATCAAAATTATTTGATCTACTGCTTCTTTGATAAATCAATACATTCATTTTATATAAAGTGTCAAAAGTGGGCAAAAGTATTTGGGCCATTAGGTTTGTTTTTAAACTTCTCACAATTAGGTTCTAAAATCATCAGCAGTCATACTATTACAACTCCTTGAACTGTATGCCATATAATTTAGCTGGGAATTTGCCAAACATTTTGGCAAGCCACAGCCCATGAACAGGTTGATTTGTGGTATACAAACCTGCAAAACCACTACAGGAAATAAATCAATATTACCTAAATATAGGTAATATTGATTTAGGTTCCTAAATATATTAGAACATTTAGAATTATATGCTGGGATGAAAACCAGATAATTAAATCACTTGTCTTAAAGCAGTGTTTCCCAACCTTGGCAACTTGAAGATATTTGGACTTCAACTCCCAGAATTCTGGGAGTTGAAGTCCAAATACCTTCAAGTTGCCAAGGTTGGGAAACACCGTCTTAAAGTGAATCTTAACACTCAATAATTAATTCATGGATTCATATCTAGCAGTAAGTTGGATTTCTTTTTGGAAAATAATAAGATATAATAGTGTGCCTATTTAAAAAATCTGTTTACAATAGTTAGTAAACTTGGAACACTAAGAATAAGTACACTTGAGAAGATTGCACATTTGAGAAGATTGCTATAATGGAAAAAATGTGAAGTGTAATAACAATATAAATAATAAGTGAAAGCATGTTCGTCCCAGAGGCTCAACTACTTCAGTAACTGGGTAGTATTTCATTTTATTTTTACTTTTAAGTTTTCTTAAATTTTTCTATATTACTACAGAGTAAGAGAGACCCTTTTCTCTCTTTCATAAACAAAAAAACACAGTTTTAGAGTAATTTAGTATATTATTTCTTTTTATCAGATTTTTTTTACAATTTCTTCTGCTTTTTTCATATTGATTCCAACACGATATTTGTTTGTTGCATAACATACACTTACTGTATCTGCAAAGTCTTGCTAAGCAAAGCATCAGCAATCTTTAATGCTTCCTTTTTGATGAAATACACTTATTTTAACAAACTGATGACTCATACTATATTAAATAATTTCAAAATATTTGGGCTATCTACAAAAAAAACCCCATCCCAAGGCAGATTTTTACTAGAAGCACAGACTCTATTATTCAAAGTATTTCCTTTCTAAATGATCCTAGCACACGAAGTTAGTAGCATCTTTATTTCAGTCTCAAGAGATACATCCTCATTCTGGCATCCCACAACTTTATTTTTACAATTGTTAATCATCATTGAAATGCTGTGGTAAGACAGTAAACAGACTAGAACCGTGATGGCAAACCTATGGCAAACATTCCACAGGTGGCGTACAGAGCCATATCAGAGGGCCTGTGAGGCGTTACCCTGTCAGCTCCAGTACGCACTGGCCAGCTGTTTTCGGCCTTCCAGAGAGGCAATGCTGTTTTTGCCCTCACCAGGCTTCAGGCCTCTTCCAAAAGCTATGTGCGTGTGCTGGGCTGCCCCATCAAAGGGCTAAAAGCGAGGTGATGTCAGCAGTTTCCTGGCACCAGAGCCGAAAGGGCCCGGTGGAGCAGCTATGAAGGCACACCAAAGGTAAGGGGGCTGGGGCCAATCATGCTCAATTCGGCTGGTTTTTTTTTTCTTTCCAGACCAGCTCCAAGCAAGCTGTGCACAAATGTCAGCAATTCTTGCGTCACCATGTGTACCACTTGCTGGGAGCTGATCTAGAAAGGAAAAAAACACGGCCAAATTACACAGGACTCACCCCACCCAGGTCTCTCTGAACAGGTCTCCCTACATAGACTCCCTGCTGAACTACCCCCAGTGTTCGCCCACCCTCCGATCTCTTCCCAGTGCCCACTCTTTCCTGCACAAACAATCTGGGGGCGCCAAAAGCACTCACCCTTTACTTGCATGCTGTTACCAGCTCCGCATCCCCCCCAAGACAAACAAGATGCTGCTACCTGGGTGTAGGGGGGATGAACAACTGGTAATAAAGAGCAGGTAGAGGGAGATGGAATAGCTCAGAGGTCGGGCTCTTTTGGGGCAGGCAATCAATGTCGGGTCGCATAATTCAGGGTGGAGGCTACGTACAGAGACCCTTTCAGAAGGACTTTGGTTGGGCGAGTTCCACCTAATTCGGCTGCAGGTTTTTTTCCCTTTCCAGACCAGTTGCAAGCAAGCGGTGCAGGCAGCGGCGCAAGAGCTGCTTAAGTTTGTGCACAGCTTGCTTGGAGCTGGTCTGGAAAGGAAAAAAGCTTCTGGCAAGGGTGGGGAGGGAAATCCCAGCCTACTGTTCTTGCTGCCCCCATCCCTTCATACCTGGCAGGGGCAGTTCTCACATTGCTGCTTCCCCAGTAGTGTGGTAAGAAGCGCACTGGCCAGGAATGCTCCCTTAGAACAAGGATAAGGCACCAACATTTGCTGGTGAGAATAGCCATGCTGGATGCTGCCTGGCACTTGATGCTGGCAGGAGGATGAGGAGGAGCAGCGGCATCAGAACATTCACGTTGGCAAAGTTTGGTGTCAGAGGCTTTCCAGAGCCAAAACAGGCTGGGAGGGGAGGTACGTGCGGGAAAGCACACATGCAAGCATATGCAGAGGCGGCAGTCATGCACGCATGCGTGTGCATTGCATTGTGGGTGCTATCATGCACATGCGATATCGCAGGCGCGCATACACACACTTTTGCCACACAACCAGAAAAAGGTTTGCCATCCCTGGTCCCAAACAAGTTTAGAGTTGCTTGGTATACCTGAGAGCGTGTTACTGGCTCCACCCGCAGGAAACAAGCAAGATAAGGATAATGAAACAACATTTATTACAAGAAAAACGAGCCAGGTGGCGCAGTGGGTAGAGTGCAGTACTGCAGGCCACTAAAACTGCTAGATCTGTAGGTCAGCGGTTCAAATCTCATCACTGGCTCAAGGTTGATTCAGCCTTCCATCCTTCTGAGGATGGTAAAATGAGGACCCCGATTGTGGAGGCAATATGCTGGCTCTGTTAAAAAATATGCTATTGCTAACATGTTGTAAGCCACCCTGAGTCTAAGGAGAAGGGGGGCATTAAAATATATATACAGTTGACATATATTTAAAAAACAACAAGGATGTTGACAAGAAGCCTTCAAAGTTATATACTTCTCCTAGTAGCAATATCGTCTACCCAAGCCTCTTCCTTCTGATGCACTTGTTTTTCAAGGCAACTTGCTCAATCCAAACCACATTTTCCCCACATACACACACTTCTGTTCTCATTCTTATACTTGTTATGAGGAAGAATACTGTATAACGGTCTGATAGGGGGTGGCAGTCTCTCTCTCTCACACACACACAAATACTTAGGAGCCATTTTATGTTTGAATAATTTATCGTTTCACCTTATTACCCAAAGAGCTATCTAAACGGGAATATGCATTACGGAACAAAATAAAAATTAAACAACCCCCCCCCCCTTTCCGCGTCCCTCTGCCCGAGAGGCGTCCGCCGCCTCCCCATCTTTGCAACTCCGACAACGCTCTCCCTCCTTCATCCCCCTTCGGAGGAAAAGGAGGGCGGGCCACCAGAAAACCCGCTCGCATTCAACGTTCCCTTTCCCGAGACAAGCCCCAGCCCTTCCCCTCCCCAAGCCCCGCTGGTGAGTCTGGGGCACCGGCGTCTACAGGCCGGAAGCGCTGCGTTCTCCTTTCAACCGTCGCCTCGCGACTGGGGCTCCACACACAGCCTCCCGTGCCCGCCGCACCCCCACCCGCCCTCCCCAACGTGACGGCGGATTCCGCTATGTCTCGCCAGCCGCCGTCTCTCCTCGCCGTCGACCTCCCCCCTCCCCTTCTGTATCCTCATCTGTCCCCACCCGCCCAAACCCTCGCCGCCAAGGAAGCCGCTTACCCAGACGTCTTACTTCTCGCCTCTACCGGCGCCGCTGCAACTGCCGCTCTTCTATCCTACAGCGGTGCTTGGGGCGCGGGGGGAGGGAGGAGGAAGCCTCGGCGGGAGGGCCGCCCTCGCATAAGTGCTATAGGTGGCCGTCTACGCCACTCTTAGGCGCGCCGGCTGGCCATCTCGTTTGATTGGGCCAGGGTGCCGTAGGTCCATTTATTGGGGAGGGGGCGGAGCTCGCTTGCCTCCAGTTGCAGAGCGAGTTTGACCAATAGAAGGGAGAGGGAGCGGAAAGGGGAACGTAGCGTTCTGCTGTGCCGGCCTCGCCGTTATCTTAGCGCTCGCTTTGCCGCCGCCGCCGCTCTAGTCTATGCATTAATAGTCCTTGGCCAATAAAAAACCATCGAGGCTGGCCCGTTCCGCCGCCGTAATGTGTTTCCGTTGAGCTCTGTGGTCGATGTGTGGTTTTTGATTCGGTTTTTTTACACACAGCTAACTTCCGTTTTTTGGGTAAATAAATAAGTTTAAAACGGGGTGCTTTCGTACGAATGAGTTGAGGGGGAAACTAGTCTGCTGGGTTATTTTTCGAGACCTGTGCACTGGACTTCTTGCTTTCCTTTTTTTTAATTAACAACATGGATGTGGGAGTTGCATGGGTTGGGAGGTGGACAGTTCAAATCTTTCTTGAGACCTTTTGCAGTCTGCGTGAAGTCTTATTTTTAAGAGATTAACAAGAGTTGGAAAGTCACCTTGGAGGTCTTCTAGTCCAACCCACCTACCAGCAGGAGATACTTCTCACAGAAGTTTCAAACTCAAGTTCATTGAGGGAGGTGTGTCAGAGCTGTATTTGACAGGAAGCAGCAGGAGGGTATAGCAGGGAACTTGAGTCAGAGGTTCCTGTGACACTCCCAAGCACTCTGCCAGCAAAAACGGGCTCCTGAGCTCCATTTTCAGCTAGCCACCTGCAACCCTCTACCAGTGAAAATGGACTCTGTTTTCACTGGTAGAGGCACCACGGGCTAGTACTTCACAGTTTCCAGGATGGCCCCACGTACCATACCTAAGCACACTTCTTGGCCAGGTTCGGCCTCCTGCCTTTAGTTTGACATCCTTGCCCTACACCAGTGATGGTAACCTATGGCACAGGTGCCACAAGTGGCACAGGGAGCCATATCTGCTGGCATACGAGCCATTGGCCTAGCTCAGCTCCAATGTGCATGTGTGCCAGCTAACTGGTTTCTGGCTTGCACAGAGGTTCTTGGGGGGTGTTTTTGGCTTCCAGGGAGCCCCTGGGGGTATGGGGTCTTCCCCCAGCTCCAGGAAGCCTTTGGAGCCTGGGAAGGGTGAAACACAAGTCTACTGGGCCCACCAGTTGGGGAAGAGTCCATTTCCAGCCTCCAGAGGGCCTCCGGGGGTGGGGGAAGCTGTTTTCGCCCACCCCAAGCATTGAATTATGGGTGTGGGCACTCGTGCATGTGTGATAGCGCACAAACACACTCTTGGCACCCGAGGATAAAAAGGGTTGCCATCACTGCTCTAAACCATTTCTGACAGATGGCAGCCCAGTCTCTTTTGGAAAGCTTCCAGTGATCAATAGCAATAGCATTTAGACTTATATACCGGTCATAGTGCTTTTACTGCCCTCTCTAAGCGGTTTACAGAATCAGCATATTGCCCCCAACAATCTGGGTCCTCATTTTACCCACCTCAGAAGGAGGGAAGGCTGAGTCAACCTTGAACTAGTGGTGAGATTTGAACTGCTGGACTACAACTAGCAGTTAGCTGAAGTAGCCTGCAGTGCTACACTTTAACCACTATGCCACCCCAGGAGCTCCCACGACTTCCAAAGACAAGCTGTTACATTGGTTGATTGTTCTCACTGTCAGAAAATTTCTCCTTATTAGGTTTGTTATGTTAGTGGGCAATTTTTATGGAGAACTCCCAAGTGCCAAGTTGCTGGGGTTCTTTTTTCTTTTTTTTAATAGATAATTTGATTAAGTTTAACTGGGCAAAACGGTGCATCTTAAGGTTACAGTTTTGTTGCCATTTCCAATCATCCTTGACAGGTTCCCAAAAGTCTTGTAATTAATTAATTTTGTTTTTATTTTGTCATGTTTGCGTAGGATATATTGGAGGTGGTGACACTTTGAGATCTGCATGCAATGAAATTTCATTTTAATGTATGCTGATTAGTGTTCATTTAAAGCAGTGCTTCTCAATTATTTTCTGTTATGCCCCCCCCCCCCCCAGGAAGAAGCAAACATTTTGCACACACACCCTACTCTCTGCTAGGATTATTGTTTGCAATATTCGGCACATTTTTGCTGAAAAAGCTCAAACGGCTTATCAGTGTGATTGGGGTGTAATGTTTTTAATTTATTTGGCTTCATGCTCTCTGCTGCCAACATTTTTAGACACAGTAAACATACCAATCTTTCCTTGTCTCCCACCATAGTCACAGTGAAGCCAAGCACTACATACACTTCATCAAATTTCCTTTTGGGAGACTTACGTTTGTCTCATAATCTCCGTCTCTCTCCTCCTTTCTTTTCATCCCTGTTAAATATTTTTTCATGGTGTCTCTTAAGGGTTTGTTATCTGCACTTCATATCTCCTGCTCTGTGCTGTGTGCTATTGTTTGGGGCAAAAAACCCTTACTCCCTGGCAGTGTTCCCTCTAATTTTGGGGGGGGGGGCAGAAAAGTATAGTGTCTGAGCGGCAGTCCCTTTGGGACTGGGCGGCACAGAAATAATAAATAAATAAATAAATAAATAAACAAACAAACAAACAAACAAAAAACCCACCCTGTTTTGCCTCAGAGAATTTCAAAATAAAATACTGTACTGTGTGTCTATAACAGTGAGCTCATAATAGGGCAACTCTATCAATATCAAAATGCCACTTAAATAGTTGAGCTAGTTTCAAACTAGATTTTGATTTTCTTTCTCTCTTCCTTACTCCCATTCTTTTTCTTTCTCTTTTCCTTCCTCTCTTTTTTCTATCTGTTTCTCTCTCTTCCTCTCTTCCTCTCTCTCTCTCCTTCCCTCTCACTCTTTCCCTTTCGGCTTCTGGGCAGGTTTGGAAAACTCTGAGTTGATGATGATTTTTAAGTGAGCGATTGCTCACTGCTCAGCTTAGAGGGAACTATGCTCCCTGGGACAAAAAACCCCACGCTCCACAGGGGTCTCACACACACACCCTGGCCTCGCTCCATGCCCCCCCCAGAGGGGAGCACCCCACTATTTGAGAAGCACTGACTTAAAGTAACAATAAAGTTATTCTAAGTCTTAAGTCTAAAAGTCAGTGGTAAGGCTAACAGAAGTATAAATTCATTTGTGATTGATAATGCTTCTAGCGGCTTTCCAAAGCAAAGTCTTTTTACTGTTTTACAAAGTCTTTGCTTGTGGGAAACTGGCAGAGAGCGGAGAGTTGCCAATTGAGAAGCCAGAAGGGAAAGTCACAGGCTGCTCATTTAAGTCTCCCTCACCTGTACAATGTCTCCAGCCTTTCATGCTGGACACTCCTGCAACCCATCCAACCCCAATTCTTTCAACCCCCTCAATCCGTGCTGCACTCCTGCATGCCCTCCCTGATCCACTCTGCACCTCACTTGCTCCCATACTCAGTTGGCTCACCCTCTCTGACCCATGCAGGAATCTCTTCATGCTCTTCCTGATCCATATTGCATTCCCAACCTATGTTGCATGCCTACATGCAAGAGATGCCACATGGGTCGGGAGGTTACACAAGAGGTGCCATGCAAATTAGTGAGTGAGTAAGAGACACTACGCAAGTTAGGGAGGATGCGTAAGTGTTGCAAGTTGGGAGGATACACGGTGATGTGCAAAAATGCAAGGGGAATGAGGCCTCGGAAAACTGTACGCAGATGCACAAGTGTTAGGTAAACAAATATTTCTGAAATGATAATTCAATGGTCCATGGGTCTACTTAAAATTATGCAAATAAAAACTAATACAAACTACAAAAAAACCCCCACCCCAATCCACTAAAGAGATAGTGGAGAAAGAAAAGAAAAAATAGAAAATGGGGTGGGTGGGTGAAATCTATCTATCTATCTATCTATCTATCTATCTATCTATCTATCTATCTCTGAAAACAAATTCCTCCTTTATCATAGCAGGTATGAATAGCTTTAACAAATCATTGTCTTATCTTAAAATATTACAAAATGCAGCAGTCTCCTCATACCTATCTATAAACAACTTTTAAAAAATCTTGACACTTAGTCCTGATCACAAAAATCCCACAAGGAGTTATTGGAAACAACATCTAGTTTAACCTTGATCAAAAAAAGGGCCAATTTTATATCTTTTCCTTTTCTTTTAACAATCCTAGTCTTTCAAATAATGTCTCAGATTTTGTGTTTTTTGTTTCTTTGACCAAGTCTTTCAAAACTTCCAACATATTTTTTTTTAAATCCAACATCAGAAAATTAGGTGAGTCGTTTTCAGCTA
The DNA here is from genome assembly GCF_031021105.1 of Erythrolamprus reginae. Lineage (NCBI taxonomy): Eukaryota > Metazoa > Chordata > Lepidosauria > Squamata > Dipsadidae > Erythrolamprus > Erythrolamprus reginae. Next base: position 118,942,657 of record NC_091950.1, read on the forward strand.
AACTGATATTCCTGGAAGAATCAGATCACACTATGGTTGAAAACTGCAGGATCCATATTGCTGAAAATTCCAGAGAAGGAAATATGGAGAGATTTACCCCACACACTTTGGACAGCAGAAACCAAGATTATGCAGTCAGGTTGCAAGTATCTGGGATCACATTCATAGTTCTTAATGTACCTTGTATGGACTCAAGGTTTGACAATTCCTCATTACTTAAACACTTTAAAACTAATTTTTATTGTTTTACAAATGTTGAGAACCTTCTTGATGGTAAATCGTATCATATTGACTATCTGAATTTCCTTCAATCCTCAATGTTTTAAGCACGAATTTAAGGATTTATAAAAGTGAGAAGAAGGGGGATATGCAGCAAAAGGGTTTTTAGTGTGTTGATTTTAAAAACTTTCAAAGTGATTAAATGTGCAAATGGGCTTGAAATAAGAGTTTGAAATTAAGTATAATATTTTCATGGAAAAGCATACATGTTTTCACAGTTGGGGATTGGTGGAAATACAATAAGTGAATTTGAAATTTGGACACCAGAGATTTACTGGCTGAGGAATTATGTGAGTTGAACCCTAAAGTTGGAGACCCCTGCACTAGAGGGTATCAAAAGAAAACCAATCAGTCAATTTTAAGGATATCTATCTATAATTATTAATAGACTAGGTGATGGCGAACCTTTTTTTCTTCAAGTACCAAAAAAGCATGTGTGTGTGCCATCACACATGCGCGAGTGCCCACACCCATAATTCAATGCCTGGGGAAGGCAAAAACAGCCCCCCCACCCCGGAGGCCCTCTGGATGCTGGAAATGGCCTGTTTGCCAGTAGGCTGATATTTCTCCCTCCCCAGGCTCCAAAGGCTTCCCTGGAGCCGGGAAGGGTAAAACAGCCTCCCCCATCCCAGAGGCTCTCTGGAGGTCAAAAACGCCCTCCCAGAACCTCTGTGCAAGTCAAAAATCCACTGGCCAGCACACACATGCACATTGGAGCTGAGCTACGACAACGGCTTGTGTGCCAGCAGATATGGCTCTGCATGCCACCTGTGGCATCCGTGCCATAGGATTGTCATCTCTGGACTAGATGTTATAGAAGAGGAAAAATCTTACATAATAAGGCTCAAATTTATTTAAATTACATGCAAGCTTTAAATCAGACTTGGATAACCTAGGACATTATTTGAAGAAACAAAAGACCCAAATTATTGGGAGTTAGGGGGTGGTATATCAAGTCACTTTATTTGATCAAAGTTAAAATAGATACGTCTGCTATTTCTGGTAATTTTTTATGGATTTCTACAGATCGAGATCAGATGATGACATTTTAAGGGTTTTGTTTATAGATAAGAGATGTCATATTGGAATTGGAATTCATTTGTTATATTTAAGTGTTCCTGAACCCTGCTGTTCTGTTCGGGTCGTATGTGATCCGAAGCCAAGTTTGAGTCCCTGTAAAAAATTTTCCCTGCATATCTGAAACTTGAAATTTCATGCTGGTTCATCATTTCAGGGGTTCTCTCTATGAGAATTTTTTTGGGGGGGTGGGGGGCTTAGTTTTTGCTGGGCAAAAAAAGTTACAAATCTTCTGTTCCCGGGTCACCCTGACCCGGACCGAAAACTCTTCATTTGCAGTGCTTATGTTTGGTCTTTTTGAAAGCTTTTTTCACTTGGAAAGTAGTCTGAACATTTCTGCACACAATGATATGAAAATTGAAATGAAAAAAGTAATTCTTATTGGTTTATTTTGCTGATATAATGCACGCCCCCCCGTTTTTGTGAAAGTTTTTTCAATTTATGGATAGTTTTGCTTGCAAAATGCATTCTATTTTACTGAAGTTGGTGTGGGATTGGTAGCTTGAACATTTCTGAATATAAGAAAAATATAAAGGAACTGAACAAAATGATTCTTACTGGTTTTTTAACATCAGAAATAAGGCCTCCCCTCCCCCCTCAGCTGCTTGCAACCATTTTCACTTTTTATTTTTTTATGCTCCAAATCCGAAATATTCTTTAAAATCTTAGGCATTCATTTACTCAATTTAACAATGCTGACCATCAAAAAAATATTTGTGGGGGTGGGGGAAAATTTTTTTTTCTGGGCAAAAAAAAAGTCACACTTAGTCTGTTCGGGTCATATAGACCCGGACCAAAATGATTTTTTTTAGGCACTTGAATTTGGTCTTTTTGAAAACCTTTTCAACTGGAAAACTAGTTTGAACATTTATGAACATAATGATATGAAAATTGAACTGGAAAAATTGAGACTTATATTTTTATTTTGATCAAAAAGCCCCTCCCCCCATCCTTTTTTAATTTTGTGTCAATTTCTATTTTTTAAGGCTACAAATCCCTAAGGAATTTTCCCCCAAAAGGTTTGATATACTAAATTGAACATTTCTGAATATAAGAAAAATATAAATGAACTGAACAAAATGGTTCTTATTGGTTTATTTTTGCCACAAAAGGGCCACCCCCCCTCGGCCTTGCTGTGTGCCATTATTGTCACTGTTTATACATATTTGTCTAGAAATATTTGGAATATCCTTTTGAAAATCAACCACATTGTAGCCAGAGAACTAATTTTATGAAACAAATCCATTTTACTAAAAAAAAGTATGTAAGTTTGAAATTAACAGCATAATTTTTATATAAATTGAAATAATTGAGGCATACTTTATGTGCAAAATAAACCAATATGCATCAATTTTTCCAGTTCAATTTTCATATCATTATGTTCAGAAATGTTCAAGCTACCAATCCCACACCAACTTTAGTAAAATAGAATGTATTTTGCTAGCAAAACTATCCATAAAGTGAAGACTATTTTAAAAAAACGGGGGGGGCGTGCATTTCATCAACAAAAGAAACCAATATGCATCAATTTTTCCAGCTCAATTTTCATATCATTATGTTCAGAAATGTTCAAGCTACCAATCCCATACCAACTTTAGTAAAATAGAATGCATTTTGCAAGCAAAACTATCCATAAATTGAAAAAAAATTCACAAAAACAGGGGGGGCGTGCATTATATCCGCAAAATAAACCAATAAGATTTACTTTTTTCATTTCAATTTTCATATCATTGTGTGCAGAAATGTTCAGACTACTTTCCAAGTGAAAAAAGCTTTCAAAAAGACCAAACATAAGCACTGCAAATGAAGAGTTTTCGGTCCGGGTCAGGGTGACCCGGGAACATAAGATTTGTTACTTTTCTTAAACAGAACAGCAGGGTTAAGGTGGAAACAGCTACATGTAGTCCTTGACTTACAAACATTCATTCAGCAACTGCTCAAGAGTTATAGCAATGACAACGTTATGGCTATTGCAGTGCCCCCATGGTCACACAATCACAATTCAAGCGCTTAGAATAGAATGGAATGGAATGGAATAGAATAGAATAGAATAGAATTTTATTGTCCAAGTGTGATTGGACACACAAGGAATTTGTCTTGATGCATATGCTCTCAGCATACATAAAAGAAAAGGATACATTTGTCAAGAATCATGTGGTACAACACTTAATGATCGTCATAGTGGTGAAATAAGCAATGAAGAAACAATCAATATTAATTAAAATCTTTGGATACAAGCAACAAGTTACAGTCATACAGTCCTAAGTGGGAGGAAAGGGATGATAGGAATGATGAGAAAAACTAGTAGAATAGAAGTGCAGATTTACTAGAAAGTTTGACAGTGTTGAGGGAATTATTTGTTTAGTAGAGTGATGGCGTTCGGGGGGAAATTGTTCTTGTGTCTAGTTGTCTTGGTGTGCAGTGCTCTGTAGCGACGTTTTGAGGGTAGGAGTTGAAACAGTTTGTGTCTAGGATGTGAGGGGTCAGTGAATATTTTCCCTGCCCTCTTTTTGGTTCGTGCAGTATACAGGTCCTCAATGGAAGGCAGGTTGGCAACAATTGTTTTTTCTGCAGTTCTGATTATCCTCTGAAGTCTGTGTCGGTCCTGTTGGGTTGCAGCACCAAACCAGACAGTTATAGAGGTGCAGATGACAGACTCAATGATTCCTCTGTAGAACTGTATCAGCACCTCCTTGGGCAATTTGAGCTTCCTGAGCTGGCATTTTTTATTTTTCTTTCTTATTCTTTCATGTAGCTTGTATTAGTTTTATCTACACAATGTAATCTTTAATAAAATTATTATTAAAAACAAAATAATTATCCAAGTTATTCTTCTAATTAATTAGTTATGTCCCCCTTAATTATTAAGGCAGCAGTTGGTTTCATTTGTATATCCAGAATATCAGCTTGGGAGTTTGTATAGAAATACAACAGTCATCTAAAGAAGAAATGTAAACATTTCCAATATTACTATCCAGGAAACGATTTGTACAGACCAATCTTAAACTCTTAAGAAACCCTTTGTTATTATGGATTAACAGTTGAGGCCAGATTTTAATAAAGCAATCCTTAACTGAAGCAGATCTTCAAAGATTACCAGGGTTTTTCTCAGATCTTGTAGACTGTCACTTTGAAATCCACACTTAAATCTTTTTCAGTCTTGTCTGGTAGGACTTGTTTCTCTTTTATAGCATCATTTAGCCACAATGTGTGTATGTACATTCTAAAAATTAAAGTTTTATTCTATTGTTCACAAATATCCTGTAATAAATCCAATGTTACCATATTTTGGTCCATTTAATGTTAATAAATTAAATCTGTGTGCTTCTTTTATTGTCTTCTGGCTGCTAGTGTCCAGCCTTTAAAGTCTCACCATATCATGGGTATTTTTCCTCTTTGAATTCAAAACAATTGCTCTGCTCCATAGGAAGGATTCTTTGAATTAATTTTCAAATCTTATTTCAAGTCCATTTGCAACTTTCCAAAACAAACCTTTAATCCCTCTTTTACCATAAATCCCCCCACCCAGAGGATTTTTTCCAAATCCTTAAACTTGTACCTAAAACTTTTCTTTGTTAAGGATTGAAGGAAACTCCCCCTATGAATGCCATAAATCTTGCTGTTAAGGAACAAACAAAACAAAAGCAGTAAAAAATAATTCCAAATGTGATTTAAGCAATAAAGCTTGGGTGGCTCCGACATTCAGCTCATGAATCACAGTTTTCCAGATTATGTGTTCAGAGTTCATGTGAGTTCTGAGTTCACCTCCAGAAAGATTTCACCAGGTTCCATGCTATGACCATCATTTTCTGTTATGATATCATCATCCCTGCTCCTCAGGGGTGAAATTCAAAATTTTTCCCTACCAGTTCTGTGCGTTTGGCTTGGTAGGCATGGCAGGGGAAGGATACTGCAAAATCTCCATTTTCTGTCCACTCCTGGGGGAAGGATATTGCAAAATCTCCATTCCCACCGCACTCTGGTGCCAGCCAGAGGTGGTATTTGCCAGTTCTCTGAACTACTAAAAAATTCTGCTATGGGTTCCCCAGAACCTGCTGAATTTCACCCCTGCTGCTCCTTTGGGGACATCTAACTCACCAGGTCATCATTGGAAGTCTCTCAGGAAACTTGCAGCATGCCCTCTCTGCTGGATCTGGTGGGATGGGTAGATGTAATTGGGAAGAGACAGTCGCTCAAATAATCCAGTCCCATGCCTGTTGTGATTCAGCCTGAGGCTCCTCAGGGACCGGCTGGAGCTCTGCCGGATCCATGCCCAGAGGAGGAGGACAGTGAACAGGAGGGGGAGGACCAGGCAGACGGGGGAGAGGAACGTCAGGAAGAGGAGGAGGGAGAGCAGCCTGAGACCCCGGGGGGGGGGCTCTCCCCAGCTAGTAGCCTGGATTCATTGGATGAAGACGCACAGGCTATAATAGACATGAGGCAGCAACGTGCAGCTCAAAGACGGGGCCAATTAGAAAGGTATTTCCATCCCTGAATTGGCAACAGCTGGGTTTGGGTGTGGTTCTCCTCAGCAGGGTTGAAAAGGCAGGCCCGCCCTTACAGTCTTGTGGAGAGTTATCAACTGGGAGTCCGGTGACCTTGCTTCGATTCTTGGCGTCTCTGATCTTGGCTTGTGGCCTAGAAGTCTGGAAGACTTGGGGGAAGGCGTGGGTTTTATTATCTCCAGCGTTGTTTTTGCCAGCAAGAATCCTGTTTTATTGCCTGGCCTTCGTGAAACCCCTGTGAAGCTTCATAGTGTTCCTGTCTGTAAGAACAGTTTTTGTTACCTGTGTTTGCTTTCAAGTATATAAACTGCCTTTGCTTTTTACCAGTGTGTCTGGATACTCTTTTTGGTTGGTGTTGGTGTCTGGGGGGACCCAGACAGAACACATGCCCTGACAGCAAAGATCAGAACTGACACCTTGAATTGTACTCAACAACAGACTTGTCAGCAATGTGGGTCATATGTGGCCATCACTCCTAAATTACGTTCCTTTATCTGAACTGACTATTTCTCAATTGCACTATTTTGTTCAGATAAAGACACGTAATTTCGGAGTACTGGCCATTCATGACCTGCATTTTTTTACAAGTCTTATGATTGTATAAGCAAATAAATATGATGTGCATTTTCATTTAGTTATGCCGTTCTATTTTGTAAAACATTGTCTTTTATGCCATATTTTATATTTTGTACTCTGATTCTGCCTAATTCCTACTGAAGAAGAGGAAGAAGAAAAAGAAGAGGAAGATTATTATTATTATTATTATTATTATTATTATTATTACCACCATTATTGATTATGATTCTTACCACCATCACTGACCTCTGATGGGAACCTTAAGATTTGCACACCTAAGGTCTAATGGTAATTTTTATTTTTATTTTATTTATTCATTTGTCCAATACACAATACATATGGAAGAGAATAGACATGAAGTAATATATATAAAGATAATATGTAAAAATAAAGAAGATATATGAAAGGAAGAAAATATATATGATATATGAGATAAATAATCCAGCAGGCACCAATAAGAGTTTCTCTGTAGTACAGCGGTCAGTTCAACTTGAAATTCACTGATGTCTAGAACAGAGTGGTGATCTCTTACTGCAGATAAGATGCTCCAGTAGATGAAGCAGTAGAAATGATGCCTAGAGCAATGATTAAAGTAGGCAAAAAATGAAAACAAAACTCGGGCCCATTTCAACTTACTAATGTTTTGCCTCATTTTTCATTATAGCCTATTTCCCTGCTTTCAGTGCACTAATGATGTTACCTAGCCTAGCAATAAGACATATGCAGGAAAATACCATAACCAAATTTAGAGAAACCCCAAGCACCCCACAGTTCAACCTTGAGCTATGTATATGATATTTTGTACTATTGCTGCCTTCATCTTTAAAGAAAGCATGATGTTCCTTCAGCTGAAGAAGTCAACAATCTTACAGCATTAGGCCCAGTATCCAAGAGATTGTTGGACTATAGCTGGAAAAAAAAACCCCTACACAGTGGAAGTAGATTTACTTAATCCCTTTTGATTGGAGCACGTGTGAATGCAAACTAGCTTTGGATAACTTTCATTCAAACTTAGATAGCAAAAATGCAGTCTTGCTTGTCCTATTAGGTCTTTCAGCAGCTTTTGATAATAATCAGCAATGAGCCATGGAAAATTGTTTCAATACCTGAGAATAATCTGTGGTAAGCCTACTATATACACAAAGATTAAAAAATATTCCACATTACCTACCATGGAGGAATGATTGGTGAAACTGACAGAACTTGTTGAGAGGGGGGAAAAACTGTGTTCTTTAATTAATGAAAGGTAATAACTAACACTCATCTATGACTGGAAGTCCTTTCTGGACTTTTTGTGTGCGATGTAATGGTTTTAATGATTAGAAAGACTAGGTTATAATGAAAGGATTATGATGAAGTCTTAGAGAAAGAGTTTGGATATCAGGTGCCTGAGAGTTTCAGAGTTCTGACTTTGTTCCTGGAATCTGTTGGAGCCACTCTTCCCGTTTAGGAGTCATAGCCCTGAACGCTCCTACCATCACTGTGGCTACTTTAGTCTTTAATTTCCACATCCTCTCTAGTTCCTGCTTCAGGCCTGGTACGTCTCCATCTTCTCATACTTTTCTTCCTGATGTTGCTGTCACTTGGCACCCTTACGCCTACCACCATCACTGTCTTCTGATTATTTTCTATTACCAAAATGTCTCATTGATTGGTCAGTATCTGCCTGTGAGATGACCCAGCCAGAGGACAGGTCTAACTTTCCCTTATTGCTCCAACTTTGCCCCCAAACGTCCCCAGGTTTACTACAAGTCCTGGAGCAAAGCTCTCACATACACCTTTGCAGCCTCCGTCTGCGAGTAATCCAGTAAGAAAGGTTAGTCAAACAGTAACCAGGGCCAGCTACCCAGTAAGTCAGGTTTAGCCAAACAGAAACCAGAGCAAGACATTTAGTGAAGTAGGCAAATCAGGCAAACCCCACAAGACCGAGCACAGTAATCTCCAAATAACTGTACACAGACTCCACAGAGTCAAAGCTTGTTCCTGGCAAATGTCCCTCCCACTGGCACCTTCTTACATCTTACTCCCCAGGTATACCTTGTGTAGTGGGATGGAGCACCCTCCTCTCTCGTAGCCGGCTCAGTCTTTCCTTCTCTCTTCTCTCTGTGCTCTAGGATCAGGAGAGGGTGTTCCTTGCTCTTTGCCTAAGTTCTGCCTCTCCTACGCCTTGTCTGCAACCCTTTCTAATCCCAAAAAGCCTTGTCCGGACTGACTCTGCCCTTCCCCAGGTTCCTCCAAGGCCAATGGAGCTGCCTTCTCAATCTCTGTTGGCTCTTGTTCCAGCTCATCTTCCCCCACAGATTCAGACTCCGATGGGGGCACGACAGCCTGTCTCTCTGGATCTGGAAATGTCACAGGATCCTAGCCCTTTTATTCTCCACAACCTTCTGTGGAATCCTCCATCTAGATCTGAGAGGGTCTAGCCCAGTGATGGTTGAACTTTTTGTTGTTGCGTGCCGAAAGCCATAATGCAATGCACACACACACACACATAACCTGTGCTCCCCCTGCCCCTGCAAATGCGTGATCCCTGCGCTCCCCCGCATATGTGCATTGGAAACCCCCACATCCACCCCACCCCTACGCACATGCACAACCCATGTGCATGGGTGAACGTCTCCCCTAGCACCCCGCCCCCCATGCGGTAGAGAACTGAAAACCAGCTGGCTGGCAAGAGGTGTGTGTGTGTATATTATTTTTAATATACACTGAGAGCTTATGCATCAAAGACAAGTTCCTTGTGTGTCCAATCACTCTTGGCCAATAAAGAATTCTATTCTATGTATACCTTCCGGTGCAGAATGTACTTATCTTGATTCTAGGCAGGACACATAGGACAAATTATGCAGAAGACTTAACCCATAAGTCTGACATCAGGGCTCAGTAATAAAGCATTTTAATCTCTGAGAACACTACCACAAATTTCAAAGTGACTGTTTTGGAAAAACAAGACTAACAGCATGACTGAGTGAGAGGTTACTGCACTCACGTACAGCAAAATGTTTCAAGCTATTTCAAAAGGCCTCAACAAACACAATAGGTTTTTAACACCTTCTTTTGCCTTTGAGTCAATATTAACTTTGGCAATGACCTGAGCAAGTCCCTATAGGTTTTATTGTTGAAATTTTGGAAGTGGATTTCCTATTACTTGGGAGACAGTGACTGGCCCAAGATCACCCAGCTGGCTTTGTGGGGCTAAACCCAGTCTCCTTGATTCTAGACTACTGTACTGCCTTAACCGCTACACCAAACCGGCTCTCTTTTTGCACAATACAATTGTTAATTTCTAAGTAAGGTTACTCACATCCTGCCTCAAAGGCAATCTTTAATTCCATAACCAACCTATCTTCCTCTCCCTTCCCATCCCTGTATCCCACTTTAAATCCTACATCAATTCAGCCACTCTGTGCATCAAATAAAATGAGCTGCAGGACACAAAAGCTTACGCATTTTAATTCAGTGTATCAGTTGAAAATGAGCTATGTGACTCCTGATTTTTCATGCTTTCTACACAGTTGTAAACTTGCTTCATTAATGCTTTTCAAACTATTTTGTTTTCTTCAAAAGATTAAAATACAACACCTCCCTCAAAAAATTTAACAGAAAACAAAAATAAACAGCAACATTGAAAAAAAAAATTAAAAAAAGAAAAAAACCAAAGGACAAAAATGCACATTAACGCCCCTAATTGAACACTGAGAAATCTATGGCAACATTAATAGTTACTCCCCTTGCAAAAGCAGGTCCAAAATTTATAGTTCTGAACGAGTCTGCGGAGAGGGGCGGCATACAAATCTAATTAATAATAATAATAATAATAATAATAATAATAATAATAATAATAATAATAACAACAACTGAAGTAGATCGTCCAATCGGTGGGGTCTCCGTGAAGCTCGCTCTGACCTGCGCAGTTCAATTACGGTTTGTAGAGTCGGCTCGTCTTCGGTGAGGAGTTTGTTCCTCACCGTGGCGCTTCTCATGCCAAAAACCAAGGCATCGGTGAGGCGAGCTTCCGGGTCTTTAAACTTGCATTGTGCAAGCACCATCCGAAGTCGCGTTGTAAACTGGTTGATTGATTCTGTTTCCTTCTGAGCCATCATAGAGAACTGATGCCGAAAAACCATGGCTGGTTTGGTCGGTTTGAAATGGCTTGCTAACTTGTCTTGTAGGACGTCCCAAGCGACGGTTCTTGCTGGCTGCGGGTCGGTGAGAGTCTGGGCGAGGCCACGGATTTCTGGGCCGCAGTAATTCAGAAAAATAGCCCGTCTGCGATCGGCTTCGGCGTCCTGTATCTCTGCTGCCTCGAGGAAGATCTCGAAGGTAGCCATGTATTCGTCCCAGGACGTTTTTTCGGGGTCGAAGAGTTCTGGAGCCTGGCCGATCTGGACTTTGCTCATGTTGCACGCGATGTTTCTTCCGTCCGTTCGTCGCCAGTGAAGTAGACCCAGAGACAGGGTTCAAACAAATCGGTACTTTTTATTCAGCTCAGAGAACAAGTGACAGCTCAGCAAGGCAAGTGACAATTCAGCGAGTACCGGCTGACTCTGCTTGGAGAAACCGCTTCTTTTATACATTTGCGGCTCCCGCCAAAGCAAGAGCCAGCCGCGTCTGAGCCAATCAGGAGCGACTTCCTGCTTCAGCTCAGACAGCGCTGGGAGACGGAACAAACTATTTACAGGAAATACAAGGTAGCCATTTCAAGATACAACAACAACAACAACAACAACAATCTATTTGCAACCCAAATGACCTATCATACATGACATATGTGAAAGAAAAAATAGTTAACAGGTTAAATTAATCTTCATTAAATTTCAGCCTTTTACATTAACATTGGTATTCGTCCATCGTGTTTGAGGAGGACCTTGACATCTAATGGGTTGTGGGCTGTACACGATGTATCCACAGGTGGTTGGTAAGGCCTATACCGGCACGGAATGTTCTGCCACATGTTGGGCAGAATGTGTGGCTCCATTGTCACAGCATTCGCATTTGCAGCCCTGGCTTTGCGGAGTGTTTGTTTCTCTACTGCTCTGAATGTTCTTCTGGCCTCAGATGTCTGGCAGCCTTGGTGGATCAGCATGTGCCATATTGGTCGATCTTGTGCCAGGGTTTCCCAGGAGGTGGTGTTGATATCGAGGGACTTGAAGGAGGCTTTCAACATGTCTTGGTAATGCTTCCTTTGTCCCACATGCAATCACCTTCCTTTAGACAGTTCACCATAGAGAAGCTGTTTAGGGATGCGATGGTCTGACATCCTAGCAACATAGCCTGACAAGCATGTCTGGGCTTTCATCATCAGGGTGGGAATTGATGGCAGGCCTGCTATGGAGAGGACCTCAGTGTCAGGCCCCTTTCTGGCCACCGTATCCTCAGGATTCTATGGAGGCAGGTCATGTGGAAGTGGTTCAATTGCCTAGCATGTCTCCTGTGTATAGTCAAAGTTTCACTGGCATACATAGGGTAGTTAGCACTACTGTTCGGTAGAGTTTTGTAGCAAGGCTTATTCCACATGTTGGCCCTCTACTTCAGTCTTCATTATAATTTTTCCATCGGTCTTTTTTTTTTAATACATTCACTTTCATGAAAATAAAGATTTAATGTTGAAGCAATACAGCAATAAATCTATTCTTAATATGCTATTTATGATTGAATAATCCCTTATAGCTTGTGCATGTCTATACATATCCAGACAAAGCCATTTATGCAAGCCATCTGCATGTCCTGTTCTCTCAATAGAAGCAATCCATCCATATGGTGATATGAACCAGTTTATAATGCAAGTTTGACAGATGGCTTGATAATAGAGGTTGAAATGGAGTATTGGCTATTTGTTTGTTTGTTCGTTTGTTTTCAGTGATTATAGGCTAACTAACTCCTTCTGTACTCCGGGCGGCGTACAACATGTAAGAAACAATTTTTTAAAAATCTAAAAAACCAAATAATTTCTAATGGCTGGATCCATATGGTTTCAGAGTGATCAATGACTTTGTTCATCTTGTTCATTTGAGTACTGTATTGCAAAATCTTTCCTTAATCTTTTATTTATATATAAAAATTTAATTTTCTCAGCCATTCATTTAACATTTTTAGTTCTTATTGGTACCACTTGAATTAAAAAGATGATCCTCATTTATTGTTGCTGTTCTTCCTAGGCAGGGCAATTATAACTTTCTCTATCTCAGAGTATATGTCATTATTCCAAATCTGCGAAAAGTTCCAATTATTTATCCCTTTTTTCTTAAGTTATTATTATTAAGCATATCATGAGAGGATGACAGAAGTAAACATATACACACAACAATAAAAGTTATAAATCTATTATTATTTGGACATTGCTGTATATGCTCTAAATTTAGGTTCCCAGTAAACCTTTTTTCTTTTTTTTTGTTTCTATGTTTTCTTGATTATGTTTTTAAAATGCATTGTCAAGTATTTTTTTTTAAAAAACACCACAAAACCCATGTATCATATTGGAGTTGGAAATATTTTTCTATATTATTTTTAGCACAAATGAAAAAAACCTCCATGACACTAGGAAAAACAACAACTAATCCCTCTTTTTGTGTTGCAACTGGAAATATTGAAGGGCACACATAAACCACATAATAACATTGAAGTTTAGATCATAGGCACTAGCTGAAGCAAGTTTAGAAACTTAGATATGTATCTTTGACACACCTTTAATAAAGAAAATGCAGTGGTACCTCTACTTAAGAACTTAATTTGTTCCGTGACCATTTTCTTAAGTAGAAATGTTCTTAAGTAGAAGCAGTTTTTCCCATAGGAATCCATGTAAAAGCAAATAATGCGTGCAAACCCATTAGGAAAGAAATAAAAGCTCAGAATTTGGGTGGGAGGAGGAGAAGGAAGAAGAGGAGGAAGAAGAGGAGGAAGAAGAAGAGGAGGAGAATCGGTGCCGAAGGAAGAAGGTAAGGTGAGGGGAATAAAAAAAAATCCAAACCTTTAAGGATTAAAAAAAAAAGAGGGACTCTGAGGCAGCGAGGAGGAGCACGCACCTCCAATACACCAGGCGTGAGGCTGCCTCCCATACACTGGCTGCTGCTGCTGCTACCTGCTGCCTCTTCCTTCCCATGTTGAAGAGCTCCCCTCTCATCTCGCTTGCTCACTTTGTAGCCAGAGCCTTTCCTTCGCTGTGGTGACTCCTTGGCTGCCCAGAGCGAAGGGAGCGTTTCTTTTCTTTGGGTGCTGGCAGAGGTTTATTCCCTGTCTAAATGCCCAGAGAAAGGAAAATGCTTCGTTCGCTCTGGACTGCCAAAGCCTTCTTAAACGCCACCAAAAGGCTCCTCTGGCAGCCCAGATGGCTGGGATTAAAGGGGAAATGGCAGTAAACTGGCCAGGCCTTCGTGCTGCTCTCAAATTTCCTGGGAAACTTTTCTGGGCTCAGGTTCTTAAGTACAAAATGGTTCTTAAGTAGAGGCAAAAAAATCTTGAACACCCGGTTCTTATCTAGAAAGGTTCTTAAGTAGATGTACTTATCTAGAGACGTTCTTAGGTAGATGTACCGCTGTATTTATATTTATGGAAGAGGGTTCTAAATATATTCTTGTGCTACTCAAAGGCCACTTTCTTACATTTTTGGTTTAATTTGTATGAAATGGAGCCTCAAATATACCGTATGTGTGAGCACTTTATTTCAAACAAATAGAAGCATTTTCTCTATTTAAGCTGTGGGTGGAGTCCTTTCAAGGTCAGTCTAATGAATTCCTTCCTTCATAAAAAGAAATGATGAATATAGCGATTGTGTTTCCATTTCATATCTTAGAAGACCTATGATGTTCACTTAAAAAAACAATCTCTTACAGCAGTGATAGCAAACCTTTTTTGGTTCGCATGCCAAAAGGTGGGGGGGGTGTTGTCTAGCATGCATGCATGTGCCCACATCCCTTCCATCCCCCATGTACATGCACAACCTCCATGCGCTGCCACCCCATGCATGCGCATAGGCCTTTCTGAAGCCTGGTAGGTGAAAAAAATGCCCAAACGGGCAAACCAGATGTTCAGGTAAATGCACTTGTTTTACCATTGTGCTGTTTTTTTCAGTCCGGAGGATTCAGAAAAGCTTCCTGAAGGTCCAAAGTGCAAAAAACAACACAACGGGCAAACCAGAAGTTCAGAAAATGCACTTCCGGTTAGTCCATTGTGCTTTTTTTTGCTCTCTGGGGCTTCAGGAAGCTACCCTGAACCGTCTGGAGTGCAAAAAACAGCACAACAGCAAACCGGAGGTGCGTTTTACCAAACCTCCGGTTTGTCCATTGAGAGATTTTTTTGCCTGAAGCAATCTGAGGACGAAACGGCCTTTTACAAGGCCAGCAATCATCTGGCCAGTGCGCACATGTATGCTGGAACATGGCAAAGTCTCGTGTGCTCTCCTATATGGCTCTGCATGCCACCTATGGCACCGTATCATCACAGTCTTATAGTTTCTTTTCGGTGTTCTTGGGAATTAGAATTATATAGAGCTGAAGAGTATTAATTTGGGGAATTGAGTACACAACATTTTTGAATAACAATGTTCTTGAGTAACATGGAAATAAGTTCTATAAAATCTGGAAGGTATTAATTTGTGGAATTGATTACACATTATTCTTGAGTAACATGGAAATAAGTTCTATGTAGATCAGGAGTGGACAATTAATTTTGCCATGGGGCCGCATGAGAAATTGGGATGGTTTTAGAAGGCTGTACTAATATAATTAACTCAGTTCCACCCAGTACTGTAAAGACCCAGACCCTGGCCTGACCTAAACTCACAGACCCCTAATTGTTTGCTTTACGGCAACACAGTGCACCACAGTCACTGTGCTGGAGTGTTTGCATGGTTTCTGTGCTTGGCCGCTCTCGGTAGGAGGTTGGGGTGCGCCCCAGTGTGAGGATGAAAGAGCTCACTGCTTCTGCAGGAACCAGAAGAGTCCTGGCAGACGTAGTGAGCTCTTTTGTAGTGCTGCAAAGTCCCTGAGGGGATCGAGGTCTTCAGAGGGACTTAGAGCAACCCAGCCGTGTGGGGTCACTCACGAACGCGAATCCTAGAAAGAAAACTTGGACACATTTCTCTCTGGGTGAAATGACACAGTATTGAGCTGTGCACACCCTTTTATTGGGGAAATATGCAAATTGGGCATGATTATACGTACATGTCAAGTGATATACAAACATCCAATAACGTAACTCTAAGATATGACACAACTTCCGAGCCCTTCCTATCTACATATGACACGTAACCTAGTTTCCACTGAGCAAATGTCTCTCATGGCCAATTTCCTGAGACCTTTTGTTGTTAATACAGCTATCTCCTGTTTACCAAAAAGCAAGGTCTTTTATCACAGACTTCGTCCTGTTTACATTCTTGTTATTCAAGGAGAGCCACTGAATCGTTTTATGGCCAGTCACTTCCTAAGCAGATTTCACCAGAAATGCAGACTCACTTTGTGACCTATGTGCAGTCCTGTTCCTGGATAATGGAATCGGAGTGTATAAGGCATTTGTTGTTAGAAGTCCAGATATCAAATCCTATCCTAACATGCTATGGCAGCTACATCTCCTTCGTTTTATTTTTGTTTGAACGCAAGCACCCAAATCAGTGCTCTGTTTCTATTTCATCGCTGGGGACGTGGAAAGGTTCCTTCGTGTTTGTTGGATCATCATAATACGGTTCCAGGGGGGCCATGAGAGGTTGAGCAGACTCATACAATACATTGTGAACAAAGGCAGAGCGACACATAGAAAACAAGGAGGGAATACATTGAATAAAACAACATAATAATATAGCGGCTGAAATAATACCAGCTACACTCTTTCATCGTCACACTGGAGCAGACCCCGACCTCCGCAGACTGGTCACAGATAGCGGGCGAACCAGTCACAGACAGAGGGTGGGGCGGATGCGGCCCATGGACCGCCCCTGTCCAGGTTTGATGTAGATGGTACAATGTTATAAAAGGGGGAAATTATGACAAATTTGCGAGATGAATGGGCAAAGTGAATGGGCACACCACTGTCTGTTTAGGCCAGTGGTTTCCAATATTTTTTTGGCCATGATCCATCTAAACATCTCTAAAATCCTGATGTCCCCTCCCCCATGACATAATTCTTACTATTCAAAATGTGAACTCCTACTCACGTGGAGGAAGCCTAAAATGCCACTAACTTGGTTTAAACACAGTTCCAAATACCTCCATTTAAAATCAAATTACACCCCTGTGGGGTAGAGGCCCCACATTGGGAACCACTGATCCAGGCATAAGTCAGTAGAAAACTATTCCAGTATAAACTTGATTCCCTTACTCCTGTTAATCCTTAGATGGCCTCTTTTATTTCTGCTTAATCATAGCCTTCTGTACACTTGACTAGAAGGAGGGGACAATGAACTAGGTGTGAAGGACCCATACAAGACAAGGAGTCTTGGCAAATACTTCAAAAGAAAAGGATTTAGGGGTAGTGATTTCTGACAGTCTCAAAATGGGTGAACAGTGCAGTCAGGCGGTAGGGAAAGCAAGTAGGATGCTTGGCTGCATAGCTAGAGGTATAACAAGCAGGAAGAGGGAGATTATGATCCCACTATATAGAATGCTGGTGAGACCACATTTGGAATACTGTGTTCAGTTCTGGAGACCTCACCTACAAAAAGATATTGACAAAATTGAACGGGTCCAAAGACGGGCTACAAGAATGGTGGAAGGTCTTAAGCATAAAACGTATCAGGAAAGACTTAATGAACTCAATCTGTATAGTCTGGAGGACAGAAGGAAAAGGGGGGACATGATCGAAACATTTAAATATATTAAAGGGTTAAATAAGGTCCAGGAGGGAAGTGTTTTTAATAGGAAAGTGAACACAAGAACAAGGGGACACAATCTGAAGTTAGTTGGGGGAAAGATCAAAAGCAACATGAGAAAATATTATTTTACTGAAAGAGTAGTAGATCCTTGGAACAAACTTCCAGCAGATGTGGTAGATAAATCCACAGTAACTGAATTTAAACATGCCTGGGATAAACATATATCCATCCTAAGATAAAATACAGAAAATAGTATAAGGGCAGACTAGATGGACCATGAGGTCTTTTTCTGCCGTCAGACTTCTATGTTTCTATGTTTCTATGTTTCTATGAGTCAAGGATATGACTAGAAAGATTCCTGATAGCATTGTTTGTTTGTTTGTTCAACTTCTATGCCACCCAATCCTGAAGGACTCAGGGCGGCTTACAAAATAATAATACAATACAAAAGATACAAAGCAATAAGAGAAGTCGAATATAATATCTAAAACTAACCCCATGATAAAACTCATTTATTATAAAAAGACATAATCACTTACATACACACCATTCATACGTTTTGGTCATGAAAGATCTACAATTCATGGCCCTTCTGTTAAAACATGTCTTAAGTTGTTGCATCCCAAAATGTTCTAATTTTCTTGTTTAATCAAAATATATATGGAACCAAATTTTGAAGGCAACCGGCAGGCAATTGAACCAAGCAGATAAATTTTGGGGACTTGCTACTGATGGGCTTAACTCAGGTGTTACATGAGAAGTAGCAGATTCTGACCACGCAGAAGGCAATTCAGCACCAAAAAGGAAGAAAAACTGTGCTAGGCAAAATTCATAAATGCTAGGCAAGTCCTGGAAAGTTGGCAGTGTATTTTAAAAAATGATTCAGGGCAAGGGTGAGTTCTAAGCGAACGTATGCATGCCTCCCCAAAAACGAAAACAATATGGTGATACACATGCAATGTTGGAAACTTGGCTTCTGTGCATGCTCAGAAGAAAACAAAAATATAGCCCCCCCCCCCAAAAAAAAAATATGGCCACACCCATGGACCGGCAATGACCCTTCCAATTCTGTGATGTCACCAGCGGGTTGCTACAGGTTCAGGCGAACTGGTCCTAACCGGAAAGAACCCACCTCTGATTCAGGAGGAAAAATATTTCAGACTTTGCAGAATTAGCTCAACTTTTCATCCTCCCTGCTTTAAGTGCCACTGTTTTAAGAAATCTACTCTTAAGGCTCTAAAGTCTGTTTCGAGTGGAGGAGTGAAGAGCTCTTTTCTGCTCCTTGTCATAGCATTTGCCATTTACCTGACTTCTTTCCAAAGTAAGAATTCTGAGCTGTCCTTGGGCACTGCTAGAGAAAGGAAGGAATTACTATTTTAACATACAGGCATCTTAAGCTTATTTCAGTCATGAGCCGAGACTGACATGAAAGTAATAAGACATGGATCCAGGAAAAGGGGGGGGGGAGCATTGGAGCATATCTAAAACAAGGGCAAATAGTAAACTTCATCTCCAACTTAGTTAACAGTGGAACTATTTATTGTATAACAACTCTTTTTAAATCTGTGGCTTGGCTGATCTTTTTTGGATTGTTGAGCTGAAATTGGGCTCCTTTGTTTGAATAACAATTGAATGGAATGGAATCAGTCCATGGGGAGAGATTAAGCTATGATGGTCATCCCTCATATGCAACGGTTTAAAAGAAAATTCCACTTGAAAGGGAGCACGCAGGAAGTAGAACATGGATTCTTTTGAAGGCATCTATCTTATTCAGTCAATTATAATTGATATAATTGGTGAGTTTCTTGACTTGACCTGACTAGGAGAGGAATATTACTAGAAAAGTCTCAAATTGTATTGAAACTAAATCACAAGGTCAGCTTGACTGGTTGGAAATAGAAGTTTACTGGTCATTTTCTGGAATAATGGAATCTGCCCAGAATGGTATCAGTGGAATAAAGTTCTCAATACAAGAATATGACATTTGTCATATTATTGCATCAAGGACTTTGTGTTTCCGATAACCACTAAATTAAATTTATTTGGATGATTTAAGGGTGGCTGTTTCAGGTTTCTGTATATAAATATTTATATCCAAAATTAATATCAAAACATATGTTTCTGAGTTTTTTTAAAAAAATCTAACCATCAATGACTTCCTATTTTATATAATCAGTGAAGTTGGTCGATTTAGTCAGGTGTGAAGTAGGCATTCTGGCAATTGAGATCAATTTATTCTAAAAGTTCAATTTATTTTGGCTTTTACACTGGCGTTAGCATTGGGGAAATATCTTCACTGGTGTCTTTTCAATAAAGTGTCATTTGCCTATTTTTTCTTTAAATTGAGCAGTTGATTCTCTTCATTCAGTGATGCAAATCTAACTGAGAATCAGATTAGAAGATAGCATAATTAACTTTAGAGATGTTTGAAAACAGTTTGAAGGAATGATCCCCATCTAGCGGTTTATAAAGGAAATTTTATGCTAGTGTCTGGTTAAGGTCTAATAATGCCCTTCTTCTGTTCTGTACCAAGGCCAAGATATTCTGTGGATAAGTCACACAACAGATCTTCCACCCATGCTTCATGGTAGAAGACTTTCTGTGGGATACGATAGGCTTTGTTTTCTACTTGTCTCAAAATATGGACTGCTTAATGCCCATACAGAGAAAAAAAATAGTAAGACAAAGATGTACCCATATGCAGGGGTGGGGGGGGAATGCAGTGGGATAGCGAAAATGGAGCTCCATCCCAGAGCACCCAATTTGCACTGAAAGATGTTGAAAGAAAATGCAGGGTGTTCTGCATAAGCCATGCTCACAGTGTGGTAGTAAAACTTCTGGTAGCCCTTCACTGCCCATATGTATCACACGTACTATACTCCAGAAAATAAATTTAAAAACCCACAAGCAATATATAGTACAGTATAGCAACTAGCAAATATTGATACAATATAAAAATATAAAAATATTTATTTGTTTAAAACATTTGTGTAATTGCAAAGACTTGGTTTCAGGATGTGTAACAATACAAATGTTATAAATAAGTAAGTAAGTACCGTAAGTAAGTAAGTAAGTAAGTAAGTAAGTAAGTAAGTAAGTAAGTAAGTAAGTAAGTAAACAAACAAACAAACAAACAAATAAATCCCAAGCCATAATTTACAATTGAATTTCACACAAATATATACAGCATGTCTTATCCAGGTTTGAGTAAAATGGGGGTAGGGAGAAGCTAAAAAAGATGATACATTCGTTCTGTCTCCTTCTCCCCCCTTAGGGTCACTTCATGTGTGACCCTGTGGACTATGTATGTTTGATGAGAATTTAAGTTTAAGAGATATAACTGAAAAACAACTGCAGGCCATTTGCCATCATGTACTATAGGGATCTGCTGGGAGTGTGTTTTAGGGTTTTATTCTTGGACTTCCTGGCCAGATCAAAGTCTAAGGGCTTCTGCCTGAGAGATTAGGGACTGCTTGCTTGCTTGCCTGATTTCTAAGTTAGGACTTGGATCATTAATACTTTGTAAGAGAGATCTCCTTGAGTTTTGTGAATAATGTATGATCACAGACTATTCTAACTCTTTTTTCCTGGAATATTTTTATTTATTCATTCGTTCGTTCGTTCGTTCGTTCGTTCGTTTGTTTGTTTATTTATTTAATTCATTTGTCATACAAATATAGTATTGTATTGTGGTATGTTTAACATAATATAAGTATAAAGTAGAGATAGAAAAGATAAAAAAAGACATTAGGACAGGAATGGTAGGCACAAAGGTGCACTTATGCACGCCCCTTAATATCAAGCTACTTGTTGAGGGTTCAAAAATCCATTTGACCACTAGAGGGAAAAAAAAAATTCCATCTCTTTGGATCATTTCCAACCTGCCAATCTGCCATTGCATCCAATATGTTTTGCAGGGCCATATATAGAGCCATGTTTGCTCTCTCTCCCCCAAAGCCCCTTTCCTTTGCAGAACTGCCCGCTAGGTGGAGCACTTGAAAGACCATTATGGTCCACCGAATTCGCAGACAGAATTGAAAACATATTTTTGACCTAAGCAATTGTGGTGGTTGGACCTTATACATTTGAGAAGGGCTTAAATATTCATTACCTGCTCAGACCATAAAAAATGATTTCTTTTCAAGATGCCACATGAATCAGGTAGACAGATGGATAGTGGCAATCAGTGACATTCTCTCTCCCTTCCTCCCATTTATGTTCTGATAATGGTTTTGTTTACCAAGTTAATTTCTATTACTGGATCCAGGAATAGATAATCACAGTGTTCACTGTGTTTTTGAGCAAGAAAGTTTCAACATCTAAAGCAGGCAAAGAGTTGCCAAGAAAAGCATTGTGGCCATTCTGTGTCAAATTGGAGATGAGAACCAAGCTATTAAAAATATTGTTGACATTACAAGTGCCAGAGGAGTGGAATGTGTCAAAATGGCAGGCTTCACAGGGATGATAGAAACCTCATAGGTCATCAATACAGGAGGATCATGCCTTGCATCACTTACAGGCTTTGACTGGAGGGAGGTGGAAATGTGGATTTTTGATGTGGTAAGAGCCAAGATTTCAGAGCAGAGGTGATGGTGTAACTATAGTCATCTGGGAGTACTTCCAAATTACTTCTATACAGATAATCCTGCCTGAATTCCTATTTACGAAGCCTGGGATTGCTGTTTGGGTACCAATATCAGGGGTGAAATCCAGCAGGTTCTGACGGGTTCTGGAGAACCAGTAGTGGAAATTTTGAGTAGTTCAAAGAACCGGCAAACACCACCTGTACCTGGCCCCTAAGTGGGGTGGAACTAAAGATTTTGCAATATCCTTCCCCCAGGAGTGGAGAAAGTTAGGCCTAAGCCTGTAGTCCAGTGAAAGAGAAAGCACGCGTCCTAGGCCACGGACTAAATCAAAGAGGGGTTGATCTTGGGGGGGTCTTCCCTTTTAAGTAACTGATTCAGTCCTATCACGTCACAAGACCGTCATAACGCAATCTACTGGAGGATAGCTCCGCACACTGGAGAATGGGGATTTTGCAGTATCCTTCCTCTGCCACGGCCACTGAGCTATGGCCTGGTAGTAAAAGAATTTGGATTTCACCAATGACCAATATCCTTGCTTTTTAGGGAGTTGTTTGATTCCATGACCAGGCTCTGTAAAAATTCTGGGAGACAGAGAGAAAAACACAGCCAGGTGAATGGTGAAATAAAAGGCAACCTTGCGTGGTAGATCACAGGAAGTACAGCCAGATGAGCTATTAAATGTTGCATTAACAGAATCTTGCAAGTCTGAATCTACATTTCTCTCCCCCTCACTCCAACTCCCTTTAAAGCACAAGAAATTAAGGAGATCTCTTCTAAGCTTTCTGCCCTACCCCTCTTCCTGATGTGAGCTAAATTTCCTTTTATATGACTGTTTCTTTGATTGCATCCTTCTCCCAGTCTCCTAAGGTCATTCCCACACACTATTGCAGGCAGGAATGGGTTCTAATTTACTAATTTCACTTCCTCCCACTCCTTGTGGCTGCATGCACATTGTGCACCATGTGGCTGTGCACCACAGGCTCATGTGTACACATGTGTGATGCCAAAAACTCATGGAAACATAGAAACATAGAAGACTGACAGCAGAAAAAGACCTCATAGTCCATCTAGTCTGCCCTTATAGTATTTCCTGTATTTTATCTTAGGATGGATATATGTTTATCCCAGGCATGTTTAAATTCAGTTACTGTGGATTTACCAACCATGTCTTCTGGAAGTTTGTTCCAAGCATCTACTACTCTTTCAGTAAAATAATATTTTCTCACGTTACTTGTAATCTTTCCCCCAACTAACCTCAGATTTTGCCCCTTTGTTCTTGTGTTCACTTTCCTATTAAAACACTTCTCTCTTGAACCTTATTTAACCCTTTGACATATTTAAATGTTTAGATCATGTCCCCCCTTTCCCTTCTGTCCTCCAGACTATACAGATTGAGTTCAATAAGTCTTTCCTGATAAGTTTTATCCTTAAGACCTTCCACCATTTTTTAGCCCATCTTTGGACTTGTTCAATTTTTATCAATATCTTTTTGTAGGTGAGATCTCCAGAACTGAACACAGTATTCCAAATGTGGTCTCACCAGCGCTCTATACAGCACAATCACAATCTCCCTCTTCCTGCTTTTTATACCTCTAGCTATGCAGCCAAGCATCCTACTTGCTTTCCCAACCACCTGACTGCACTGTTCACCCATTTTGAGACTGTCAGAAATCACTACCCCTAAATCCTTCTCTTCTGAAGTTTTTGCTAGCACAGAACTGCCAATACAATACTCAGATTGAGGATTCCTTTTCCCCAGGTGCATTATTTTACATTTGGAAACATTAAACTTCAGTTTCTATTGCTTTGACCACTTATCTAGTAAAGCTAAATCATTTACCATGTTACAAACGCCTCCAGGAATATTAACCTTTAGAGTCATGGGCAAATAGGCAAACCTTCCCTACCAAACCTTCCCCTATGTCACTCACAAAGATATTAAAAAGAATAGGACCCAGAACAGACCCTTGTGGCACACTGCTTGTAACCAGGCTCTGCTCAGAATACTCACCATTAACAACAACCCTCTGCATGCACAGAAGTAAAACCCAACAAAAAATATCAAAAAAGGCAAAGAAAGAGATGTTGGTGGCCATGGCCCGGGACTAACAGAACCACATCTGTGATGTCATCCACAATTTACTACCGGTTCTATAGAACTGCTCCGAAATGGGAGGAACCCAACTCTGATTGCAGGCTGGCAGCAGAGTTTCCAATTTGTAGTGCTGGTCCTTGCTGTGTCCACAATTAGAGATATTCAGGAGTTCATGGCTTTCATGGCAATCATGTCCTTGATCCAAATTATTGGTGGCTCATTGAGAGTCACACATTAGATCTCACTTTTATCTTGAGGCAGTGAAAATGTGATCTGTGTAATAAAGGCCTCAGTAAACTTAGTAGTTTATTACAGAACTCATGCCAGGCCTGGCAGGTACAGACTTAGAACGTTAACATACACACAGACTTATATATAACAAGCTGCCTGAGGCAGCACCCAATCCCCGCAGAGAGAAACTTCCCGCTTACATCGTAACTACGGGCTGGCGGCCAATCAGCACCCTGGATAGGGACGCCTATCGCACGGCTCTAATCTGCGGCTGTAACTGAGCAGATATAACAATCTGGATTGGGGGTTGTTGTCATCAGTTCCTTGTCATGGATAGACTATTCCTTTTTAGCAACAGAATTTTCTTTGGCATTTCCCAAACCACACATAGAAGGTACCTTTTTGACCAATTCATGCCAGGTATCTGATGGATCTGGTGGGGCTCCAGAAAGAACCTGGTGTAGTTCATGAAGCTCTCAGGCATAGTTTATCTAAAACCTCTTTTTTATGTATATAGTTTTTATTGAAGTATATACATTAAGAAAAAAACACTACAAAAAACATAGATACAACATAAAAACAAACAGTCACACACACAGAGAGAAATATTTAAATTAAAATATTCTCATCCATTAAACACTTGGTCTCAAAAATCTTTCTTACGGCTATTACAGTCTGCAAAAGAAAAATTACTTTGGTTGTTTAATTTATATACATATTTGTTATGCTTTTTACCACCTTATTTCTATCATTATTATATTTCAATGAACAGAGATCATATACTATATTCTATACCTTAAAAAGTATAATTTATATAATGTTATTCTTCTTACTGTTATATTTAATTCATAATTATATTCTAATTTTGTTCTTTCCTTATTTCTATCCATTTATAAAATGTGTTCCAAGTTTTATAATACCCTGAGTCTTCTTTGTTATTTAATTTTAATGTCAACATATCTGCTTCTGCAAAGTGTATAATCATCTGGTAGTTTGTTTTCTTTCCAATATTGTGCAATTACAATTCTGGCTGCAGTTAGTATATGCACTGTTACACAATACTGGTTTTGTTCCATTTTTTAATCTATTATTCCTAATAAAAAGGCTTCTGGTTTTTTATTTATTTCCAGTTTTGTCACTTCCAATATACAATTTTGTATTTTGTTCCAAAATTTCTTAATATATGGACATGTCCAATATATATGAAAATAAGTTCCTGCTTTTTCTTTACATCTCCGGCAGAATGGTTTAAGTTTGGGGTACATTTGTATCAATCTTGCAAGTGGGAGGTGCCACCTAAAATACATTTTATATAAGTTTTCTTCATAAGCTGCTGATTTGGTCAACATAATTCTTGTGCCATATTATATCCCATATAAAATTTATATTATATCCAAAAATTTTATTCCAAGTTCATGAAGCTCTCAGGCATAGTTTATCTAAAACCTCAGTTGCTGTTGGGAATGAATAATTGGCAACCTTAGTTTGAATTGCACTCTCAGATGAGCTTTGAAAGATGAATTGACTTAAGACATGCCTTGCACTCCAGATATAAAGAGTAAGGAAGATGATCTTGACAGAATTAAGCCATATGCTTTACTAAAGTAACACATAGAAAAACATGTGTTAAACTCCAAAACAAGCAAAAATATGTACGTGGCTCAGATATCTCCCTAATTCAATTGGGTATAAGAAAGGGAGGAGGCATAAATGTTGCAACAGAGAAGTCCTGAATGTTCCAGAGTCCCAAAAGATAACAATGCTTGATTGAGAGGGCCCAGATTGTGTTAGCTTTGTCAACTCATATAGTCCAGAAAGAAGATAGATATTGCCTCAAATAAAAGGCTTCCATACCATGCAAGTCGTTATAGACAATAACCAGCACCTGGAATTTTGCCCAGAAGCATCCAAGCCACCAATGTGGGTTGCCAAAGGGTGAAACCAGTGGTGGACATACCATCCACCACTGCCCATATTGGTTCATTCTGGAGGAGTAGTTTATGAGTGGTCTTCAATATGGCACACAGTACAGTAGTTGAGATGTGAGGTAACATGATGAATATCTGAAGGGTTACCAAATGCAGGAGGAGTCTTTGCCTGATGTAGCTAGACAAAGACCCTCAGGTGCCACCAATTCTTTTAGCAAGAGTTATGACTCCCAGAGGACTTTTAGATTGTGCACCATTCCTGAAATGGGAGAACACCACCGACAACACTGCTACCCTCCAAAAAGACCTTGATTTTGTGTCAGAATGATCAAACATCTGGCAACTCCAAATCTCAACCAACAAATGCTCTGTCCTATACATTGGCAAAAAGAATAAGAACACCAAATACAAGCTGAATAAATAAGACCCTACAGATGATCCTCACTCTGTCAAAGATCTTGGAATACTTATATCAAATGACCTAAGTGTCAAAGCCCACTGCAACAACATCACCAGAAAGGCTTCAATCAAGAGTTGTTAACCTAATCTTTCGTAGCTTCTTCTCTGGTAATATCACACTATTAACCAGAGCATATAAAACATTTGCCAGACCAATCCTTGAATACAACTCATCTGTCTGGAACCTACACCGCATATCGGATATAAATACATTAGAAAGTGTCCAGAGATACTTCACTAGAAGAGCCACTCCTCTACTCGGAACAAAATACCCTACACAATCAGATTTGAAATCCTGGGCTTAGAAAGCTTAGAACTATGTCGCCTTCGGCACAACCTAAGCATAGCTCATAAAATTATCTGCTACACTGTCCTCCCTGTCAATGACTACTTCAGCTTCAACCACAACAATAAACAAGCACACAACAGATACAAAAATCAAAGGGAACCGCCCCAAACTTGACTGTAGAAAACACGACTTTAGCAACAGAGTGGTTAATGCCTGGAACTCACTACCAGACTCTGTGGTTTTGTCACCAACCCCCCAAAACTTTACCGTTAGACTGTCCACTGTTGACCTCATTTGATTCCTAAGAGGTCGGTAAGGGGCATAAGTGCACCAGCATTTTTACCACCCCTGTCCTAATGTTCCCTCTTGTCAGTACCCATTTTATGTATACAAACAATGTTATATCTATGTATATTACAAATACATACTTGACAAAACAAACAAACAAACAAATATCCCTGAAGTTAGGTGATCATAGCAGCTACAGGCACTAGATTTTGGTAGACGTTTATTGGATCTGGTTTCTCCCTGCCCAGATCCTCAGTCTCCAGGAATGGGGTTTTTGATATTGTTATAACACAAAACAGACATCTTATAAGAAAAAATGCAAAACATTTGCTTCAGCAAAGTTAAATATTACATGATCAGAAGGATGCAGAATTTAAATATGGAAATTGATATGCAATAAAGGGTGTATTGATGGAAACAAAACATTCACTGGGGGTAATATATGATGAGGAAATTGATACAAGCTGTTCCCTCACTAGTACACTGCTCTGGGAATGAATATTAACAGGGACAATATATATTTAGAAGATGGTTGGATATGTGAAATCAAGTTGGAATGTTTTACTCTATCTACGGGTAGTGGAAATGTCATGAAGCTCATTTATTGTATTACAGTACATTCTATTATATGGGTTACTTCCATACCAAGTCCTGAGTTTATTTATATTTATATGCCGCCCATTCCAATAGGACTCAGTATGGCTAACAATAATCATAAATACTAAAACAGTAAAAAAAAAGTACAGCAACTACAAAACAACAATACTATAAAATACCTTTAAAAACTCTAAAAAGCCATACATACACACAATCATTCGTAATTTCAGGCCTGCTGGAAAAGCCAGGTCTTAATGTCTTTCTGGAAGACTGGAAGGGTGGGGATAGTACAGCTCCCTGGAGGCAGTTGATTCCAAAAAGTCGGAACCGCAACAGAGAAGATTCTTCCCATCATTTTTTTCAGTTCATTTATATTTTTCTTATAATCAGGAATGTTCAAATTAGTAATCCCACACCAAATTTAGTAAAATTGTACACATTTTTCAGGCTAAACTGCCTATAAATTGAAAAATAATTCCCCCAAAAAGGGGGTGGGTGGGCTTTTATGAACAAAATAAACCAATAAGCATTATTTTTTTAATTTCAATTTTCATTTCATTGTGTGCAGAAATGTTCAACCATATTTACAAGGGAAAGAAGTTTTCAAATTCACCAAATATAAGCACTTAAAATAAAGAATTTTTGGTGTGAGTCACACAGACTCATAAACAGTACAAATGTGACCTTTTTTGCCCAGCAAAAGCTAAGCCCCCAACCTCCCCCCAAAAAATTCTCATAGAGAGAACCCCTGAAATGATGAAAAGCCATGAAATTTCAAGTTTCAGAAATGCAGGGAAATTTTTTTACAGGGTCTCAAACTTTGATTTCGTGTTGCACAGACTCGAACAGAACAGCAGGGTTAAATGTAATAACCAACACCTTGAATTGTATCCAGAGACCAATTGGTAACCAATGCAATTCACATAAGGTTGGAGGGATACAGACGTAGATTGGTACATCCGTTACTGCACGCGCTGCTGCATTTTGCACTAGCTGAAATCTCCGGACGCTCTTCAAGGGTAGCCTCATGTAGAGCACATTGCAATAGTCAAGGCATTATTCTTGTTAAATAATCATGATTATGTATTAATTATGATTATTTTTGGTACATAGAACTCTTTTTTATATAATCTAAAAGAAATTTAACCATACTTAACATAATCATTTTGAAAATGTTGATATCTAAAGATGAAAGTGAGAATTTTATTCAATTAAACCTTTTACATTTTTTTTACATTTATGTTATACCATTCTGCTTTTTCACATATTCTTTGTATTTTGCAACTTTTATGATGATGTCTTATTCATAAAACTTATCTGTGCCTCCCTCTCTTATTTCCCTTTTTAAAATAAAAGAAGGACAAGGAGGGATAGCATTTACCTACCGTAATTGGATTTCAGATTTGCTTACTGTCTGACTCAGATGAAAGAGGGACACAAATATTTATTTACCTTGGATATTTGCTATGGAAAATTTGAATGTTTAGTAATGTCCTAGTGGTTGGCAAATGTGTGATTCATATTGACCTTGATTTTCTTTTACAAGTTGATTGTTTATTCAGATAAATTGTTGATTGATTCTGATATACTCTTCTCCCTACTGAGCAAGTCTGAGCAGTTTTCCAATGCCTCTATTAACAGGTCCATTGGGTGTGATTGAATGTGCAGGAGCAAAGAGAGGTGGAGATGATTGTTGAAGAGCTTTCCCAGAAAGATTAAGAGACTACGAAGTCCCAAACTGGATGTAGGAGCAGGGGAAATGATTCAGGATAGTCACATCCTAGTATCTCTCAGGATGCATCTAGCGCAGGGGTATCATACTCAATTCCATTGAGGGCTGCATCAGGGTTGTGTTTGGCTTTGGGTGGTGGGATTAGTGTGGGTATGGCCAGGGTAGGCATGGCAAGGGGCACCCTGTGATGGTGTAAGCACTCCATTTTTGCTGGCAGAGGGTTGCAGGGAGGTGTCCCAGCTGAAAATAGAGATTGGGAGCCCATTTTTAATGGTGTTTCCAAGGTGGCCCCATGGGCCAGATCTAAGCACCCCATGGGCCGAATGCGGCCCACGGGCTTTGAGTTTGACATCCCTGATCTAGTGGGTTAGTAGTTATAACTTTAGTTTGACAAGATTTTGTCCTTTAGATATAAGAAAATAAATTATTGGACTCAATTGGATCTTGGTGTCTTATCTCTGGATTTGGCTTGACACTGGGTTAAAGCTACAAAACTCTGCTTAATAGCACTAATGGCATTAGTTACCTAGTTAAGTAATGAAATATCTGAAAGCTCGGAGAACTCCAAAGACCTTACAGTTCAACCCTGAGCTACAAATATTGTCTTCTATCATTACATTACATTAATATGCTGGGCTATCATTTTCCTTGGAGGTAGGGGTGGGTTGTAACTTACCTCACTGATACTTTGCTTTCTCCTGTGCTGTGCATGTGTGAGTGCAGAGTGGCAATAAATCAGGAAAAAATCCAAATCCCCCCCCCCCAAACATGCACAATGCCGGGAATTCGGCTTCTGCATATGTTCAGAATGAAAAAAACACAAAAAACATTACCCCCCCACAAAACAAAATTCAAAAAAGATAATAATCCAAAAACATAAAATGAAAGATAGCGGCCTCCACAGAACAGCACTGACCGATCTGGTTGTGTGACATCATTGTGATGTCTCCAGTGATTTGTTACTGGTTTGGATAAACCAGTCCAAACTGGGAGGAGCCCACCACTGCTGGCGGAGGGGCAAAAAAATTAAGGATCTAGTCTGGTAACCATCATTGGCAGTCACAGAAATGCAACACATTTGAGGGACTTTGCTAACATTCATCATAAATTTATGTCTAATTTTTCTGCACCGATTGCATCATTAATTGGTCTTATGAAGCAGGGAGTTCAAGTAGGATCACCAATCTAAACAAGCTTTCTTCTATTCAAACATGCATCTACTTTTTTCACTTCTTCCACCCCTTTGGGCTATAGGCTGATTACTGGGGTTTCGCTTCGGAATCCGTTCTTCTACAAACCATTTCAGAAGTTAAGAATAACCTCTTCTGTAAATTCCAGAAACATTTTACCTGCCATCCCTATTCAAATATAATATTTTTAATGAGGCATCTTTGGTCCAATAAGACAGCTTTTCAGTATTACTGCCATTTTCTCAAAGGTAAGAAACATCCTATAGATATCTGAGTACATCACAACAATCAGAAACATCTACACATTTTTACAAGTTCACACCTTACAAGGTAAGGGTTGCACATTATTTTTCTCAAGTTAACTAGCTAATCACTTACATTTCTGTCTTGCAAAACAGGCATGTTCTGATAAGTTGAATGCAGTGCAGATAGACACTTCAAGAGTTTCTGTATTAATGCAAGGAACAATATAGTCAAGACTGAATAGGTCTTGAATGGTGAGATGTTTCTTTGAGGGCATCTGCCCACATAGCAGGGCATGTGTGTGATTTTCAAGTCAGAAAATCTAAGATAGGCTTCAGCCTACCTGACACAGTTTCAGTGGCCTGGGTGACCAGGATGATGGCTTCATTGTGATGACATGTCATCAGCAAACAATTAGTGAGATACCATTGCATTGTCCCAAACAGACAGAGTAAATGAGCCCACTGAAAAGTTAAACCAAATCTCTCCAGGTTGAGTTTTGTACTTGGTGGTTTCATGAATATACTTGTGTACTTTGCTTACTGCAGAACCAAAGTAATTTCCTATTTCTAGGATCTTTTACAATTTTGTAATTTAGCCTATAGTCTTGGTATTCTCTGAGAGTCTCCATTCAAATCAGATGTGGCTCTGCTTATTTTACTATCCCAGAGAAGTTCAGTCAGATGCTGCCACCTGCTGAAATTATAAAGATATTATCCAATGAAATTGAACATAAAAGTCTAATTTTTTTCAAGTAAAAAATGAGGATGATGCTCACCTTCTTATATGCAGCAGGCAATAAGAATAGCAGTTGAATTTTAGTTGAAGTAAGACAGTCTTGTCTCTTGCATCTGAAGGCAACATACTATTACATGCTGACAAATCAATGAATTTGGTCTGGGCCTGAAAAGACGATATGAGTGTAGAAGAATTCAGCTGCTGCCTACATGAACATGATTCCCTGATTTTACTTAATGGTACAATACCATTCATGTTTGTTGAAATGGGGCATTATATTTGATGAATGATTTATGTTAAGCCTTGGACTTTTTTCATTCAAAGTATGACATATATGTACAGTATGTATGTATGTATGTATGTATGTATGTGGCTGGGATTCTAATACTAATATGAAAATAAAACATTCTAAGAATGCTACACAAGTAAATTTATGCAAAGAATTAGATCAACGGTAGGTAGGTAGGTAGGTAGGTAGGTAGGTAGGTAGGTAGGTAGATAGATAGATAGATAGATAGATAGATAGATAGGCAATAGATAATAGATACATAGATACATAATATATGATAGAAATAGATAGATAGATAGACAGACAGACTGACAGGCAGGCAATAGATGATAGATAATAGATACATAGATACATAATATATGATAGATAGATAGATAGATAGATAGATAGATAGATAGATAGATAGATAGATGATAGGGAATAGATAATAGATAAATAGATAAATAGATATATAATATATGATAGAGATATATAGATAGATAGATAGATAGATAGATAGATAGATAGATAGATAGATAGATAGATAGATAAATAGACAGACAGACAGACAGACAGACAGACAGACTGACTGACTGACTGACTGACAGGCAGGCAGGCAATAGACAATAGATAATAGATACATAGATATATAATATAAGATAGATAGATAGATAGATAGATAGATAGATAGATAGATAGATAGATAGATAGATAGATAGACTGACAGGCAGGCAGGCAATAGACGATAGATCAGCGGTCCCCAAACTACGGCCCGCGGGCCGGATGTGGCCCGATGAGGTCTTTTAACCGGCCCGCGGCAGCTCACGAGATTTTACTGATCAATATAATAAGCTCCCGAATCTCCTGTCCACTCACCGCGGTCAGTTGCTGAGCGAGGAGAAGGTGGAGAGGCAAGGGGGCGGGGAGGAAAGCGGGTCTGCAATTTGCCAATTTATTTCTCGCCTTTAGGGAGAGAAACTGTTGCTGCCCTATGGCATCGTTGTTGTCGTAGCAGCCACCCTGCACTGGCCAGTAAAGCCAGCTGCCCGAGAAAGCAGCGCAGGAAAGCGGCGCATTTAAAAAGCGCAGGGCAGCCGCCACGAAAACAACGTTTCTTGATTTAAGTTTAAATTTACTTGTTAATAAAAATGTATAAATTACTTTATTACTTAATTACTTCTTATTTTAAATATTGTATTTGTTCCCATTTTGTTTTTTACTTTAAATAAGATGTGCAGTGTGCATAGGGATTTGTTCATAGGGGTTTTTTTATAGTCCGGCCCTCCAACAGTCTGAGAGACAGTAAACTGGCCCCCTGTGTAAAAAGTTTGGGGACCCCTGCGATAGATAATAGATACATAGATATATAATATAAGATAGATAGATAGATAGATAGATAGATAGATAGATAGATAGATAGATAGATAGATAGATAGATGATAGGCAATAGATAATAGATACATAGATACATAATATATGATAGAGATAGATAGATAGACAGACAGGCAGTCAGGCAGGCAATAGACGATAGATAATAAATACATAGATACATAATATATTATAGATAGATAGATAGATAGATAGACAGACAGACAGACAGACAGACAGACAGGCAGTCAGGCAGGCAATAGACGATAGATAATAAATACATAGATACATAATATATTATAGATAGATAGATAGATAGACAGACAGACAGACAGACAGACAGACAGACAGACAGACAGACAGACAGACAGAGTGAAGGACTACCAAAACTTTTACTACCACACTGTGGGCGTGGCATATGCATTTTCTTGCAACATCTTTCAGTGCAAATTGGTTGTTCGGGGGGGGATTCCATTTTGCTACCCCACTGTGTCCCCCCCCCCGGTCTGGGCAGTAGCCCATCCCTAGATAGATAGATAGATAGATAGATAGATAGATAGATAGATAGATAGATAGATAGATAGATAGATAGATAGATAGAGTTAAAATACCTGAAAATGATAAATATAAAATACAGCAAAGTAAATTGAAATAAATATCAATATAAAAAAGAGAAAGTAGGGAATCTGGAGGAAAGGTAGTTTTAAAATAATTGAGACAGCCAAAGAGAACATTTGAAGATGAATAATACTAATACAATATTCAAGAAGGCTGAAGTCCAGCCCCGGTTTACATAATGGTCTATCTAACCATGTACCATAAGTATTTTTGAAAAACATATTAAATCTCAATGGCTTGGGTTGTCACAGCATATTAGTCTAATGGTAATCAATAAAGCATATTGTTGCTTAGTGCAGGTATGAACTCAGCCATACGGCTCCCATATTACATTATTCACACATACTGCCATATTACCTGCTATTCTCTGCAATAAAATGGGGGCAGTGAACCAAACCATAAATAGTTCCCAAATACTTTATTAAAAAGCAAGTGCTTAAAGCAATGACGTAATTTATTTCTGCCTGATGTGTTAGAATCTAAGCAAATAGACAGTAACATGCTAGACTATTCAAAGTCCTGGGTGCAGACCTTAAGCCACCTGTGTTTTACTGTCACTGAATAGTCTACAAGGTTAAGGAATGCTGGTGACAAAGTAATAATCATACTGATTAAATGAGCTAATACAGAACAGGGTTTTAGTACATGACAAAATGAAGGCAGGATCCACATCAGCAATACCAGCTGTCAATGTATCCTACTTAAGCAATGTGAAGCATGAAAGTTATGCTGGAAAATGTTTATGTTGAAAAGCTGAGTTTAGAGAGACTTTTAAAATCTTGGGATTGGGAAGGGTCTACACATAAACTAAACAAGGTAATAAACTACCTATTTTCTCTGACCTACTCCTGATAATCCATCTTTGGACAGATATGCTGTATCAAAGGATGGCTCATTTCACAACAGGTTCAATAAAATTGTGATTAAGGATTTCCTGATAGGAAAACATTCTGATTACAGTAGTTGTATCTCACAGCTGGATATGCAGAATAATTGTGAACGGATTCCCTTAAGTGCAGAACATTAACATCCATTACTGGGATCCAATCCTACTGATCCTACTGGCAACACCTGCAAACCGATTACTATATAATTGTCTGAAGCAATTTTAGACTACATAAACTAAGCCAGTCTTTCCCAGTCTAATTCCAAAATAGAAGGTGGTGTCAGTAATCTGGGGTACTTTCACAACTGTCAAAAGTAGGGGAGAAAAGGTAAAAGTTTTTAAAAGAGAATGGATGAAAAACATCTATAAAAGCATCTATTTTTAATAGATGTTGAAATATAAAAACATAAATACAGGTAAATGAAATGATATATTTTTTAAAAGACCTCTCTCTCTCCCTCCCTTTCCCTCTTCCCCCCCTTCTCTCTCTCTCTCTCTCTCTCTATGTATCTCTGTGGCGGCCCCGGCTTTCTCTGTGGCGGCCTCGGTCCTCTGGAATCAACTCCCCCCCCCGGAGATTAGAACTGCCCCCACCCTCCTTGTCTTTT
The DNA here is from genome assembly GCF_031021105.1 of Erythrolamprus reginae. Taxonomy (NCBI): domain Eukaryota; kingdom Metazoa; phylum Chordata; class Lepidosauria; order Squamata; family Dipsadidae; genus Erythrolamprus; species Erythrolamprus reginae. The sequence continues at coordinate 118,978,019 of NC_091950.1, forward strand.
GTAAATTACTCAAGACCCACCTATATCGCCAGGCATGGGGAAACTGAGACACCTCCTCCAGGCTTTTATATTTTATGTTTGGTATGTATGTGTTGTTTGGTTTTAAATGATGGGGTTTTATATGTTTTTTCTCTTTTAATATTAGATTTGTTCCACTGTAACATTGTTTTTATTATTGCTGTGAGCTGCCCCGAGTCTTCAGAGAGGGGTGGCATACAAATCTAATAAATTATTATTATTATTATTATTATTTCTTAGATATTATTTGTTTGTTCTTATTCTGGAGGATGTGGGGTATTTTCATATGTATTGAGCTTCTTAGTAATGACCTTGTCCTGTTCAAGTTCAGTTAATCCAAATGTTTGTTTTTATAGACCCTCACATCTGTTCCACGTTCTGAGCTTATTTTTGGAGAACAGAGAGCAACCCATACCCCAAAATGCAGAAGTTGTTTTGATATAGTCAAGGTGACCTTCAAATGATAGCTTCATGGTTTGTCCTAGATTGATATTGTTGATAAGAAGCAGATTGTCACACGAACGCTAGCAAGATGTTATCCAAGAACTGTTGTTTGAAAGACATTTCAAGGTCCCATGCTTTCTGAAAAGCCTGCAGATGAAGTGATAATTTTTACCTAGATGTTCTATAGATTGATGTAACAACAGTGTAGGATAATAAGCACAGAGGCGTTCTCCAAGGGAATTGTACCAATTCACACTTTTTGTTCAAAACATAGTGTTCCTGAAATAGCAAACGCAGTCATTTTTAGCCACTTTTACAAAACAATTATCTACTAATACTGTATTGTTCAAATTGAAAAACTGTGACAGCCAGGCAATTGAAAAATATAGCATTTTATCTCAAGAAAACGCACGAAATTACTCAGCAATCATGACTACATTCTTAACTATATTCAGTAACCTTTTCAATCCCTTATTTTGATGAAGATATCAGTTTGATGATCCTGCTGTATATCATCCCTTTCTTTTGAACTCCAACAATAATGTAAAAGCAAAAGAATAGCTTCATGAGAATGGACAGACTAACACCACCAGTTGACACATATGCATTTCGACTCCACAATTGTCCATTAAATCAGAGGTTCCCAGCCTCCGGGCCATGGATTAACCCTGGTCCCAGGCCCACCAGGAATTGGGCCATGCAAGCGAGCAAAACCCTAACCATGCATGTGTAGGATCCTGGCAATGAATAAAACTACTCCCCTTCCCCAGTCCATAGAAAATCTGTTCAGAATTGGTTCCTGGCACCCAAAAGCTTGGGGATTGCTGCATTAGCTTGGGGATTGCTGCACTGCCCCCATACTCCTTGCCTTCAGAAAGAGCCTAAAAACTCATCTTTGTTGCCAGGCATAGTGTTACTAGATCTTCCCCGACCAATGAATGTTTTTAGTACGATTGTTGAATGAATGGTAATGGAAGTTTTTAAAGTAGATTTTTAAGGATTGTTTTTATGTATTAATTGGATTGATTTTACTATTTTCTCTTTATATATCTAGGCAAATAATTTTTTTTAAATTTTTCTCTCCAATCACGTGTACAAAAAAACCCAAAACATTAGTACTGTATTGAATTATATTACATCATTTTTACATTTTTTGTCTCTTTATATATGTTGTGAGCTGCTCCGAGTCCTCAGAGAGGGGCGGCATACATATCCAATTAGATAGATAGATAGATAGATAGATAGATAGATAGATAGATAGATAGATAGATAGATAGATAGTCTCCCTTGTTCACGATCAAGAAACGCAATTTGGTTGCCAAAACACATTATACCATTCTATGGAGTCTTTCCCCCTTCTTCCCATGTAGTATGCACAAGCACAAAACTTCATTAGTTAAATGTCTGAATAACCCAAGTACTGTAGATCCAAAAAGAATGTTTAAGTTTTTTAACGGAGGGAAAAAAAGACTTGGAGTCCTTTGCAAAAGGCTTAAACAAGAGATAGAATAGGATACATATGAGAATTGGAGAGAGATGGGGGTCTGGGGGGGGGGAAGAGAGAGGAAAAGGAATCACTCTTGAAGAGGAAAGAGTTTGTCCCCAATGTTTTCAAGAAAAATAACAGAAACCTCAATGGGGAATTAGAAACAGACCATCACCCTTATGTGAATGCAAATTCTCTATCCTGAAAAATCTATTGTGATACAAGATCTACAGCCCTGTTAATTGTGTCTTCCATTATGAAAACAGCTCAAGTGCGTAGACAGGGATATCAGGTCACACACAGCATTTCATAGCCTGGTGTCCTCAGAATTATTAATACTCCTAATTCTGAATCAACAGGGCTTGGCAATTGGGAATTTAGGGAGCTGAAGGTCAATAAATCTGGAGACTCATCTAGCTAACTTTTGAAAAAGAAAATAAAGTAGTAGAGTAACAGAACCCATTGAAGACTAGCTTGCTATTTTTGTTTTTCTATGATGCCTACGTACCTTTGAATAACAACAACATAGAATAAAAGGTTGTATCTTTCCCACCCAGTGTGCCTTTCTAGCCTATTATATTTTGGCATATCACGAACTCCAGAAAGGCAGGGGTGGAAAAGCTCTCTAAGAATAGAGCGTAGCAGATCCAAGTGGAGTGACTAGGTTTCCAGGAATTCCTACCATTGCTTTAGATAAAATTCATATGGTCAGGAAACATCACCTTTATTATTATGGTTAATTATTATACTTCTAACCACTATCATCTTATGACCATTTACATTACTATTTTAAAGCTAGAAGAATTAATTAAAAATTCAAAGGAAGCTAACGAATAAAACCATCAATAATTAAACCATGTTAAAATGTCATTTTAAGGCCTTTATAAATATTTGAAATAAGGTCAGTTCTCTCTATAATAGGGAATGAATCTCTGAGAAGGACTGCTATTTCCCTCAAAGGCACTGAGTGACTTTTTCATTAAGAAAAATGGAAACAAAGAAACTACCTTGATCTCCTATAGGAATGATAAATCCAGCAAGCATGCAAACACTGCTAATTATTTAAGTGCTGAAGTATAACTAAGAAAGAGAGTCCTCGCCTGCGTAATATTTTTATTGTTTTTGAGATGAAAATGGCAATGGTCTCAGATCTAGGCTAAAAAGGTTCAATGAAAATAAATCAGTCACATCTGGGCAGGTGAGATAGATATGTAGATAAAGCAGACCTAGGTACCAAAATCAAAGCATTTGGGGATAATGCATTATTTATGTTGAACATGGCCTGTATTTCAAAAAAACTTAAGCTAAAGCTGGCTATCTGAGTGGGTTACGCAGATTCATCAAATGTGGACAATTGAGGTATCAGTGCATTATAAACACCTGGATTAAAAAAATGAATAAATCATGATTAACTGGGATTTGATGTCATACAAACTGCTGAATTTATGGTTGAAGATCTTTGGACAGAGGGCATCAAGAAACAGTATCTTAGGTAGATCCAAGTGAGTTATCAGAGCTGAAGCTATTCCTGCTGAAACAATTACTTTCTAATAACTCACTGAAGCCAAGTGAAACTTTGGTTAAGGAATACAATCTATAATGTGGTCAATTTCACTTCTTGTGAAGGAGCTTTCTCAATAAGCCTTTGTCAATGTTGCAGTATGGAGTTTCTGGTGGAACCATGAGTCTTTGGAGAGGGGCGGCATACAAATCTAATAAATAAATGAATCAAAGGATGATATTATCTTCTCTAGAAAGGAAGTTCTTAAAAATGGAAGAATCATCTTCTTCCATTATTTTTGTTTCATGCCAATTATCCCCAAGATCTAAAGTATGTGGGCTGAGAAGCTATCTGCAATATTTTCAGGATGCAGAGTCAATTAAATGACAGACATAATTCTCTTCTAATTTCACATAGCCACTTGATATTCCCCAGCATCTGCTACTAGAGGCAGTAATCTCACTGTGCCTTAGGACAGAGGCAAGCTGAACAATAATCAGCCATGTAAGGATAAAATAGGAACTCTTCACTTGCTCTTGTGGGCCAGCCGCTTGTATGGCATAAGTATTTATTAGCATAAATTGAGCTAATTTGCCTCCCAAGGACAATTCTATCTGTCCGTCCATCACCCTGGGGGGGGAGAATTATTGACCCCCTCAGAGAGGGTCCGCAACTTGGGCGTCCTCCTCGATCCACAGCTCACATTAGAGAAACATTTTTCAGCTGTGGTGAGGGGGGCGTTTGCCCAGGTTCGCCTGGTGCACCAATTGCGGCCCTATTTGGACCGGGAGTCACTGCTCACAGTCACTCATGCCCTCATCACCTCGAGCCTCGACTACTGTAATGCTCTCTACATGAGGCTACCTTTGAAAAGTATTCGGAAATTTCAGATCGTGCAGAAGGCAGCTGCGAGAGCAATCATGGGCTTTCCCAAAAATGCCCATGTAACACCAACACTCCGCAGTCTGCATTGGTTGCCGATCAGTTTCTAGTCACAATTTAAAGTGTTGGTCATCACCTATAAAGCCCTTCATGGCACCGGACCAGGGTATCTACGAGATCGCCTTCTGCCGCACGAATCCCAGCAACCAGTTAGGTCCCACAGAGTGGGCCTCCTCCGGGTCCCGTCAACAAAACAATGTTGTTTGGCGGGGCCCAGTGGAAAAGCCTTCTCTGTGGCGGCCCCAGCCCTCTGGAACCAACTCCCCCCCGAGATTAGAATTGCCCCCACCCTCCTTGCCTTTTGTAAGCTCCTTAAAACCCACCTCTGCCGTCAGGCATGGGGGAACTGAGATATTCTTTCCCCCTAGGCCTTTACAATTCATGTATGGTATGTTTGTTTGTATGTATGCATGTTTGGTTTTACAATAAGGGTTTTTTAGTTGTTTTAGTATTGGATTTACATGCTGTTTTTTGTTACTGTTGTTAGCCGCCCCGATTCTACGGAGAGGGGTGGCATATGAATCCAATAAATAAAATAAATAAATAAAATAAATAAATGAAATGAAATGAAATGAAATAATGAACAGTTACCTTTGTACTTGACAACATGTCTTCTTGAAGTCTTGAAGATAAATGAGAAATACTCCAGCATGCAAATAAATACAATCGGAAATAAGACCATTAATGAATGTGTATCTTTGGATTGTGTCACATATTTAAAGCATCTCAGCAATGGTTTTGTGACTGCACAATGGCTTTCCTGCTACTGATCACTAAGGTATGTCTCTGAGACAAATAAGATGACGTTTCTCTTCATAACTTTAACTGCATTCTTCTAGGCAACTCCATCCTGCCTGGGATTCCTCTCATTGTTATGATGACATAACCAAGGCTTCAGAACCACTACGTAATGCAGTATGTAGCTCTTGAAGAGAAGGCATGAAATAGCATACAAATGCAGGGTGATTCATATACCAACTAGTCTTCAAAATATGGCCTAGCCATGGCATGTGTCCATAACCAGCACAAATAATTTGGAGTATGCAGGATCTAGAATGAGCTTTTATTATTTATTTATTTTATTTATTTATTTATTTATTTTGTCCAATACACAATGAGGGTTTTAGTGGGTATATATCTATACAGTATACACATAGTAAAATACATGATGAAGGTTATAGAGGAGATACTCATAGTAAAATATATCTAAGAAATAATAGAAAAGAAGATATAGTAATGTATATAGTATTTCAATGAAAGAATAGAAGAAGAGATATAGGAATAGTTATGAGTTGGATTCAAATACAATCCATTGCACTTTGTTCCTATTGAAATCAGTGAGAAAATTCATAATAAATCACATCCTATTGAGATTCACAGCTAGAATTAATAAACCATCAGATACAAAGTATAATCCTTGGATTTTCTTGTTGAAATACTGTATTAGATTTTTATGTTTCCAGTGAAGCAAATGGGATTCTTAGCTCTTCTTGCACAGTTTATACCTTCTTAACTACAAGCCTCCACTGAGGCCAAATGATAATAAATAAAATTTCAAGATTGCAATATAAAGGAGGAAATCAAAGATCCAGAAAGCTATAGCAATGCAAGTTTTTGAAGATGCTCACGTATTTGGTATGTGTGCTGCTGGCAACCACTTGCTGCATTACTCATGCTGCAAGAATATTTACTGACCCCTCACATCCTGGACATAAATTGTTTCAACTGCTACTCTCAAAACAATGCTATAGAACACTGCAAAGATAACTAGACACAAGAACATTTTTTTTCCTGAGCGCCATCACTCTGCTAAACAAATAATTCCCTCACCACTGTCAAACTATTCATTAGGGCTGCATTACTATTACCATTAGTCTTCTCCTATCACCCATCTCCTCCTACTTATGACTATACGACTGTAACTTGTTGCTTGTATCCTTATGATTTATATTAATATTGATTGTTTCTTCATTGCTTATTTGACCCCTATTAAGTGTTGTACCTCATGATTCTTGACAAATGTATCTTTTCTTTTATGTACACTGAGAGCATATACACCAAAGATGAATTCCTTGTGTCCCCAATCACATTTGGCCAATAAATTAAATTAAATTAAATTAAATTAAATTGAGTGGAGTGGAGTGGAGTGGAGTCGAATCGAATCGAATCGAATCGAATTGAATTCTATTCTATTCTATTCCATTCTATACACCTGAGTAATTGCTATCTGGAAGATGGGCTGAAGTTACAGAGCCTATAGATTAGGAAACTACATTCTGTCACATTTGTGCTGAGATATTAACTTATATTTTGACCTTATTCTCCACTTGTAGGGAACTGAAATTGTCACTGTTTCTTTTTCGATGAAGTACATTCTGGTGTAATTTTGAAGGATAAGGGTGAAAGATCTTGTAGCACTTGTACGATGCCTAAGAATTTGGGTAAGGTGTATGAAAGAAGTCTTGCTTTCATACTACAGGTTTTTGGTAATGTGAGGTTCCCTCGCTTTCCATATTTTCATTATGTGCTAAATGGACATCTCTCACTAGATTTCTTCAGGTCAGCAAGCAAAGATGACCATGGAGATAGGAGATTAACAATGAACAAAAATATAACAATATTAGCAACGATCATGGTAAAAAAACAAGACCAATAATTCAATTGAAAGAAGCTCTAATGTAATCTAAAAGTGAAACAGAATAATAGGGGCTTCTTGTACTGGTGAAAGATCCTTCAGGAAATGGCTGGCCTAATTTTGGTAGAATAATTGAAAGATGAAACAATAGAATGTTTCTTAGAAAGTATTTGTTCAGTTAGCCTTCATCCTGCACAAACGTTATGCTGATATTTGGGAGCACTCTTAACACATCTTATTTTAGAGTTTAAAAGTGTAATCATCTTTATTGAACACTTGAATTGTACTTACTGAAATGCTTATTAGGAGTCTTTTAGTACAGAGATACTTGTGCAGTGTTTATCCTTCATCAAGAGGCTTCTTTTAGCTGCTAGCATTGTGCAAAAGACACCTGAGGCTGTATCATGATGATTATGCCATTGACTAGGCATGCTGCAGTGGTATTTAAGAAACCACAAATCTTGTCAATCAAATGGAGATCTAAAGGTTTACTGGCTGTCTTCAGATTTCATTGTGTCAGGGGAGAAACATTTCTCAGATACTTTTAGCATTATTGTCTCACTACAATCATCCACTGTGTCACCATTTACTGGTTACTATTTTCAGTATAGTAGTGAATCTACTTAGAATATTAGTAAATACACTTAAGCCTTTGAAGAAAGCAAAAGAGCTCCTCCATGAGCTGTAATCACCTTACTAATGTTAAGCTTGTAAGATATCTACGAACAAATGAAAGTGTTCCTAATCCTATTATAAGCAAGGAAAAGCAATGAGAATTTCTGACTTTGGAGAGGTTGGTAATCCTTGTTAGCAACTGCATTGGATAATGATCATTTGCAAATTCAACAGTAGTAGTAAAACAGTAGTAAACCATAATTAAAAATATCATTTTCTGGTCAATGAATGCCATACATTTCTGAGCCTGAGAGCAATACAGTATGTGCCAAAGTGAGAGTAATGTTAGCATTGTGGCACAGAAATGTCCATTTCTTTTTAGTGAGACAAAAGCAACCAGCCTTTGCAGGATCTCTCATTCTCTCTTTGTCATGTGTTTCACTTAGCGACCATGTTTCTAATCCACCATTTCTCAGAAGCAAATTTGCTAAATGAGAACTACCTGTATTGATGAACTACCATTATACCCACTATAATGCTCAGTGGTGAGTGATGAAGGGACTTGCCATTCATGGATACTTTGAAAGCCATGATTTCTTGGTCTTTGGAAGGCATCATCATCATCATCATTTTCTAAGTGTCCCAAATTAATAAGTCAAGCTTTGAAATACTGAAAAAAATAATAGCTGTATTTGATGCTCTTGGAAGAAAACCTACATCAGCACCATTGGTTCTTTCTTCGGTCACTTGGTATTGAGTAGCCGAATGCCTGTGCATCTTTCTTACAGTGCAATGGCAGCAAAATTTTGTCATGCTTTGCTGTGCTGCATGGGTGAAGGTTAGTCAAGGATGCTCCTCTCTTGTGGAAAAAGTTTTGTCAGCTCTTTCTCCTGTAGTGGGTAGCCAGCATCTTCATGCCTTATCACTACTTTTTACAAATACCTGATGCCCGGAGCTGGTACATTCAAGAATCAAGCCAATGTCATCATTACGTCTATTGTAAATTTTCACAGATTATTGTAGATTATAGATAGACAAACAACGGGCTCAAAAAGATGCAGTGATAAGATAACCTATGCATTATCAGCTGTTTTTAATACCAAAGTGGTTTTTCTGGACACTCACGGAAATTTAAGACGAGATAATGATGCTGGAGGTCTCCTGATCAGGAAGCAGTTAATTAATGATTGCCACATTCAAGGTGAAACTTTCCTCATCATATATTCTCCATGGTTTTTTCCTCCATTTTTTCTTATCTACTAAACATGTGTTTTTGCTGCAATGGAAGAGACTGCATTTAGGCCTAAAATGTTCTCTCAAACAAGAGTCCTTTTAGGAAATAAAACATTCAGGCTGAATCAATGTGTAAAAGGGAATGTCTGGAGGGCTGCATTACCAAGGATGCTACTCTGTCTATGTGAATTCATGGTAGGTATCTGCAAGAAGGAAAAATTGGCCTGCAGCATCAACATAATCTGCAGTTGCAGGTTCTGAATGACGGAGACCCTTTTGTATCCTGAATAAAATACACAAGTCTTCCTTACTGCAAGTGCTTGAAATAAACACATAGCTATCATAAGTGGGAGCACGTGGGTGCACATAATGTTAGGAGTAATTGTTGAAGGAAAATTTGGTTTAGTGGTTAAGGCAGTGATGGCGAACCTATGACACGCATGTCAGCACTGACACGCGTAGCCATTTTCAGTGACATGCGGCCGCCGGAGAAACTTTCGGAGAGTTACGTTTCATCCTCGGCTCCTACACGGCCAGGTGCAGTAGCCGAGGATAAAAAACTTGCTGTAGTGTAGACTGTAGACTAGTGACTCTGTGCCGGAGGTCTGTAGGCCAGAACAGCAGAGCTCCGGCACAGAGCGTCTAGGCCTGGGACTTCCGCTAGGCCGAACTTCCGGCTGGCACAGCAGGGAGCAGCGGAACGCCACGGGGGATGCATATCTGAGGTCCTGTGATCGCTGTCTGGAGGCCCTGTGATTGCTGTCTGGAGGTCCTGTTGCTGGACTGCCACAGGTTCGCCATCACTGGAAGAATTCCCCCTCCCCCTCACTTATCTTAGTTCATGGCACCCCACACAAGTTAAATAACAGCAAGACCAACGAAAGAAACCAACTGACAGATTAACAAAGAAGTCACTAAGCAGGTAAGTTAAATAATTATACATATTTGTTATTTAAACTATAAATATCACAAAATTATTTTTTTTTTCTCAAGGTGACATACCACCCGAGTTATGCTCGGTTTTTTGGTGAATTATGACAAACCAAGCTCAAAAGGTTGCCCATCACTGGGTTAAGGCATCAGGCTAGAAACCAAAAGCCATGAGTTCTAGTCCTGCATTACTCATGAAAGCCAGCTGAGTGAGCTTGAACCAGTCCTCTCAGCTCACTTCACTGGGCTGTTGTTATGGGGAAAATAGAAGGAGAAAAGTATGCTGGATATGTTCACCACCTTGAGTTATTTGCAATAATAATAAAGGTGGGATATAAATAAATGTGTAGCTCTCATCTCATTCATACAGGAATGGAAGAAATGGTTGTTGCTTCTGAACAAAGTGAACATTCTGTTCATCTATCTGTCTTTCTATCTTTAATGTTAATGTACTTGATATGTGACTTGCATTCTATAAAATAAAAAGGTTTTCTGTTCAATGAAGAGAAGACATTGTCTTTTATATTTCCTCTAGCATAATAGGGCAATTATTAGCACCATTCACAAGTAAACTGTAACCTGTTTAAAGCCTATATGTTCTTTATTTATCCAGTGAACCTTACAAATAAATCGTGGGTGATAGTCTTGTCTTGCTGCATTCACTAACTTGTAAGCCAATGATAAAGCATCATATGAGCAAAATATTCTAAAAATCTTATTTTTTTCCACAAAGCAGTATGTATACAATAATCTATGCCACCTAAAAGGTGCAGAAGTCTGACTGGACAAATAAAGCTTTTTAACATAAGAATTTGCTTGCAGAATTGAGTTACTGACTCAAATAAGTAAATCAAGCCACCTGTTGCAGAAGAAAACAAGCAAGCAGAAACCTATTTTATTTTTATTTTTATTTTGGGGGGAGGGCTCAGCAGTTAGTCTTTGAGGAATGCATTTTAAAAGTCTCTGCAATCTTTATTAAAATTAAAATGGCAAGTGCTTTTTAATGTTTGAAACATTCTATCTTTTCCAAGGAAATAATCAGTTAAAATCCGACATATCCTTATTTAAAATATTTGTTTGGAAATGAAATTACTATCTTGAACAGTTCCATCTGGGTATCTATTTGTCTGAGAGAAATTATATATCTATTAATAGTTTATTTCTTTGAATACAGAAACGGAGGTTTGATGTATTCAGTCATAGCAATATCTGTGTTAGTGCTTAAAGTGATGCCCAATTGTGATTAATGAGCTAGGTTTATCTCTGATTTGTAAAATTCCTGGGCAATGTTAATTTTCCCAATTTCAATAGACTAAATTTAATGACACTAAATAAAGTTTCCTGCAGCAAGCAGGGCATTGAACATTGGTACCCCTACATACAAAGGTTGGTTTTTAGTCATCCCTGGATTCATTAACATTTAAAGCTGATCATCATTGCTTAATTGACATAATTTCCTTGTATGCATTTTTTTTCCAACCTTAAACTCAGATTCTCTAAAAGTCAAACTCTTGTGAAGTTTCCCAGGTTACTCTATTTCACCCTAAACCTTTCTTCTCTGTTCTTTCAATGCCCCATTAACAAAAGCACATGATGGGTGGTACATCAAGGTCAGGGGTGTGTTCGAAAGTGACATCAACAAAAGGAGACAATAAAAAGGGCTTCTTAGCTACTGAGAAGTTCTATTTAAAGTTGCATTTAAGGAGTCTTCTAGACCAATTAAGCAGTCTTCAAATCAACTTCTGCTTGCTGAGAATTATCCAAAGGAAGGATCAACTTAAAAAGCTATCTGGTAAGAATGCTCTATATTTTATTTTGAAAGTTAATTTTCATGTAGGTATATAAAATTGGATAAAAGAAATGTAGATAGGAATATGAAATATTCGGATTATATTTATGTTTGGATTGTAGTAAAAATAATGTATATTCAGAAATTGTAAATCGATTAATATTTTATTTAGCATTGCTATAGCCCCTTCATAAAAACTGAGGCTATACATTTCGCCAATCAAAATTACCACTGGAATTTATAATTGGATTCAGAATTAAGTTACATTTTACTTGTTGAATCATTATCAGTTTTTCTGTTCTTCCTCCAGAAACTCAAATGACTATGTCAATAAAATTTCCAGTGATAATAATAGGTTTAGGATGGTATAAATTCTTTCAAGAACAGATTTTTGATGCCTACACATTTTCCGGAGGGAAAAAATAAATAAAACGAAATGCCTCCAGCAAAAATGGGAACATTATGAAAAAGAAAAAAAGGTGTTGCAGTATCACTGAATTATGAATGAATTTCTAAATGATGGGAGGTTTATGTTAGGGACGAAATTGGTTTGATTGTTCCAATCAAATTAATGATGCCCAGTCATTGGTTCAGTGACAATGTTTACCCAGGACAGGCAAGTTACCCCCCATCAAATGGAAATCTGATCATCCTACCTGATTTATACTGCCTTCTACCTTTTAATATTATCTGAATGCCTATTTTGTTTTTCATTTGAAATCAAAGTTACCTTAGTAACAATACCCAGAGGTGCTTTTTCAAGAGGCAACTGGACTTTTTGGTTTTTCTTTGAAGACGTTTCGCTTCAGCTAACAGCTGGAGACAACCATGACCTGAATAACTATTTCCACAAACAATTAATAATGTAACCAGTAACAAGAGTCTCTGTTCTTTTATGCCTGTTATTTTAGTTTTGACTTTGATTAATTTACCTTACAGATAAGAAGTTAAATCTGTCAAATCATTCGTTCATTGGATTGAGTTAATTTTTAAGATTAAAATTAATAGGTCCAAATGTTACATGGGAAATGTTTCTATATATCCAAGAACATGCATGCAATATTCAACATATGATTTTGGACATCCTGTTCTGAATGTTTTCCCACACTCCCGCTTTCATCCATATTGGATTAAAACATCTCAAAGCCTTCTCTTAAGTCCTGCTCTTAAATAGCTATCTGGAAGCACATTAAGAGGTAGATAATCAGTTCTGTCCAGTTAACATGAGATGAATCAACACAGCTGTTAAAGCAATCATATTGACTGCATCATCATGTTTTAAAACCATATGATCCATTGAAGTCATGTAATCAAGAGATTCACTTCTGGTCTATGAATACTAATTTTACCAAAATCCAAGATAATCTCTGTTTATAAGAAGACTTTTTTGCCTAAATAAATAAATAAATAAACAAACAAACAAACAAACAAACAAACAATTCTTCAACCAGTGTATAACTTATGTAAGAAATTCAATAGAACAAAATGTGATATATCTGCAAATTTTCAATGACTGAAATAACTATCCATGAAAACAACATAGAGGTGTAGCAAATAAATAATGGGGAGCCTTATTAATTCCACACTTTGTATATTTCCTGAGAACAACTGGATGACTGTTGTTGGAAAGAGAATGGGAGGTAAGATACAGTTATGGTTTGTTACAGCAGAGTAGGGTTTATTAAAAGCGTTCTGCCAATGTGACCTCCACTATAAAAATAATTTCACCAGAATTAGTGGGTTAGTCACCTCTTAATGAATAGGTGCGGAATGAGTTCTCTTTTGTATGCATGATGTAGATCTGCACCAATGTAGAGCAACCTGGGATATACATAAGTGGGATTTGGGGGAGAGAAAGTCTCATGACCCAAAAGAAAAATTGTTTGAATTGGCATTAGCTATTGCTTAAATATATGTGTATTTGCCTGGATGATCAGGCCAAGGCCTATTCTAGTTCAGCATTGTGTTCCTCACAGTGGTCAACCAAATGACTCTAGGGTGCATGATCCAAGGAGATGGAGACGCACCCTTCTCCTACCTTTGTTCCCCTTGCAATTGATATATGAAGGCATCAAACCTCATATCATACAAATACCATACCTTTTAAAAAGACAGAGACACTAAGGCAGGGGAATCTAAAGCATAGCAAATGTTAGATAAATATTTGTAATTAACTTAATCCCCAATTATCTCCTCTCTTTCATATTACATGAAGAAACACAATTTCCTTTTATAAATAATTTTTCCATCATTTCTATGATTATTTTGGTTACAAGTTTCAGAATATGTTATCTATGAAAATGTATTTTGACTTTTATTTCAGTTAATATGACTTCAACCAAGGATATGACTAAGTCTGCATTCATTTTATATGCCATCTGTTTCTTCATAAATTCTGATGGAAAAGCTGTGATGTAAGTATTTAACTAAGCTATACCTTTCTTGGGAGATTGGCAAATATCGAAAAGCAACAAAAGAAAAGTTCAACCTCTGGTGCTTACCGTGTTTTCCCAAAAATAAGACACTGTCTTATATTAATTTTTCCTCCAAAAGTTGTGCTACATCTTATTTTCGGGGGGTGCCTTACTTAAAGCAGCTGCCACAAGATCTGAGGGGACGGGGTGAGACGGAATGGGAGTTGGAATCTGACATGCCCCTCCCAGCCGCCCGCTTAACAGCCTCCCAGTCTCTACCGTCTAACCGCTCCAAGCTGCAGGAAGGGTAAGGCGGGCTGCAATACCGGCAGCTTTTTTCCTCAGTGGTTCATTTTGTTACCTCTAGGCAGTTGCACCAACTTTTTCCTTCCCGGCGGCAGCGATGGCGGCGACTTTGGGGGCTCCTTTCCTCAGCGGTTTGTTTTGTTACCTCTAGGCAGCTGCACCAACTTTTTCCTTCCCGGCGGTGGTGATGGAGGTGGCTTCCCTTTGAGGAGCAGCAACGCCAGGAACGTTACATGATGAAGGGAAGCTGCCAGGGCCGCCGCCGGGAAGGAAAAAGTTGGTGCAGCTGCCTAGAGGTAACAAAATGAACCGCTGAGGAAAGGAGCCCCCAAAGCTGTATGTAAACTTGACTACGCCTTATTTTCGGGGGGTGCCTTATATTAGCAAATTCTGCAAAACCTCTGACATGCCTTACTTTCGGGGTACGTCTTACTTTCGGGGAAACAGGGTAGTTGCAGTAATTAGTTTAGCTAGTGCTATTTTTCACCTTTCAAACCTTTTTTAGGTATAGTATTGGACACTGTGTGGCTAGAATCAAATCTGCTTGGCCAGTCTTATTGGCGACTATGTTTGCTAAAATGCCTTTCTTAATAAAAGGTGCTTTTCAGAACTGCCAAGCTCTTAAGGAGCTTCCTTTAGAGCAAGGGTGTCAAAGTTGATTTCATTGAGTGCCACATCAGGGTTGTGTTTGACCTTGGGGGCCGGGGTGGGCATGGCCAGAGTGGGTGTGGCCAGCTTGATGTCATTTGTGGGAGGGGTGTCTGGTGGCCCGTGTGGCACCCCCAAGCTCTATCTTCACTGGCAGAGGGCAGCAGGAGGCCGTTGCAGCTGAAAACAGAGCTTGGGGGGGGGGGCTGCACATAGCCTTCCCAAGCTCTGTTTTCACTGGCAGAGGCACCGCAGGGCAGGGCAGGTTTTTTGCTGTTTCTAGGGTAGCCCAGCAAGCCAGAATTAAGCACCCCATGGACTGGATCCAGTCCCCAGGCCTTGAGTTTGACACCTCTGCTTTAAAGGTACCCTGGACTCTCTCTCTATACTCCATAAGCCACTTCAAACTAATCATTAAACTTATATTCATGTTAAAGCATTTATGAGTGCTCCACTTGTACATATAAATATATTTTATTTCTTGTTTCTTTTTTCCCCAATAAAAGTTTTTTATTTTTTCCCTCCGCATCAAAAACATACATAACATACATCACATACGGTATGTACCTTCAATAGAAGTCAATACAAATATACTGTTGCTTAAAAATAGTAGTATAATAATCTAAGTTACATTCCAATTTTAATTTTATTATTCAATCCATCTCAATCTTCCCTCTCTCTACCCTCCACTTTCTATCTCCCCCCTTTCTATCTCACCTCTAGTACCTACTTTCTTACACTTCCTCTCTCCTTTCCTACTACCATCTCCTCTTCCTTATTTCTTCCTTCCCTACCTCTCCTAATCTTTCTCCTTCCTCCTTTTTACTTTCTTCTTCTCTATCTCCCATTCTACTCTCTCTCCTTTCTCTCCTTCTTTCCTACTTCCTCTTACGCCCTCTAGATCCTTCCCTGAGTGGATAATTCTAATTACAAAGATTTCTTATTATTATTTTTCTCTTCACTAAAAGAACATACATCATATATGTCAATACAACTTAGTAAACATATATCATCTACTAAATATCATTAATATTACTTAATTTTGTATATATTACTCATAGTATATGTCATTAATCTCACGCTACCTCCTTTATTTAATTTCGTCACCCAGTTTACACAGATTGTTTCATTCTCCAATTAAATTTTAATCCTATTGTTTACTTCCTCTGATAATTGTTCTCTGTTGCTTAGTAAATCAAAGCCATTGGGCTTCATCCATTTTCTTAATTCCTTACCCTCCTTCATTTTTCTAAACCCCTATTTTCTCATAACTAAATGCCCCTAAAAAATCCACAATTACTTATTTTCAAAAATGAAATGTCAATTCATATTAAATATCTTATAGTTTATATATAACTAATGTATTTTACAGTACAGCAGGCAGATATTCTTCAAATTTCAAAACTTAAACAGATTCTTTATTCATTATACCGTGTCTTTCCCTCTAATGCTTCAAATATATCATTTTAAATTTATTTCCATAAATCTAATTTATAGCAATCTATAATATAATTATATTTTCCCAAAGTTATCACTTTATTATATAATTAATTACTTTTAAATACTTGTTGTTTAATTCTTAAATGAAATTAATCAATATCAATGTCAATATTAATTCTCATTGTCAACTATTAGTCATTCAAAATCATAAATTTCCAATGATTAAGTCATTTCATTCATTACTGATTGTAATTCTTTCCCTCTCAAAATACCAATATGTATTTAACAATTTTTAATTTAATACATAAAATCAAGAATATTGATTATAAACATCCAATATATTTGTAGGTGTATTCCATTATATGTTAGGGAAAAAAGTCATTATATAATAGTCAAACAGTGATCAAATAGTCAAATAACAATCAACCAATTTCTTTAAAATTCCATGCTTTTAGTCTTAAAGGATCTTAGTCTTCCCCTTCTTTTTTTCCTTGTAACCTTATACCCCTAATTTCTTCCCCTTTTTCCTTTTTCTTCTTTTCTTTCCTCTTTCTTTACACCCCCTGCTTTTTTTCCTCTCTCCTATTTTCCTCTTTCTAGCTATTATAACTTTTTTTCAGCTCCTTTTAATCCCTTCTCTCTATTTTCCCCTTCATTTTTAGATTGTGTTGTTCAATGTTTATATCCTTGCCCTTTTCTTTTTGTCACTGTTAAACTCAATGTGATCATCATAATTATCATGCATTTCAATAAAACCATTAATCTGTCCATTTCTGATATCTTCTTTTGTCTCACTATAAAACTCACTATAAATCTCTAGATGGACTGCTTCTTTCTCTTCTCTGCTGGTCTTTTCTTCCACGTTCATTTCACTTTCATTCCTTGTTGTTGTATTTTCAAAGTCTTTATTGTCTTTTAATACTTTCTCTATTTCTTTTTACACTCCATCTGCAAACTCCAAGAAACATCTTTGCAAATCCTTTCAGCAGTCTACAAAGTATTTAAAGTCCTCTGTCTCCATATTGTTAAAATTGCAAAGCCACAGTTCACCAACAACATCCATTTTAAGCCTTTAAGCCTTTCAAATTCATCCTAGCTTGATTTCAATCCCAATAAATTGAGACATTTTTCTTTAAAAGCAAAAACAAGTCATCCACTATTTTGTATTTTCTCCGATAGTTCAAAAACAATTCTTGAATATTTTGTCAGGCAGTTCCAAAACAATTCTCAATTGAAAGTCAACAGCTGTTCAGATTGTGAAAATCTTCCACAATTATAACAATTCCAGCCAGCAAGTGCCCCTCTTTGTTAATCTGATGTATCCAGCTTTCCCATTCATCAATATACTTTAAATATATTTTAGATATACTTTCAGTCAATTTGAAATGAATAAAATCCAA
The DNA here is from genome assembly GCF_031021105.1 of Erythrolamprus reginae. Classification (NCBI taxonomy): domain Eukaryota; kingdom Metazoa; phylum Chordata; class Lepidosauria; order Squamata; family Dipsadidae; genus Erythrolamprus; species Erythrolamprus reginae. The sequence goes on from NC_091950.1 coordinate 118,995,820, forward strand.
CAATTTAAGAAAACTTCAGAAAATTCTCGAATTGGGCTTTAATTATTGCCCCTTTAAATTTAAACAGTAATCTTCTAGATGCTAAATAGTCTCCTTTTTATCTTTTTAGTCCCCCTTTTTTTACTTGGTAAAAAAGTCCCAAAGCTTTATTTTGGCAATGTAACTCACCAACTTCAGTTTCAGTTCTTCTCTCCAGCACTTAGTCTTTAGTGTTCTTTCCAGATGACATCCGATCTTTAAAAGTAACAATCCTACTGGTTGCAGCCACCGTGGCTTGGACAACAAGAGGATATCTGCATAATGTCACTTGTTGAAAATTGGATTTCCCAGTGCCGCTGGTTGGGAGCTCTTTGTCAGCTCCCTGGGAGGGTTGCCACCCCTCCCAGGAAACCTGACATGTCTCCCTTCTTCACCACCCATCCAGGATGGTTCTGACCAGATGCTGGCTGAACCAGGGCCTACAAGTGGCAGGAGTATCAGAATTTCCCCTGGAGTGCGAAAAACTCCATGTCACCGTGGCATTTGGCCACATTCCACCCTCCCCCTATTTGCTGTTGTTTCTGTGTTGCGTGGTATTCACTGGTCAAAGTGTTAAATGGGGACTTATATAAATATTATAAATTGCATGCAGAATCCCATAGTGACCCATTGGATACACTGTGAAAGTTCATGTAGAAATGAAATTTCAGTGTTCCATTATTTCTCCCTGGTAGCTAGTATTTTATGTATGCTACTTGCAGAATTGCCATTTTTGAAATGATTTCCTCAGAAATCTTTTCTATTCTGTTAAGATCTGAATAGAGCACCTCTCCCACCAAACCTATCAATTTTCTGAATAAACTTCTCCCTCCCCCACATTACACGGCATCACAATTATTGTAACTGTGCAGAACTAAAGATCTAGTGAGACTCTTCGTTACTCCAAGAGTTTATTGTCTTTTCTCCTCTTTCTTCATTACAGGAAGAGGACTGTAAGTGAAGTCCAGATTATGCATGATTTGGGGGAACACCTACATTCAGCAGACCGGCAAAACTGGCTTCGTGAGAAACTGCAAACTGTGCATCATGAACCTGAGGCTATGGAAGAAATTAAGCCCCGAGAAACGAGGAGTTGGAGACTGCGCCCTGATCACGGGAAGCCAAAAATGCAGAAGAAACCAAAGGATTGGAACAAAGATTATAAAGATAGCACCTTCAAAACCAAACCACAGTGAAAGCATCATAGCCTTTCTTTCCAATGCAGTAGTAATGAGCAATTAGGAAATTTTATTATTTATTATTTATAAAACAATGATGTCTAAGAGGATATCTGCATAATGTCACTTGTCGAAAATTGGATGCCCTTATTTTGTGCATTTTACTTTCATTGCCTGTAGTCAGTGTATCCCATGTCTTACACTGTTTCTTCAGTTGTCTATGTAGCTTACAAGACAAATTGTGAAGTCACATTGAGTAATCTACATTACTAGCTATTGGGGTTTCTGAAGGCTAGATGACAAAGACCTTTCCCTGGTGATATTTTTTTAAATTGCTTTGGACGCTTCATTTCCAGATTTAGCACATTAACATATCAGCATAACAAAGGGATGCATAAATCCTGGCAATTCTATTTAGGTTGCTCTCCAAGAAGATGACAATACAAGAAAAATATGCAGTAGGAACAACTGGGACCTTGTCCTTCAAGAATCATGCCTTAATTACTTTTTAAAACCCTAATACAATGAAAATAATTTAAGGGTTAGATAAAACACCTATTTCATCTCATGGGAACATGTTATTTCATAATATTGAAATCTGAAACACCACTTGGATATGGAGGAACTTGCAGTAGTACATGCCTGTTTCTCCATACTTTTACAATATATAGCTTTTTCATCAATGACATGACTGGGAAAGTAGTATCCCCCATCATTCAAACAAACAAATTGAACAACCCTATAAAAGAACTTTCAAGTTACATGAATCTGAAGTGAATCTGAAATTTTGAATATAATTCTCTAGAAAGCAATTTTTGTCAAGAAAAAAAAAGATCTATGTAGAAACCAAGTTTGAACCTATACACACTTTCTTGGTCACAGAACTAACTTTGGAATAAAGACAGTATGGATGGGCTCAAGCACACAAAGAAGCTATAAAACATGCTTGTGACTGCATTTATTCCAGGTGGACTAGGCCAGCTTTTTAAACATCAGAATCATACTCTATATCCCTTTCTCTTAGATTTTGCATCTCAGACATTCTGCAAAAGTTGGTTAATAAATAATAAATAATAAAAAATATGTTCACAAATTTTAATCTAGAAGTGAAAAAAATCTGATAATCGTTATGCTGTATCTGCAACTGTTCTGGCTTCTTAGAGGCCTCTGGCAAAGTTTTTAACTGAGTCAGAATATTCTTTTGACCCATGACTCACTTGATCTGACAATAAGGAATTACTCTAATACTTGGAAACAGGGTTCAGATATGAGAGATTGTGTGTTTATGGAAACAAGATTTTAAAAATGCACCTTTTATTTATTCTTTTGTTGTATGCTCACATCTACCTTACACAAATTCAATTTAATTCCTTTATAACTGTATCTTGCTAATGCCTTATCAAATAAATGGACCAAAAGCTGTTGGACAGTAGTAGTTAAAAAGCAAAACTCTTCAGCATTTCTGTCATTATTTATATGATTCTTCTTCTAATACAAAATAATGAAATAATTTAGCTGAATTCACTAACAAAGATCCTATTGCTATTTGCCTGACACACCGAACCACAAACAATCCAGGATTTTGGTCTAAGGTGATCTTTCAATATGGCTTGTTATTTAATGATTTGGTGCATGTGAGAGTTCCCCAATCTTTCTGGCTTTGCGGACTGACAGGAGGGGTGAAAGAGGGGATGGTTCTGCACGAGCAGCCAACAAGTACATGCATCTCCTTGTGTGAGTGGCAGGCAAATGCCCCTGCCAACAGTGGTGGATTGTATTGGTATGGCCTGGATCCACGAACCAGTGGCAGCGGCAGGAAGCTCCACCCATCCACCTGTGGATGCTACTGCGCATGCACAGAAGCATTGCATACATGAGCGCAAACTGATAGTGACGGGATTTGCAATCCATTACTGCGTGCCGCTTGCATAAATGGAACGCACATGGGCTCACCCACTGCTCACACAAATGGGGATGTGTGCACATGTGCACTTGGCCACTGTGTTGTGGCCCGGTTCCGAACAGCTGATGTCCTCATAGTGGGCTACGGCCCAGGGACTAGACTCAATGAAACAATATTAATCTTGAGGACGCATGGTATATGAATGTAATCACCATCCCATTCAAAGCTGCCATTTTGGTCTCCATTCATCCAAATTCTGTGATCTATAACAAGATTTGCAGCATTTAGCAAAAAGATCTAGTGTGGGAGTGTTGGAACATTGGAACAAAAACCGTGTCCTATATATCAAGGAGTGGGCTGTAGGATGTGCTATGCAAACACAGCCATAGTAAGACCTATCATATGTACTCTTTGATTTATAACCACAACTGGACTGGAATTTACATTGCTAAGGAAGGTGATCATAAAACACATTATGTGACAATGTCGCTTAGCAACAGCAATACTAGCACTCCCTTTTGTCATCTTAACTCCAGCATGGGTTGTTAAGCAAGAACTGAAGGAGTCCCAGGTAAGGAGTGGAGGTGCTGCGGGAGGTGGGGAGGCTATAAACAAGCAATGCACTAGTTGGTGGGCGAATGCGCCACAGTACAACAGAAACTTGGGGAGGCCAGGAAAGATGGTGTGGGATGCATGCATGTATGAGTTTATGTGACCACAAGGCGACCAGGAAAGAATATGCTAGGACTTAGTGTACCATTTACAGCTCTGAGACTGTAAAAAAGCCTAAACCACAGCCCAGCCACACAGTATAAACTGCTATGGCTCCAGAAAGGATCAAAAGAGCAGTGCAAAGCTGCCAAAACCAGGAAATGCCAAGTGTTTATTTTTATTTTATTTTTTATTTTATTGATTTTGTCCAATACACAATGAGGGTTTTAGTGGGTATACACATAGTAAAATATATCTAAGAAAGAATAGAAGAGAAGTTATAGGAATAGAACATATCAAGTATGGTACAAAGCCTCAGTGTTCTGGGAAATGCCAAGAGCAAGGTGCAAAGCTTTGGCCAAAAAATGCAACCCAACCCATCCGCTCTCACTACCCCACATTACAAGCTGATCTCTGGCATCTGCTTCCTCACACTGTTGATGAGACTTACTTCCCCTGGGTCTTTGTAAGGCAGTTGCTGGTGGCCATGGGAGGCCATCTTTTCCAGGTTTAGTGAGAACTGGCACACTCTTTGGAAAACAGCAGGCACCCTATTTCTCACAAGACTTTGGAAGATCTCAGAAGCTTTACAAAGGCTTTACAAAGCATTGCACTATTTGAAGAGTGGAATTGGCGATTCGAAACTGCTAGTGGCCTTGGAAAGAAGACCTGGCATGGTTAGTACTGCCTTGCAGTGAGGGGAATATGCCGAAAGTCAGCTGAGTGTAGCAGGGTCTATGAAGCACAGAGAAGCCGGGTTAACTGGGGTTTTGTGCTGTGGTGCTTGGCTATGGTGTAAGGTTTGAGGGGGCATTTCTCAGTGGCCAGAGTAGTGCTGGTGCTGAAATAGAGATCTGGGGGCAGTAGAGTTGGCTGAGATCGCCAAGGGTTTCAAGCCTCTATTTCAGTCCCTCTGCTGCCAAGTGCTATGTAGGATAGCCAAACGTGGAGATAAATGAGGGGAGCTAGAAATTCCATGTGGTTCTAAGTATGGGTGAACAGTCAAGCACACCAATTTTGACCACATGACTGTGGGGGTATTGCAATGGTTCTAATTTGTGAACCAGTTAAAACACTTTTTTCCAGCATCAACATAACTTTGAATGGTGTTGCTGAATGAATGTTTGTAAATTGAAGACTACCAGTATAAAACATAATGGCCAGAAATATTTATGGTATACAGTGGTCCCTCGATTTTCACGGGTTCGAACTTCGTGAAACGGCTATACCACGGTTTTACTTTGCTGGTTTTTCCCCTTTACCACGGTTTTTCCCGCCCGACGTCATACGTCATCATCAAACTTTAGTCCGCCTTTAATAAATATTTTTTTAAATAAACTTTAATAAATAAACATGGTGAGTAATAATCTAAATGGTTGCTAAGGGAATGGGAAATTGCAGTTTAGGGGTTTAAAGTGTTAAGGGAAGGCTTGTGATACTGTTCATAGCCAAAAATAGTGTATTTACTTCCGCATCTCTACTTTGCGGAAATTTGACTTTCGCGGGCGGTCTCGGAACGCATCCCCCGCGAAAATCGAGGGAACGTTGTATCTTACAATTCACGCCACCAGAGGGAGCTCTAAAAGTTAAAAAAAAAAGTTATCTCATCTCAGTTATTTTATTTCCACTTCAGCAAGCAGCAATAGCAATACTGTAGCACTTAGACATATATATAGCTTCACAGTACTTTACAGCCCTCTCTAAGTGGTTTACAGAGTCAACATATTGTCCTCAAATTCTGGGTCCTCATGGCTGGACTTAAAGGAAAGTAGCTGGCTTAATCAGAAGGAAACTTGTCAGCAGCAATGCAGTGGAAAAATCTATATATCAAAAACAGCACTTTTTCTTTAAGAATTGCCTAAATTTACCAGTAATCACAAATTTAGATTCAAAGTTGGCCAGTTTCTAAACAGAATTAAATTAATTTATGAATGTACTAAATTCATTGTCAAATTTTCCACTGAAGAATACAAGATGGTTTCTATTTGAAAAAAAGTCTTGAGTTCATGGAATACCCAATGTTCAAATGGAGTTGCCTGGTTTGTTTGTGGCTGTGTTTGTATAAAGGTAACCCTGAATGCAGGTAGTCCTCCACTTACAACCATAATTGAGCCCAAAATTTCTGTTGCTAAATTGTTAAATGAGTTTTGCCCCATTTTACAACCTTTCTTGAAACTGCAGTTGTTAAGTTAGTAACACGGTTGGTAAGTGAATCTGGCTTCTCCATTGACTTTGCAGCTCAGAAGGTCACAAAAGGTGATCACATGATTCTGGGACACTAAACTCTCATAAATGAATCAGTTGCCAAATGACTGAATTTTGATAACATGACTATGGGGATGTTTTAACAGTTGTTAAGTGTAAAAATTTTTTTCAGGTGCCATTGTAACTGAATGGCCACTAAACAAACCAAGACTTTATTGAAACGGATGTCCATGTGCCACCTCTATGTTGGTTGAGGCAGGCAGGAGTCCCTTGATACCATTTGTTGGGGGTCAAGGGAAAGGGAGGGGTTTGCCTTCTCTTTCTGCTCAAGATCCCAATGGACAATTGGTGGGCCACTGTGTGACACAGAATGCTGGACTTGATGGGCTTTGGCCTGATTCAGCATGGCTATTCTTATGTTCTTATGACTTCCTGTACATCACCTTCATTTGAACAGGAAGAACAAAATGTTAATTTAACATTTTTCTAGAGCAGGGGTGTCAAATTGACAGCCTACAGGCCACTTGCATCATACCCAGGCCATGCCCACCCTGCTCTGCAAAGGCAAAAAATGTCGTGAAATGTCAAGTGACATCAAGGTGACATGATCGAGTTTGACATCCGTGTCCTAGAACCTCTGAATATAGAGACACAAGGTAAAGCAACTGTCCCCTCTCTTGTCCTCCACGAGTATGCTAGTTAGTGAAAGAGCCCAAAAAGTCTTGTAATTGAAAGGTAGCAGCTCCAACCTGAGAAGGGGCCCTTGACTTTGTATCATTTTGTAGAGTTTGAAAACAAAGTGAAACAAAAAAAAAGACAGTCTGATAAGCTTCAAAAATAGCTATTGTAGCCTCTGGATATTTCAGGGACTAATTTATCATATATACTTTAATCAGTTCATTAAAGGTTCAGAATGTTATCTGAATCTAGAAACTTAATTTCTGGATCAGGCTTCAAACACCTACAAATAATCCCATACTTTTAGTTATCTAATGGAGAGAGTCCTTGCTCTATAAATTTATACTGAGGTTTATTTGCTTGTTTATGCGACTTGTATGCCACCCAACTCCACACAGACTCTGGGCAGCTAACGGCAATATAAAACAATAAAAAACAATTATAAAATGCTTAATTTAAAAACATATTATCCAATCAGCAACATAAAAACAGCAATAAAACAATAATACAATTATAAGCATTCATCCATACGACTGGGATAAGATGGAGCCATTTACCAGCTCCAGGCCTGCCAGAAAAGCCATGTGTTTACAGCCTTCTTGAAAGCCTGGCAGGTTAGGATCATGCAGATCTTGGGGAAGTTAGTGCCACAAAGCCGGAGCCACCAGAGAAGGCCCTCCCACGTGGTCCCGCCAGCCAACATTGTCCGGGCTGAAGGAACCTTTTACAGGCCCGGTTACAGCATGGAAACTGCTTTGGTCGCGTTGATGGATGATCTCTGGCGGGCCCGGGACAGGGGTTTATCCTCTGTCCTGGTGCTTCTTGACCTCTCAGCGGCTTTCGATACCATCGACCATGGTATTCGTCTGCACCGGCTGGAGGGGTTGGGGGTGGGAGGCACTGTTCTTCAGTGGTTCTCCTCCTACCTCTCCGGTCGGTCGCAGTCGGTGTTAGTGGGGGGCCAGAGGTCGACTCCGTGGTCTCTCCCTTGTGGGGTGCCTCAGGGGTCGGTCCTCTCCCCCCTGCTATTTAATATCTACATGAAACCGCTGGGTGAGATCATCCAAGGGCATGGGGTGAGGTATCATCAGTACGCTGGTGATACCCAGCTTTACATCTCCACCCCATGTCCAGTCAACGAAGCGGTGGAAGTGATGTGCCGGTGTCTGGAGGCTGTTGGGGCCTGGATGGGTGTCAACAGACTCAAACTAAACCCGGATAAGACGGAGTGGCTGTGGGTTTTGCCTCCCAAGGACAATTCCATCTGTCCTTCCATTACCCTGGTGGGGGAATTATTGACCCCCTCGGAGAGGGTCCGCAACTTGGGCATCCCCCTCGATCCACAGCTCACATTAGAGAACCATCTTTCAGCTGTGGCGAGGGGGGCGTTTGCCCAGGTTCGCCTGGTGCACCAGTTGCGGCCCTATCTGGACCAGGACTCATTACTCACAGTCACTCATGCCCTCATCACCTCGAGGTTCGACTACTGTAATGCTCTCTACATGGGGCTACCTTTGAAAAGTGTTCGGAAACTTCAGATCGTGCAGAATGCAGCTGCGAGAGCAGTCATGGGCTTACCTAGGTATGCCCATGTTTCACCAACACTCCGCAGTCTGCATTGGTTGCCGATCAACTTCTGGTCACAATTCAAAGTGTTGGTTATGACCTTTAAAGCCCTTCATGGCACTGGACCAGAATATCTCCGAGACCGCCTGCTGCCGCACGAATCCCAGCAACCGATTAGGTCCCACAGAGTGGGCCTTCTCCGGGTCCCGTCAACTAAACAATGTCGGTTGGCGGGCCCCAGGGGAAGAGCCTTCTCTGTGGCGGCCCCGGCCCTCTGGAATCAACTCCCTCCGGAGATTAGAACTGCCCCTCCTCTCCTTGCCTTTCGTAAACTCCTTAAGACCCACCTCTGTCGTCAGACATGGGGGAACTGAAACATCTCCCCCGGGCAGATACAATTTATGAATGGTATGTTTGTATGTATGTGTGTTTAGAATATGGGGTCTTTTAAATATTTTTAAACAGTAATTTAGATTTGTTGTAGATTGTTTTTTCACTTGTTGTGAGCCGCCCCGAGTCTGCGGAGAGGGGCGGCATACAAATCTAAATAATAAATAAATAAATAAATAAATAAAACTTGAGAAGGCCAGCTCTGTGGGCCCTAACCAGCCCTGGGAGGTATGTAGCAGGATGCTGTCCCGTACCTAGGTACACCCATAACAGCTCACGCAGCTGCATTTTGGACCAATTGTAGTATTTGAATACTTTTCAAGGGTAGCCCCATATAGAATTCCATGTTTAACTCTTCATCTTGGTCTTGAGACCTAAATTGAACAGGTTTGGAACAAGGTTGCCTGAAACACACTACTTTGGTTTTGGTTTAAATTTTAACAGTGTTAGGGTAAAATTGAGGACAGAAGCAAAGAGTTTTTTCTTGGGGTGCCTGAGTCTGACCAGACTTTAGATTTCGATTTCAAAAGTCTTTAAAAACATTTTTTAATGGTTTACGAACTAGGAGGAACTATCGTAGTTGCAAAGTCATGTGAAACATTACACAGCTTACCTACACATAATTTATTAAAGCAGTATTAAAAATATAACATAAAATTCTTTGCAAAGATTACATTATCCGGTGAGGCAACATCAGTGTTGTACCTTACTTACTTACTTACTTATTAGATTTGTATGCCGCCCCTCTCCGCAGACTTGGGGCGGCTCACAACAATAATATTTATTTATTTATTTATCTTCGGAGAGGGGCGGCATACAAATCTAAGTAATAAATAAATAAATAAATTTACAAAAGGCAAGGAGGGTGGGGGCAGTTCTGATCTCTGCGGGGAGTTGATTCCAGAAGGCCAGGGCCGCCACAGAGAAGGTTCTTCCCCTGGGGCCCGCAAGATGACAGTTTAGTTGACCGGACCCGGAGAAGGCCAACTCTGTGGGACCTTATCGGCCGCTGGGATTTGTGCGGCAGAAGACGGTCCCTGAGATATTCTGGTCCGATGCTTATGATTCTTGACCAAGGCATCTTTTCTTTTATGTACATAGGGATCATATGGACCAAGACAAATTCCTTGTGTGTGCAATCACACTTAGCCAATAAAATTCTATTCTATTCTATTCTATTCTATTCACAGGACTGGTGAGTGAAGTTTGCTCTCTATTTATATACAGCAGCTTGCCCTAAGAGGGTAGAGCTCTGTGTGTGTGTGTGAGAGAGAAACGAGCCGTTGCCCCGCGCGCGACCACAAAAACTCTCGCTCCGGCCGACTTTCGACTCGAGTCGCGCGCTATGGAACCGGCAGAGATCAGCTGATTTCCCCCCCCCCGGGGGAAAAAGGGAATTTTCGATTCAGTTTCCTCCTGACTTCGCCCTTTCTGTGGCTCGAAGTATCGCGAGGGTTCGAACGTCAGAATAGAGCAGCCCGCTTCTCTCGCGGTAGCTTGAGCAGACGGTTGGCCAGGCCTAGGCCTCGTACTCAGCAGTGGCGGTAGTAGTAATAGTCTCTTCGGTTGCTGCCGGGGACGAGGGAGGGAGGGGTCGGAGCGCGAGTCGTTTTGAGATCCCCCCCGGACGCCGGACGCGGCAGGTGAGGTGAAGAAGGAGGGAGGGGTGGTGGTGGTGGTGGTTTTTTTTTACCTCTAATTGCTTCGCGATAAGGAACATTGGAGGTTGTTGTTGGCTTCGGGAAGCCTCCCTTGAGGGTTGAGAGACCGAGGCGGCGTCCATCGCTTTGGCTTCCTTTGCCTGTAAAAAGGGAGGCTTGAGTGGCAAAGGGAGACTCGGAGCCCCTGAAAGATGGACGCCGGGAGTCTCTGCGTAATAATAAGAGGGGGGGGGGATTGTAAGAAAAAAAATTAGCCAGCTTTAAGGGATGGCATGTGGGGATTCGAAGGATGTTCGGCGGCGGGTCTGTCTGTTGTACGTTGTACGTCTATGGAGATTATCAGTCATCCAGGTCATGGTTTGTCCCAAAGGTGCTTTTTGGGGGGAGAGGCAACTGGACTTTCTGGGTTTGTGTTTGAACAAGCCGAAGAACCGAAACGCCTTCAGAGACAACCCAGAAAGCCCAGTTGCCTCTTGAAAATAAAATAAAATAATACTAATAAGCACTTGACAATCGTGAAGTGTTGTACCACATGATTCTTGACAAATGTATCTTTTTCTTTTATGTACGCTGAGAACATATGCACCAAGACAAATTCCTTCTGTGTCCAATCACACTTGGCCAATAAAATTCTATAATAATAATAATAATACTAATACTAATAATAATACTAATAATACACCTTTGGGACATCCAGACATTGTCTATAGCACGTATGTGTGTGCGCGCGCTTTCAGTACATGGCAGGCTCGCTGGAGCGCAGCAGAAAAGCCCCAACGGCCGGGAGGAGAAACGCCGGTTTCCAGAAACTGACAGTTTTGGGACTTCTTATTAGTTTTAAGGGCGGCTATCGACACCCAACAGGTAGGGTGAAGGTTGGTTTCTTGAAGCGGAGAACCTCGGGAGGAATAACGAAATGCCTTTGAACATTAGCAGCTCGGTTTGGCAGTTGCGTGTTTTTGGAGGTTGAGCTTCCCGAGCCTTGGCGATTTGGTTGCCAGACGTTTCCTCCCCGTTGGAGGACGCGCTTTGGGTTACGCTTGTCTGGATGGGGCTGGGCGGAGGTGGAGAGCGCTGGCCTTTCCATAAATATCTCCTGGTGTTGTCGGGTCGTGCGATAGTTGGGAGGACTGTGATACTTGCGAAGAAGGTTTTCGTAGGGCGCTAAGCCGGGCTGTGTGAGGATGCTGGTTGGATGGCGTCGCGGCCGATGGCCCCGTCCTGGTGTGCCACAACTCGAACGGCTTGCCAGGTACCGGTGCGTGCGACAAGTGTGGGAAAGATGGCGGGAGGGGGTGTGTGGGAAGGATGGGGGCATTGGCGAGGGACGCACCGCTTTTTTAGATGAGATGGAGGTGGCAGAGGGAGAGAGGAGGGGAGTGATTTCCATTGCGGCAAACGCGGAACAAGCCGTTCCCGAGGGAGGAAAAAAAAAAAAGGTAATTTGACGCCCGGGGATGAAGGTTCCCCTGTTAACCTCCACGCATCTGGTAACCGGCGTTGGCTTTTGGAGGGCTTGTGTGCGTGGCAGTTCCTGCGAAAATTGCCTTGTCATGGCCTCACTCCTTCTGTTTTGCGCAATTCTGCACCGAGGGGCCACCGTTTGTACTTTTTCCTTGTTTTTAGAGTTAATGAAGTGGTTGATCCCGGTTTAAAGAAACCCTATTAGGGAGACCGGCAGCGTCACATTCTTGACAAAAGCTGCCCCCCCCCCCCCTCATTGTCTCGATGCTTCATATGGAAAATTCATTGGAAATGCTGCATTGTGTTTAGATAGATGCCCTGTGAATCCAACTATCAAGTTTGCCTTATGAAACGGTGTGAATGTTTTATTTTTTTAGAGTTTGGATGGCAGCTCTGAGTTAATTCCAACAACAGTTGGTATCAGGGACAAGATTTTCAATACGCTTAATGTTTACCTTCATCAATTGTATATTAATAGAGTGAACCTCAGTTTATCTTAATTGTGGGACTTGCTCTATGAGTATAATAAAAAGAGTCACAAATTATGTAATCCATATTAGTATTAAAATTCCAGTGCATTATAATGACTGTCATTGTTTGTTGTTATGTATTTTGGGACCCTTGAATAACAATTTCAATTCTATATTTCCTTAATTTAAATGTTAGTATTTTAAATAATATATTTAAAGCATTGATTAGCACTCTAGCGATTCTACATTAATATGGTAGACGTTTGAATAGGAGAAGTTTCCAGTCACAGACTTTAAGTATTCCATAACCACCTTTTCAGGGCTGCTGACCTTAAGAATGGGACTGAGGCAGGGCAAGAAATTTCCCTTTTTTTAAAAAAAATAAAATAAATTTTATTGATTTTATAAGTTTACAAAAAACAAACGTATAACAGTGCACAGTGCATGTGCCCATCACCAAACAACACACACACCCCATCACCCCCACCACCCCTATAGAAGGATTCAAAGACTTTTGAATTATTTGTCTATCTATTGATCCTTGGCTCTATCTTGAACGCTTTTTTTTTTACTAAAAGAGTGATTGTAGTTTATTTTTCGTATTAACATCACAGATTCTACTTAACATATAATCTTTTACCTTGTTCCATCGCACCATCAGCTTCTCTAGTTTATTCTCATCAAAATTATTTAATCTTATTTCCATAATTTCAAAGTGTATGTAATCCACCATGTACCAATACCAATTCTGTAGAAATTTCCCTTTCATTAGACAGTACCTTCTAGTGGGGAGTCATATTGGATATCTGTACTTTTGACACCATCTATACTTTTACTGTATAAAGATTTTAACTAATGTAATTATTTGAATATATTAAAAATAGTCTTATATTGTCTTTAACAGAAGTGTCCATTAAATATTAATCATTTATTTTCATAGTACAACTGGCTTATGGGCATACAATATCATCTTTTAAAGTTTTTTAGTACTAATTTATCACTGGGCTTCCTTGAATTCTTAAAAAATCATCTATTTTCTTTTACTATACCAGAGATTCAGATTAATCATTAAAGTTGTACAATGTAAAACATAGGATTACTATTCATAGGCTAATACACAAAAATATTTTTAAAAAATACTTAGGTACTGATGTTTCAATGAGCAATTCTTTGTCTTCTAAATTATAAATTAATTGTAAAATGTACAATTTCATTGTAATACAGTAGAAATAATCCTGCTATTTTTGTTCATTTGCTACTAATAAAAATTTCCTTTAAAGACTGTCAGTGATTTAGATATTTGTTGCCTTGTACTACTGTACTATTGTTCTATTTTGTTTTGGGTAATATTTAATGTAACTTTGTACAAATGTAAATCACGCACAGTCCCTTAATAGCAAGAAGGCTAACATATAAATGTAATAAATAAAACTTATATTTTTTTCTGAGAATATCTTAGATATTATAATACACAGTATTATAATAGACATTTGCTGCCTAAAGTCAGATTTATTTCCTGATGAGAATTTATATTTATTTGCCTTTAATTTATTTTAATTTTTGTTTTATTTGGTAATATGCAAAGATTTCTAATAAAATAATTCCTAATTCTTCGATAGCTACAACTGCAGCTTTAAATAAACTTTATCAATTGTAATAGTATTACAGTGGGGGGAAAGTACTTTAGTCAGACATCAATTGTGCAAGTTCTCCCACTTAGAAAGATGAGAGAGGCCTGTAATTGACATCATAGGAGACAACATGAGAAAACACATCCAGAAAATCACATTGTCTGATTTTTAACAAATGTACTGTATTTGCAAATGATGGTGGAAAATAAGTATTTGGTCACCTACAGACAAGCAAGATTTCTGGCTCTCACAGACCTGTAACTTCTTCTTTAAGAGGTTCCTCTGTCCTCCACTCATTACCTGTAGTAATGGCACCTGTTTGAATTTGTTATCAGTATAAAAGACATCTGTCCAGAACCTCAAACTGTCACACTCCAAACTCCACTATGGTGAAGACCAAAGAGTTGTCGAAGGACACCAGAAACAAAATTGTAGCCCTGTATCAGGCTGGGAAGACTGAATCTGCAATAGGCAAGCAGCTTGGTGTGAAGAAATCAACTCTGGGAGCAATTATTAGAAAATGGAAGACATACAAGACCACTGATAATCTCCCTTGATCTGGGACTACATGCAAGATCTCATCCCGTGGGGTCAAAATGATCACAAGAACGGTGAGCAAAAATCCCAGACCCACACGGGGGAACCTAGTGAATGACCTCCAGAGAGCTGGGACCAACGTAACAAAGGCTACCATCAGTAACACACTACGCCGCCAGGGACTCAAGATTCGGCAGTGCCAGATATGTCCCCCTGCTTAAACCAGTACATGTCCGGGCCCGTCTGAAGTTTGCTAGAGAGCATTTGGATGATCCAGAGAAGAGTATTGGGAGAATGTCATATGGTCATATGAAAGCAAAGTAGAACTGTTTGGTAGAAACACAACTTGTCGTGTTTGGAGGAGAAAGAATGCTGAGTTGCATCCAAAGAACACCATACCTACTGTGAAGCATGGGGGTGGCAACATCATGTTTTGGGGCGGTTTCCTTGCAAAGGGACCAGGACAACTGATCTGTGTACATGAAAGAATAAATGGGGACATGTATTGTGAGATTTTGAGTGCAAACCACCTTCCATCAGCAAGGGCACTGAAGATGAAACATGGTTGGATCTTTCAGCATGACAATGATCCCAAATACACCGCCAGGGCAACGAAGGAGTGGCTTCGTAAGAGTGGCCTAGGAGTGGTCCTGGAGTGGCCTAGCCAGTCTCCAGATCTCAACCTTATAAAAAACTTTTGGAGGGAGTTGAAAGTTTGTGTTGCCCAGCGACAGCCCCAAAACATCACTGCTCTTGAGGAGATCTGCATGGAGGAATGGGCCAACATACCAGTAACAGTGTGTGCCAACCTTGTGAAGACTTACAGAAAACGTTTGACCTCTGTCATTGTCAACAAAGGATATATAACAAAGTATTGAGATGAACTTTCGTTATTGACCAAATACTTATTTTCCACCATAATTTGGAAATAAATTCATTAAAACTCAGACAATGTGATTTTCTGGATGTATTTTCTCATGTTGTCTGTCATGGTTGAGGTCTACCTATGATGTCAATTACAGGCCTCTCTCGTCTTTTTAAGTGGGAGAACTCGCACCATTGGTGTCTGACTAAATACTTCCCCCCCCCACACTGTATATGGAAAATGTGAATACCTAATCAGCTAAGACAGTCTCTAGTCATCAGCAGAACATTTGAAGATTAAAACAGCCTCTTTTTTAAGAGCCATGATATTTGACCTTAAGTTTGTATATATTTCACTTAATCAGAACCTAAAGTAGAACTGTTGGTAGTACCTTTGATCTAAAATACTTTTACATTTGAAGTTATGTTAGGCTTGTTTGTTAATAGACCTATATGCCTGACTTTTGATTGGCTTGCTCTGGCATTTTATCTAAACAGGCAGACACATCTGGACAATTGGACAAATTTAGAAACATAACATCAATTCACTATTACTGTTTTCTAAGACGGACTTTTGGGCCTATGAAACATCTAGAAGTGCATTCTACTAAATAAAAATAATGCTGCTTTGCTTAACAGCATGGCAACCCTCATAATTGTATTTAAAATATTTTTTTTTAAAAGTACAGAATGGAATAGTGTTTGAACTGCCAGGTACCAAAGACAGTCTTTACAAGAATAGTTGTATCTAGCTGCCATGTTTGTGGGGGCGGGGGGGATCTGTAAAACTTTCCAGTGAGAAATAAACTGATTATGACTGATGTTTTCAAGGATATTGTTTTCTATGATAAAAGCCATCAATATGGCCAATTTGCCGTTATAGAACAAGGCATGTTTCTCATGCAGACCTAGACTGTCAAACTATAATTTGGAACTATAGTTAATGCAAATGAGGCCCTGTTTAGGGTTAGATAAATTCAGGTAGAAATATTTTTAAAACAATATATTCCATTTATAATTTCTGCTTGTAATGATCAGGTTATTAATTTTGAATTGATACTTATCGAAAAAATGCTTTGCATAAACATTAAATTATTTTTAAAATAATCAAGATTTTTAACGATATTGAATGGAATTTCATTTTAATTACTGGTATATATTTGGATATTCAAAAATGTGTAGAAACAATAGATCAACTTATTAGAAACTTGAATGGTATATTTAGTATAGATTTGCGTTTCTAAAACTTGTCTCTGGTCTTTTTTGATGTGATGATTCTTCTGAAAATCTTGTGTTTGTGCATGAATTGCTGGAATCAAAAGACAGAATATTGTTATAATTTTTGGCTAAAATAATATGTTTAAAAGTTTGATCATTTATTAATCAAATAATTATAGCAATTTTTTAAAAAAATACCTGCATCAATGTAAAATATTCATAAAAGCAGCTTCCACTGCATAGGTTGCTATCACTTTTCATTGAATGATTCACCAGTTAAATGGTTGTAATAATTGTTCAGAAAGCAATACCACGTCTCATAAGGTGCCAATTTGTTTATGTATGTATGTATGTATGTATGTATGTATGTATGTATGTATGTATGTATCTATGTGTTGGATTTGTGAGCCGCCCAACTCCTTTCAGACTCCTTTTGGGCAGCATACAACAATAAAAATATAAAACACATTAAAAACCTTGTTTAATAAAACATTTGTACTACTGGGCAAGAGCTAGGTACTGTTGCTCAACGGCGCAGCCTGCCAACAAAGCCATGTTTTTAGGGCTTTCTGGAAAGCCAGTAGGGTTGGGGTGGTGCAGGTCTCCGGACGTAGTTGGTTCCAAAGAGCTGGAGAAGGCCCTCCCACCCGGCCTCGCCAGTTGGCACTACTTGGCCAACGGGACCTGGAGAAGGCCGATCCTGTGCGCCCTAACCAGTCTCTGGGAAGTGTGAGGCAAAAGACAGTACAATAAAAACTGACTTAAAATGTTGGGTTACAATATGATCCATAATCCTACTTGTTTATAAAACATAGTCCAGCTTTATCCAATTAGACATTATCTTCCCACCTATAGAAAGTTAGATTATTAAGAGAAAGATATGTTTGTTGCTTCATGTTGCTTCTCCTTTCCTTTAACACATGTGAATTGCAGCCTTCTTAAGCAAAGAATGAATAAGACTGACCACAGGTATGTGCTCATGTTCTATATTAATATGTTGTTATACATTGTTGGTTAGTGGTGAAATGTTGACTTCTCTGTTGTTGTTGTGTCTACAATTTCTAGTGGTTTTGTTTAGATTGCTCTACTCCCCTTCTTTAGAGGAATAGTAGAGCTGATGCTTCGACTGGTAATTGTGACACTTTTGCTAAATAATTCAAGGATAAAATTGCTTACAATAATTGTGAGCTTGATACTTTCTTAATTGATTTTTATGTGACAATAGAGATAATATGTTTTAATGCTGTTAGCCTTAATAGCTTCAAGGCAGGATTAGACAGATTCATGGATGCCAAGTGTATCGGTGGTTATTGAAATTGATGTCCATATGCCGCCTTTATGTTGGTTGAGGCAGGCAGGATTCCTTTGAGTACCATTTGTTGGGGGTCAGGGGAAAGGAGGGTTTTGCCTTATCTTCCTGCTCAAGATCCCCATGTACAATTGGTGGGCCACTGTGTGACACAGAACGTTGGACTCGATGGGCTTTGGCCTGATTCAGCATAGCTCTTCTTATGTTCTTATGTTCTTAATGTTATCTGAGTTTAATTTGAACTTTGGGAAACTCGAAGGCTCTTTCTAGTGTGAAAGTTGGTACATTTGATCAGGGACAATGCCCTTCCTGGTTCCTTCTAGCATTGAGTAAATATGTCATGTGAAAACTGAAAAAAGTCTGATCTAGCCTTTTTGGAGAATTATTGCTTTATTGCCAACTTCCCTTTCTTCGTGTTGTCATTTCTTCTTTAGGAAGTATTGGTGATTCAGGTATAAAGGACCTTTATGAAGTGGTTTATCTAATTTTTTTTTCAATTTAGATTCTTCTAGGAGCTTTTGTTACTATTATGGTATCTTACTGGACTACCTTTAGGGTAAAGGGATGAAGGTAACCTTTCTGAAAACTTTCTTCTCTTTTTGGGTGGGTTCAGCTGGTACTGATGGGTAAGGAGTGGTCAGGGTGGCAGTAACTCTAGCACATATATATGAAGCTACTGAGAGAAATCATGTATTTATTTGTTCTAAGGTATTTTGAGTCCACTGGTGATAGTCAGCTTTTCATTGATGCCCTAAGCCTGACTGGAAATGTTGTGCAACATTTCCAGCCAATCTAACTCAGTTTGTGGAGTTGTGATGGGTTTTAAAAAGCTTAGATTTAATCTCAACATAATGGTTTTCTATTTTTCTAGAAACAACATGGTTTCATGGTTGCAGTACTAGTTCTGGATAGGGTTACCACCTTTATGCAGTGTTATGTCTGTAAGTTGCTTGTGTAACAATGGTTTCTATTGTTCTTCCCCATGTACAATTCTGTTTACGTCCCACTCCAAAGATTCTAATAACTTTTATGCAAATTGAGCTATGCAGAAGAGAAATATAGGTAGTCCTCATGTCCTCTTTTCTTTGGGAGAGGATATTATCGCATTTATCTTGAAAAGGTGGGGGTTGAAGAAACTCCCATTGAAGAAAATCTGATCTGACTGCCTTGTTTAGAGACCACTTGCAGTTATGTTGGTAATGAAAAACTAACCTTGCAACCACTATTTATATTTAGGAGATTTGTTGGTCTGCAAAGGAAAGGAAAGATGAAATAGAATAATACATTCATGATGCTTCGCTTTGCAATCACTTAATTTTACAACCAAATTGCTGGCTCTAATTGTGGCTGCTAAATGAGGACTGCCTATATGGCAGGTATTCTTCTAGAAGGCACAATTGAATACAACTCCATATATTCAAAATGTTCTCAGCAATTGTGAGTGTTAAATAGACAATGTTCTCATTTAGTTTACGACTCACATTTTTCACATTTTTCAGAATTGTGTCCTGATTTAAAGGTTATTTGTTATTGTTACCTTGTATTTGTAGGTGATTCTATATATTTTTTAAAATCTTAAATCTGTTAGTTACATATAACAGAAGTACTATAAGTAAATGTCATAATACTTTTCTTTGAATAATGAACAAATGATAATAGGTATGGCTTCATGTTACAGGTTTTGGAATTCCATTCCACCCCTATCCGTTAACTGAAATTGTTTTAACACCTTCCAACTCTGTGCCTTCAATGACATTAAGTAGATTGTCTCCTGTGGTCCACTGGCAGGGAAGAAAATTGGTTTGCAGCCCCTAACCTAGTAGAACCTGTGCACCTCATCAATGTGAGCAAATGTTGCTTTTTAATTTGCCAACCATATTTGTTTTATGCCTTTTGCTTGTTGAACTATGTCTCCTCATTTTTTTAAGCATTCCCTGAGGAACTGCTTACATCTTGAATAAAACAGAGAGATCGTAGGTGTAAAAAAAGATTAGTTATGGAACAGATGTGAGAGAATGGTTGTGGGGCTGCTTTGAAGGCTTTGATAGTTGTTGATTAATTGGGAAATAGTCGTGGTTGTTTCAATAAGTCATAGATGGGTGCTGTATCCCTAAGCGTTGCACAGCATCTCTTCTAAATTCAGAGCTTTGCAGAAGTTATAATATGGATACAAACATATACACAGCTGTCATTGTGCAAATATATTGCACATATTCTGAAAATCACAAGTCTTTCACAAACTGAATTTTGTTTGATGGGATTAGACCAGAAACTTTTTTTAATTTGTTCTTCTGACTTGTTCTTAGATTTTTCTTTGCATTAATGTAAGTTAGATTTTTTTTGAGGGGGGGGCGCTAAAATATTTTGATTAGAATAATTAATAATATATCTCCCCTATATTGTAAATGCACTTTCTTGACATAAATTTCTCACGGCAATGGTCTTTCTCTCCTGTGTTTTAAACCAACATCACAGGACTTTTTATTAAGAATCTTTTGCTGTAAATTTCTGTCCAGACAAATTACTACATGCTGAATGAATTCTGGTGTTTCTGCTGCAACGAAAGCCTAAAGAATGAGGCATGAAAGATAGGTGACAGAAGAAACATTTCAGATGCTTTATTAGTTTATTAAAATCTGACAAGCGGGTTGGGCTAGAAATAGCTTCACAGATGGCACTTGGCAGTATACCAAGCAGCTCTTTCCTTATGCGTTCTGTACACCATCCATCAGATGTGCCAGCCAATGGCAGCTGAGAAAAAAGGAAATGGTAAGCATCAATTCAGCTTACTGGAGGCTCTGAGGTTAGACGTCAGTGCTGCACTGTGCACGGCTGAGTCAGTGGCTGAGAAAATGAATTGAAATAATATCTTGGGGGCTTACCTTTCTGAGCACTTAATGGACTGAAAAGCTGTAACCAGAGTGTTTGCTGCCCTTGAGATGGAGAAGAAAAGAGGATACTAGAAAGTGAGGCCAATAATGTTGTAGATTATTTGAGAGGAGAATGGAAAGAACAAATATGCTGAACTTGGCAAGTAATGCCAGAGAAAACTGAACTGGCTTCTAAACCTGCAGGCTGGAGAAGAGCAGGTTTCTTTTGTACTTTCTTTTCAATATTTTCTCCATGTTTTTGTGTTCCTGCCTTCTTCTACCCCAAAAGCAGGTGCGTATCTGTTAACAATCCAATACAGTTTTCAGTACTTAACTGAGAAGGGAATATGTAAAAGGAATAGTTCTTTTTGTAATTGATCTCTTGAAATATTTATGTGATAAAGAGAAGTTGTGTGACCATGAATCTAAAGTAGTAGCTATAACATAAATGGAAATATTGAGCAAAAGCTGAATTTAGCAGAAATAGAAAATATATGAAATGATGTGTTTAAAGTTTGGTTATTGTTTAGCTTTCATTATATTATTTTTTTTTCTATTTGTGGTCTTCTAGAATTTATAAAGGTAATGTTGAAAGTTTCAAGCCCACTCTGGTTGTTTTAATAAGGAAGTAAAAAGATGATTCATGAGAGTATGATGCAAGTTAGGTCATATCATCCTTATCTTACACAACAGTATGAAAATGAACCATATCTTTTTACAGTTTACTTTTCAGTTTCTGTTAATGATGATATGCATTTTTTCAGATGTTATTGGTGATGCTTAATTTATTCATTTGAATAGTTAGAACAAATGACAGTGTCACAATATGGGAACTACTCTTTAAGAGCACTCTAAAATTGGGTGGGTGTATTTTATCAAGACGTTTCTGCTGTATGTGTTTGGCTGACCAAATTGTTACCAGCAAGCCCTGTTAGATTGCTGTATGGAAACAACTTGAATCAGCTGTCACCCTGAAACAATGTGAAGAGCCTGCTATATAGTAGCAACATTGTATTATAACAACAATATATATAGAAGTTGAACAAAGACATCACCTATGTAGGTTGTACTGAGATAGAAGTCGGTGCTACATATGCCTATAAATTAGAGTATGATAATTATATTGAGGTTTATAAAGTATTCTGCCTGGATTTATAATTAACATGGGTTTTTTACCGGGAGAAAGTGAGAAACAGAAATTAATTTAGCAAAATAGTTTGCTTAATAAACAAAAGCAAATGTTTTATAAATATCTCAAAGGTTTACTTTTCTCATTAAACAAAATGTAATGCAATTAAAATAGCTGTGGAGAATGAAAAATCATAACCAATTTACTAGAATATAAATGGTAAATTTATATTTAATTGGGAAATATTTCAATTTTCTTGGAATGAAATGTCCCTAAACACAAATCACTTTCAGATGCTAGATGCATTTTTTAAAAAGTGAATTAAAAACAAATAAACACAGTAGTAGCAAGCAGTTGACTAATAGGAGTTTGACAAAAAAAGGAAATATGCAAGGTAAGACCAAAACCTAATGGGAAGGGAAAGATGAATAATGCAGCTAGTTGAACTTTACATTATAAATCTGCTGTTTTAGTGTTATTTTGTAAACGTTTGCTGTGCATTTTTCAAATACCCCCACACTATAACGTTTAAAAGGTCATGGTTATTTAATTTCCAATATAAAAGTGAAATAGATTCACTTTGAAGGTGTAGTTTACTTCTCATTAAAAGAGCTAGAATTATATTTCTTCAGAGAGGGGTGTTATACAAATCTAATAAATTATTATTATTATTATTATTATTATTATTATTATTATTATTATTATTAAAACCTTTTTTTAAGGAATCTTAATTGATAACGTTTGAGCATATTTCTCTTTCCCTGCAAATTTACCCAAATCTTTTCTGGGTATGTTATTCAGAATCTTGAGTTAATTTGGAAGGAAGAATTTGCAAACCAGAGAAAAATCATTTCCTTAATAGTTGTCATTCAATTGGTTGATGAAAACATTGTGTATACATCTTTACGCTGTTGTTTTTCTTGAGGCAAGATTTTGTAACATGATTACCCTGTTTTCCCCCAAATAAGACAGTTCCTGATAATAAACCCAATTACACTTTTGAGTGCATGGTAATAAGGCCAAGCACTTATTTCAGGGTTCAAAAAATTTAAGACAGGGTCTTATTTTCAGGAAAACGTGGGCACTATCTTACTAGAGTTTTTATCACTTGAGTAGGAAGCATTTTATCTGCGTCATCAGGCATGCTTCCTGTAGCATGTGTTTACTGTAGATATATCCAAATATTAATATGCATTTGCCTTGTGTTTGGACATTTCTGAAGAGGATTGTGTTTCATTATGCGGATTTTATAAGATTGCTGTGAAGCAAAACTGAAATGAGCAAAAACTGTATTTCATCTAATACTGTGGTAAGCAGATTTCTGCTCCTATAATTGAAATTTCCTTTTTTATTTTATTTTTTTGCATTATTTTCCTGTGCTAGAGTATGTAGAATTAAATAAGTGGATAGAGGAATAGAAGTAAAAATGGAAAATACTCACCAGTTCTTACATCAGTGGACAGCTACAAATGTCCAGAAAAATGTCTACTTTGTGAAAATATTCTATTCACCAATGTACTGATGTGAGAATCCAAAGTATGGGTTAATTCCGCCTGTTTCCTTTCAGAGACTGAATCCATTAAACTTTTCTGCCACGCCTCTCCTGATTGAAATCCAGTTTGATTCAATCTTTGTCAGAGAGAGGTGTGTGTAGTAAAGCTGCTCAGAACGAAAGATTTAACTTACTTTGGATTCTCAGAGCAATAGAGATTTTTATCAGCATTTATTTGCAGTTTAATACAGCCTTTCTGGGTGGCTGAGAAATACTGTACAGCCTTTCTCTTTAGGAGCAGCTGTGCAGAATAGAGGCATCAACTTCGGAAGTGAAGCTTCTGGGTCGCACTGCAGAACCATTTGAACAAAAGTCTGGTTTTGTTTCATTTCTTGGCAAAAAGGCAACTTGTTCTCTCTGCGTTTCCGCCATTTCCACTTATACCTCCAATATTAGGGAGAACCAGACTTTCGGTTAGGCTAGAGGAATGTCTTTAATTGACTATGTGTACAACAGAGTCTGTCGCTTTACTTCTTCATTTAAAGCTGTCAAGAATAGCAACAACAGCGGCACCTAAACAGCTTTGACAGACTCAATCCAATCAGAAAGCAGATGGATTTAACCCATTCCTGGATACTATATCCATATTTTGGAAAAGAGATGTATCAGATAAGAGCAACACCTATTGGCAAAAAAGTCAACTGTTGAGCAGTAGAATGGCCCAATCAGCTGAGAGTCAGGAACAGTATGCTTCAAAAAGTGCTCCACAGAATTGCTGCAGCAAGATGGGGAAGCCGAAAATCAGCTGTTTAGCGCTGAAGAAGTCTTTTAAAAGGATCCCACAGTTGCTTGGATTTTAGCCATTTTTGGTGCTGGAGTCAAATTTAAAGGACGCTGCTGCTCAGTCGAACTAGGAAGCTGCCGAAAGGAAACAGCTGGCTACCCAGTTTAACTGGCCACTGCTGCAGCAGATTAGCTGGCTAACTGGTCTGACCTGTGCCACTACAAGGAAACAGTTGCTTTCCATTTTTCAGCACCTGGCACCCCAAGATCAGGAAGTCTTGAGAAATTTTAAGGAATCTTACCCTCCCACTCCATCTCCACAGAGTAGAGATTTGATTTTAGGAGACGAAGACCAGAAATATTGGAGTCTTTCAAAGGATGAGGGTCAGCTTCTCAACCCCCAGTATTCACGGGGCTACTCCACCCTTCCCTCTTCAGACCGCTGTTTAAGGTCAAGACCACAGCCAACATGGGAGCTGAACCTAGGGTATCTAGGTGGATGTCCTGGGCCATGGACAGGGGTTGTGCCATCAAGGAGACAACAACAGATGCCAGCCTCTTTGATTGGGGTCTCACTTTCAGGCGCAGATGGCATGGGGCAGTGGTCATAGGAGGACTTAACAAACAAAATCAACTGTCTGGAACTCAGGGCAGTTTGCTTGGTCCTGAGAGGGTTTCAGGATAAGATAATGGGCCATCACATTCTGATCCTGATGGACGATGTGACTACCAAGGCCCACAACCATTAAGGGGGCACACATTCAAGAGCAGAGCACTTGGGCCTCTGGCCAAAGAAGTATCTTCTCTCCAAAGAAGAAGAAAAAGGTGAGTTAACCCATACTTTGGATTCTCATTCAATACATCAAGAAGGATTTTTCATGTAGATGTTGAAAAAGAGAGCAGAGAGGGCCGAGCCCTGTGGCATTTCACAGCAGAGTGGCCTAGGGGTCAACTCTATCCTCTCACTAATACCGACTGCAATCGACCGGGGAGATAGGAGGAGAACCAGTGTAAAATGGTGCTGCCCACTCCCAATCCTCCAGCCATCGCAGAAGGATACCATGGTCAATGGTATCAAACGCCACTGAGAGTTCAAGAAGCACCCGGATGGAGGAGTGGCCCCTATCCCGGGCATGCCAGAGATAATCTATCTGCATGAACAGTGGTATATGTACTGTAACTGGGTCTGAAGCCAGATTGAAATAGGTCTAGATAATCTGCTTCTTCCACAGGAGTTGGAGCACCATCACTTTCTCAACAACCTTGCCCACAAAAAGCAGGTTGGAGACTGAATGGTAGTTGTTCAATAAGGCTGGATCCAGGGAAGGCTTCCTGAGGAGAGGCCTCACAACCACTTCTTTTAGCAGTTGAGGGAAGAACCCCTCACTTAAGGAGGCATTGACTAACACCTGGAGCCAGCCTTGTGAGACCAGCCAGGAGGTCACGGGTCCAATAAACAAGTGAAGGCACTCATCTCTCTCATGGCCTCGTCCACTTCATCAGGGGTCACAGGATCAAATTCATCCATATAACATGACTAAGACTTGCCCCAGTCATCTCCGCCGACATTGCCCAATTGGAGTCCAGTCCTTGAACAAATTCCTCGACTCTACTCTGTAAGGGATCCCCAGCTCTCTCCATGTTAAGAAGAGACTGGGCCACCCTAAAATGGGCAAGAATCCAATATGCAATAAGTGCAGAAAAATGTGAATATTTTGTCTCTTGTATCGCGACTAGATAAGTTCTAATTTACTGAATTTACTGGCTTTACTGAAGGCAAATCATGTCAGACTAATCTCATTGATTTCTTTGACTATGTCACAAAGGTGTTGGATGAAGGTGGTGCCATGGATATTGCCTACCTAGACTTCAGCAAAGCCTTTGATACAGTTCCACATAAAGAGCTGATAGATAAATTAGTGAAGATTGGACTTAATCCCTGGATAGTTCAATGGACTTGCAGCTGGCTGAAGCGTAGACATCAGAGAGTTATTGTTAACGGCGAGTATTCTGAGCAGAGTCAGGTTACAAGTGGTGTGCCACAAGGGTCTGTTCTGGGTCCTATTCTTTTTAATATGTTTGTGAGTGACATAGGGGAAGGTTTGGTAGGGAAGGTTTGCCTATTTGCCGATGACTCTAAAGTGTGCAATAGGGTTGATATTCCTGGAGGCGTCTGTAATATGGTAAATGATTTAGCTTTACTAGATATATGGTCAAAGCAATGGAAACTGCAGTTTAATGTTTCCAAATGTAAAATAATGCACTTGGGGAAAAGGAATCCTCAATCTGAGTATTGTATTGGCAGTTCTGTGTTAGCAAATACTTCAGAAGAAAAGGATTTAGGGGTAGTGATTTCTGACAGTCTCAAAATGGGTGAACAGTGCAGTCAGGCGGTAGGGAAAGCAAGTAGGATGCTTGGCTGCATAGCTAGAGGTATAACAAGCAGGAAGAGGGAGATTATGATCCCGCTATATAGAATGCTGGTAAGACCACATTTGGAATACTGTGTTCAGTTCTGGAGACCTCACCTACAAAAAGATATTGACAAAATTGAACGGGTCCAAAGACGGGCTACAAGAATGGTGGAAGGTCTTAAGCATAAAACATATCAGGAAAGACTTAATGAACTCAATCTGTATAGTCTAGAGGACAGAAGGAAAAGGGGGGACATGATCGAAACATTTAAATATATTAAAGGGTTAAATAAGGTCCAGGAGGGAAGTGTTTTTAATAGGAAAGAGAACACAAGAACAAGGGGACACAATCTGAAGTTAGTTGGGGGAAAGATCAAAAGCAACATGAGAAAATATTATTTTACTGAAAGAGTAGTAGATCCTTGGAACAAACTTCCAGCAGACGTGGTAGATAAATCCACAGTAATTGAATTTAAACATGCCTGGGATAAACATATATCCATCCTAAGATAAAATAGAGAAAATAGTATAAGGGCAGACTAGATGGACCACAAGGTCTTTTTCTGCCGTCAGACTTCTATTTTTCTGTGTTTCTAATATAGATTCTTTACAATGTTTGGTCAGACTCAGACTTACTAGCCCTCCAGCATCATTCTAGGCATCTCTTCTGGCGCTTCATCTCTCGGAGGGCCTCGGTGAAATGAGGAGCCCTCCTGGATCCATCAGTTATTTTAATACAAGGAATTTTATGGTTTAATATAGTTAATTAATGGTTATTTCAAATTTGTGGATAGCTACGTGATTTCACATTACTTTCTCTTTTCATATCCCCATTTCCTTCATCTACTTAAAGCAATGCAGAGTGGAGAGAGAGAGGGATTTGGAGTTCACCTTACTACCTTTCCCTTTTTAATTGCAAAAAAATCTGTAGTTCTAGGAGGTTTGTTGCTTCCTTCAGTTGAGTCCTGTTGGACTCTCAGAGTGCCAGGACAAGTCCCTGCAGTTTCATTCGCAAGGTTTTTCATAAATAGTTGCAATTTGCTCCTTTTTAGGACAGTTTCCTTAAGTTCTGTGTATCTATAGACAATTAAGATTATAGTGATATTGATCCCAAAATCTAATGCACTCAGTATAATTGATGTGCTCAGTAGGATAAAAATTGTGCTGCTGGTGCACTTCATGGGGCAATTCTAATTTCCCCCCCTAAATGGATATATTCTTTGAATATATTCACTTTCTCAGAAGTGACTTTTATGGGATGGGGGTTCCTGAATTGTATTGACTTTTTTGGATATTATTGTAACCCATTTCAGCATTTTTGAAACACAGTGTTTGGATTAAGTTGGCTTTGCTGATCTTCAGGCTTTCCTTGTGGGCTTTCTGCATATCTTTGGCTGTTCGGTTGTTAGAAGGCTATAGGACGTTACAAGTTTTTTAAATAAATCCTGTCAGTACTATATTGAATAAATGGGGGGAAATGCTTTTATATAAGAAGTTAAACAAATTCTGAAAAATGTATAGCACTTAAGGGTAAAGTTTCTTGAAATAACCAAATTCCTCAAACGTGGGGGGGGGGGGGGATGATTTGATTTGTTGCTAATTTGACAATTGCCTCAATTGAGATTGGAGTTAGAGGTTATAGGAAAATAATGTGAACTGGAAGCCAAGTACATTTCCTTCAGTGCTTGTGTGTAGAAAAGGTTATTAAACTTCAAAGGCAAAATTACGGTAGCACTATATTTTTCTGGTAACCCTAATATTGTGTTTAGTTGGTTTAATAAATAATTACCAGGCCAAATATGATTTTAATGTTCAGTTGATTAGCGTTTTACTTTAATATTAAGCAATGTATTCAATGTAGCCTGAAATATTCATATATTTTTGATTTTTTTCAACTAGAGCAGAAGAGAATATAGGGATGAGGGGAAGAATGTGAATTCCAAACTTTGAATTATACTTGATATGCTTCATAATGTAAAATGTATTTACATTTCATGACTTAGTTAAAATACTCTGTGACTTACATATTCATCTATAAAATTATTAAAAATCACAAAATAGTTAAAAGATAATAAGTGTAGTTGCTAATGATCACAGTATATGATTACAATTAATATTTGAAAAACTGGAGAAAGAGAATACTGTTATATATGGATGATTTCGGGCTGTTTCACAGGAAAGACATTTTTTTTATCCCTGACCCCTTAACTCCATAAGGGTTGAAAAGACAAAACATGAAATCAAAATTCCAATGTTAGGATAGATTCTACCGTAGGTATTACTTATAGGTAATAATCAGCACTTGAATTATTCTCAGAAACCTATTGGCAGCCAGTATACTGGTTAAATTTGAGTTACTATTTTGTGAAACAGTTTTCATCTGTTTGCACATGGTCTAACACTTCATCCAAATTTTAGATTCTTAATCAGAAGGCAACCCCATGACCCAGAATGTTGCAGTCATTGAGATGTGATACAGCATGAGTGCCTGATAGCCTACAGGCATCCGATCCAGACATGCATTGCATTTCTGGTTTGGCTCATTTTGTTTACAAGACATTTCCCAACTCCTTATGTACGTGTTGTCAGGATGTCATGAAAAGGTGAAAATCTTTCCCACAAGCAACGTGCCTCTTTCTAAAATTTTCAGGAAAGTTAATATTAGATTATTATTGAAATTGGGAAAAAAAAATCACAATATAAGATCTATTTTATATTGATTGCTATTTTAAAATTCTAAATACTATCTCATGTTTATTTATCTTCTAGTACTTCATCTCGTCTTGTTAAAGGTGATTGCCGCAAAATGAGTCTTCATGGGGCTAGTGGTGGGCATGAAAGATCAAGAGATAGAAGAAGGTCAAGTGATAGATCACGTGACTCATCTCATGAACGTCTTGAATCCCAGCTCACTCCATGCATCAGAAATGTTACTTCGCCAACAAGACAACATCAAGGAGGTATATCATGAGAAACCCGTATCTGTTTTAGATATTTACTTTCTAGTTTTTATTAGATAGTACATATCTTTGTCAAACAAAATCTTTTCACTTGGATTCTTGTGTCACAAACCTAAAATGTGAAAGCTCCAAAATTAATATGATATCTCATTGGGAATG
Source organism: Erythrolamprus reginae (assembly GCF_031021105.1). Taxonomy (NCBI): domain Eukaryota; kingdom Metazoa; phylum Chordata; class Lepidosauria; order Squamata; family Dipsadidae; genus Erythrolamprus; species Erythrolamprus reginae. The sequence continues at coordinate 119,025,430 of NC_091950.1, forward strand.
TAATTTATTCACTGCCCATGGCACTGGGTGTTTTATGATCTGGTAAAGCAATAGAAAAGATTAAAATTGTAAGAGAACAAATACATTACAAATAAAGAGTGGAGGAGGGATCTTCTAATGCAGTAACTGCATCCAGGATGGAACAAATATTAATACTGTACTCATTCACCATTTAATATTTCTAATTGTGTCAAACTAAAAATTACCAAGAAAATTATTTAAGCCTCAGTTACATACATTTGGTTACAACGTTACATGTGTATGTTCTCCATAGTAGCTGGAGCTAACATCCAAGAATCTTCTATTTGATATGCTGTAATGAGGCCTAAGCATAGAAATTGGTTGTGCGGCATTTTTTTTCAATCTATCTCCTACTTGTTTTGGATGCTGGCAAGCTTTTTGGGATGGAATGTGTAATCCAAACCATCTGGAGAGTACCACATTAGGGAAAATTGGTCTATGGTTTCTCAGATTTTAGAATAATTTAAAGTCTTATAATCCCCTTGCTGGATTATTTTTTAATTAGTTTTTTGTCCTACATTTATTACTGTATAAATAGCAGCAAACATACTTAATGCTAGTGCAAGGAGACTGCCTCTTTTCTGTGACACACCATGAGATAGTACCCTGAGTTATTACTGACACCAAACCAAAATCCCCAAAATAAGTTTGGCTTAATGTGGAAAAATTGTTGCTTATGTTTTTGAGATATGACCTGTTCTGATGCTACAACTCAGTTTTAAATACTTGTATTACTTTTCATTGCAGAACGCGAGAAGGATCATAGTTCATCTCGACCAAGCAGCCCTCGGCCTCAGAAAGCTTCTCCAAATGGTTCCAATAGCAGTCTAGTAAACAGTAGTAGAAACAGCAGTCAGTCAAGTTCTGATGGGAGTTGCAAGAATACTGGAGAAATGGTTTTTGTGTATGAGAATGCAAAAGAAGGCGCACGGAACATAAGAATGTCAGAGAGAGTAACACTTATAGTGGACAATACTCGATTTGTTGTAGATCCTTCAGTTTTTACTGCACAGCCAAATACAATGCTGGGCAGGTTGGTATGGCTTTTTATTGCATATATACCATCAGGTATCCTGTAAATCATGGCTAAAAACAAATGTCTTCATATTGTGAAATAATTTTGATCTCAATATTTGCTGAGCCCTAATGGCACAATAGTTAGAATTCAGTATTGCTGACTAATTCTGCCACCTTCCAGAAGTTCAGTTCTCATTGGCTCAAGGTTGACTTAGTGTTCCGTCTTTCCAAAGTCAGTAAAATGAGGACCCGGATTGTTGGGGGCCAAAATGCTGAGTCTCTAAACTCCTTAGAGAAGGCTTTAAAGCATTATGAAATGATACGTAAGTCTAAGTGCTATTGCTATTGCTGTCAAATACTTGAGTGTAACATTTCAGGTGCAGTTTAGTCTCCTTTAATCTACCGTATATACTCGAGTATAAACTGAGATTTTCAGCACAAAAATGTGCTGAAAAATCCAACCTCTACTTATATTTGAGTCACTGACCTTCACTGACCTGAAAACTCCCGTGCAGCATTTTCCAAAGCTGCACAGTTTGGATGTGAAAGGCAGGGAGGAAGGAAACCTCATGGCTCTGGTAACACAAGGGATTTTTTTCTTTGCACGTCTGCTTCTGCTCTTTCTACAGTCCAACCAGCAACACCCCTCAGCTACCTGATTGGCAGCAGGCTGAACCAATCACAGTTTCTCCTCTATAACAGAAAGGAGGCACTGAGAGAACTGTCTGATTGGCAGCAGGCTGCACCAATCACAGCTCCTCTACAGGAAGCACTGGGGGAAGGGTGGGAGGGTTGAAGAGACTTTCAGAACGAAGGAACCATGGCTTTCTCTTCTGTTCATGCCAGCAACAATATTTTGCAAGTAAATAAAATGTACAAGTAAAACATAAGTTACCTATTTAAATTTGATTAATTTCTAGTAACAGAAGAGGTTATTTTGTAAGAAAATGTTGCTTCAAGTGGGGATAACTGTGTAATTAAACTTTTTCTTCCAACTATACTTATCATACCCAAGAGGATTGTTAATGCTGACTTGTTTAAAGCAATACAAAGGTTAGGATAATATAATAGTATGAATTTGATCATTAATCATTTGTTCTACATAATTAATATGAATAGATTTACCTTTTTTTAGAGTATGGTTTCTCCTTATGCAAGATAAATATCATGTAGAAGAAAGATTTTACAATTAATGATTGAGTAACCCCCAATTGTTATTTACTGATCTACTGAGATAGTAATAATTTTAACTTATGAAATATGTTTTAAATGGAAAATCTGAATATTTATCATATGGAAGTTTGATTTAAGCAATTGTTTTGAAATAATATATGAAATCCCAATTATTAAGAAAATTATAATGATATTGTTATTACATTCCTAAAGATATTTTAAGAAGTTTTTGGTTAAGATAAAAGAAGGAATTAAAAAGGGGGGAGATTTTGGAAGGGGAGGAAGAAAGGTGCAAGAAATAAAAAATATTTTGGAAGGAAAAGTTACATAATAATAATAATTACAGAGTTGGAAGGCACCTTGGAGGTCTTCTAGTCCAACCCTTTGCCTAGGCAGTAAACCCTACACTACTTCAGACAAATGGGTATCCAACATCTTCTTAAAAACGTCCAGTGTTGGAGCATTCATAACTTCTGGTGGCAGACTGTTCCACAGATTCATTGTTCTAACTGTCAGGAATTTTCTCCTTAATTCTAAGTTGCTTCTTTCCTTGTTAGTTTCCACCCATTGCTTCTTGTTCTGCCCTCAGGTGCTTTGGAGAATAGGTTGACTCACTCTTCTTTGTGGCAAGCTACAATAGAAGAATATTCCATTTTTATAAGTTACCAGTAGCCACTGCATTTTCCACCCTAGGCTTATATTCGAGTCAATAAGTTTTCCCAGGTTTTTTGTGGCAAAAATCGGGTCGACTTATACTCTAGTATTTATTTATTTATTTATTTATTTATTTATTTATTTATTTATTTATTTATTAAATTTGTATGCCGCCCCTCTCCGTAGACTCGGGGCGGCTCGCAGCAGTATATACAGTGTATTACTGTATTTTTCATGAAGTACAATTTAATTGTTGTGTGGTTTCTTTTTAAACAAGTCTATCCTTCCTGGAAATAAGACACTTCAAGATTTCTTTCCTGAATAATTACTTTTAAAATAATACTAGTTGTTTTGAAATTACCTAATGTAAAGGGTCAAATTCATTCTTGAGTAGAATATGCAATAATGATGATGCATACATTGCCATTTATCTATAGTCAGAAACTTTTAAAAAATAATTGGTCTTTTTATGATACATGATAAGTCTGATTGAAAAAGTAATAGAGGCAGACAAGGGGAAAGCAAAAAATAATTAAAGAAAAGAGCTGGTTTAATTTATATTTAAACTTAAGTAAAAGGTAACAGTGCTGTTATCATTACCTATTTAATTATATCCCCTCAGCTTAAACATAACAGTTGGACAACTTCAGAGAAGGCCTAAGTTTGGAGAAAGGGTGGTGCAGAACAAGATAGGAAGCGTATTTATTTTACTTATTTATTCGATTTTTATGTCGCCCTTCTCCTTAGACTCAGGGCAGCTTACAACATGTTAGCAATAGCACTTTTTAACAGAGCCAGCGTATTGCCCCCACAATCCGGGTCCTCATTTTATCCACCTTGGAAGGATGGAAGGCTCAATCAACCTTGAGCTGGTGATGAAATTTGAACCACTGACCTACAGATCTAGTCAGCTTTAGTGGCCTGCAGTACAGCACTCGAGCTGCTGTGCCACCTCAGCTCTGTATGCAGTACATGTTCAGTATATGCTAACTTACTATTTGGAAACAAGTCAATATTAATTACAAAACTTCCAAAAAGCAAAGTAGTTGGCTATGTTAATGTGGGAACTTCTTTTTAATTAGTTTCAGCTTCAGAAAGCTCTGAAGAATAGCCTATTTACTTAAATACTACTAGATACTACTCATGTGGAGATCAGTGTTATTTCTTACTCATCCATTTCCACACAGATATTATTAAAAATTGCAAAACACTTCTATCTTAAACTTTGAAATTCAGAGGTTAATGTTTTTGAATTAATTTATATTTTGCATGCATTAAAATAAAAATTTCCAAAAAATGTTTTCCTTTGGCTATATGAACATAATGTAATCTCTTGTAAAGTCTGCAAATCCCTCAACAGTACATATTCTGAATTTAGTATTTATTAGATTTGTATGCCGCCCCTCTCCGAAGACTTTCCTATTATTTCTTCTAAAGTTTTACCAAATTGAATTCAAATACTAGTGAACTATGTGCACTGTGTGGATTTTGAATAATATGTTTTTCTCTCTCTCTTCTGTATATAGGATGTTTGGTTCCGGAAGGGAACATAACTTCACACGTCCTAATGAAAAAGGAGAATATGAAGTGGCTGAAGGAATTGGTTCCACTGTATTTCGTGCTATCTTGGTGAGATTTCATAAGATACTATTTTTCCTACCCATTCACATTTATGAATTTTTTAAAAATGGAACATAAATCCTATAGAAGTTTATTATGAAGTTCTATATTTAAACAATATTCTAGGTACTATTAGTTTGTATCAGAGATGGCTTCCCCCTGGTTCAGACTGGTTTGTCCGAACTAGTAGTGACCTGTTGGTGATGTCAGAATGATGTCACAGAACTGGTTTGGTTGGTGCAGGTCTGTGGGCACTGCTATCTTTAAAAAAAAAAAAAATTAAAATTTATTTTTCTTCTGAGCATGTGCAGAAGCCAAGTTTCCAGCACTGTGCATGATGTTGCCATCTTGCTTTTGGCTTTTTAAAATTTATATTTTGGGGGGATTTTTTTGCTACAGTGCATGTGCACACAATTTGCACGCATGTGCTCCCACGCGGCACACCTACGTGGCACCAGAGGAAGCGAACCTGGAAAATTCAGGAATAAAGAATTTAGATGTAAGTCTATGACTTACTCTGTTCAGACATCTCATGTATCTGAATATTAAAGGATTCTCAGCTTAGTTAAGATACTGGCCATTCCTTTTGGGCTTACCATCTATGTGCCATGTTCTAGAACATGGCAGTGCATTGCTGGGGAAAGCCAGCAATAGTGAGCAAGCAATTTTTTCATTAGTAATCATAAAGTTTATGATTACTAATATAGTAACTGAAAAGACTGCCCAAGAAAACACCAAAATTTCTCATCTGTTCAAATCTGCTATTTGTAAGCAAGGGAGTAGAAGACTAAAGTTGGGAGACAGAATGAATACATTAAAATCTTTCTATGATTACATTTCTGAGGCAAGAGATATTTCCTAAGATTCATTAAACATAATGTTATTAGCCAAGCAATTTGAATTGCTTTTAGAATTTAATTGTTGTTCTAGTTCTTTGTGACTCTTCTCAGTCTCCATAGGACAGGAAGGTGTTTGCTTCATTCTGCAGCAACACTGAACATCCAGTTTGTTTGCAGCAGCAGAAAAACATGCAAGGATTTAGAAAAACGAAGGGTTATTCTATACAATGTTTTCTCATAAATCCTTTTATTTTTTAAATTTAAGGATTATTACAAGACTGGGATGATACGTTGTCCTGATGGAATATCTATTCCTGAACTACGAGAAGCATGTGACTATCTATGTATTTCTTTTGATTATAGTACTATCAAATGTAGAGACCTCAGTAAGTAAAACATTGCCGCTAACCTCCTATACCTATATGTAAATTTTTATGATGTGGTTTTCTGCCCATAAACTACCTTAAGTAATATTTGAGCATTTATCAATTTTAACATCATTAAATAGATTATAGATTGGGTTGATGATTCGGTTTAGTAATATATACTGTATTCATACCTGTTAAGTGCATAGAGGCTTTATATATAAAATTTTATTTCACTCATAGACCAGCATTATATAGCATATAACAATGCAACTTATAACCAACAACTCCATATATATCTGGACTGTAGAATGAAAGAAATAGTTAAAGTATTAAAGTAGTTAAACCTTTACAAATGTCTAACAAATACTTTTATTGATTATAGAGAAAGAAAATACTAAATAAAATATATTTTAAAATATCAGTAGATAACTATAAGACATGTCACTGAACATAAGCTATCTTAGCTGTGGAAATATAGAGTTAAAACTTTGCAATAATAGCCCAAACTAAGAACATTGTAACTCTTAAAACTACATGTAGGAATCATAACTAATAATAAGATGACCAAACTGTTATAAAGGGATTCTAGTCTAATAAAAAAGGCATAGTTTCAACTCTGTTACCTGTAAACTTTTCAATTAGTGATAATTGAATATATTTATAATTGAATATGTATATGTATATATGTTGAAGGAGAACCTGCTCAGTAGACTTGGCTTGCCTAAACTTTCACAGACCTAAATGTCCCAAGTGTAGGATTTTCCTATATCTTTCTTTCAAAACAGTCAAAGTAGTGCCTCTTCTACATTTTGGATACTTTTAATTGAATAAGGTATGCAGCAGATGCTACTGTATGTCTGTGTCAATATTAGGAAGAATTGAAGCACTAGTTAGATCAGGCTTTACATCTATTAATATTATATGAGTAATGCTTAATTGGATTCAGTGGTGTGTGTGTTGTCAGCTCAAGATGGCTCATATACTAATTATTACCCTCTTATTTTTACAACAACAACAACAACAACAACAACCCTGTGAGGTGGGTTGTGCTATGATAGAGAGATTGGTCCAAAGTCTCCCAGCTAATTTTTATGCCTAGAATTCAGAGTCTACTGGTTTCTAGAGCAGCACTTTAATTATTATACCACATACACCACACTTTCAATATTTGCTGGTTTAGCATAGAACTGACTTGATGAAATCTCAAGGATAGTAAATAAGGAAGGAGGGAATACTAGACAACTGTATTTATCTAATAGGAATTGCTTCCAAAGAGGCTGGAATTCATCCTCCACAATTAAAAGGGACTGAAGCCAGAAGATAAAAATACATTTTATCTGATAATGTAATATTAATAGTTTAGCCTCCCCTCACAGCAGCCTCTACAGGTAGTGTACATTTATAGAGACATTGGAGGACCTGGATTACTGATTTTAAACCTGTAGACTTTCTGTAGAAAGTCAGATTAAAATAGGGACTGAAGGTCCCATGTAAAATGTTGATACCAATATTTTTGCTCACTAGCAGCAGGTAAATTGCTAGTCCCTTCTGTTTGCTATATTAAGGATGGTAGATCTTTGAGTTCTTTGGGTAATATAGGAAGAATGAAATTTCCTTAGAAGGATGAAAAATATTAAGTAATGTAAGTAATATTAAAATGTTACCTGCTGAAATAACTATCTCACTATTTGCAAAGCATGGTTTTTGAGGTGCCTGCAAAACATTAATGATTTTAATGGGTTGATTAATTATCAGGTTACATTATTTTGGTCCATCTTATTTAGCCTTATGTGCAAGTCAGAGATACCTTGTAAACATCAACAATTACTATTCTAAGCCCAGAAGCTAGGAAGTACAAGGTAACATATTTAAAATCTTTGAGCATCATTTAGCAATTATGAGAATTATGAGGTTGCACTTCTCCGTACTGAAGGAGCGGGTCCAGCAGTCACATGGGTTGCTCATGTCCAATCCGGTGGAACTGAGCCTAGTGTTAAAAAAGCTTGCCGGATCCGCCCCTTCCCCAGAATTCGCTCAGTTCGCATATCCTGCGGTTGTATTGTGATAGCTCGTTCAACATTCTAACACCTTCCCTTCGATCTTTTCCTTCAAAAGTAGTAAGAATTGTTTTACCATTATTATTTACTTGCACGGATAGCGCCAGCCGTTTGAGGCTCGGCTTTTTTCCTTTGGAGAAGTTGCGGTTTCGTTTTCCCCCGGCGGTTTTGCCGTATACGATTCCCGCGGCCGCTTGTGGATTCCTTTAATCCCTTGGCCTGGAGGTCTCGGTGCAAGTATTGATTTATTTATTCATTATTGTAATATGATTAAAGGGCTTTAATATACCTCCTGCGGAGTGAGACGCCTTTCCAGTCTCCTGGACTTAGTCGATCGCTTCCCCTTTAAAAATCCTATCTCGGAGCGATTTTCGGCGCGAAGGCCTTCGCGCCCATTTTTAAATTTAGGCCTCTCGTGTTGGCCTTCTGCCAGCCGCGTAGGCCTCAGTCCACCGCGTGGATCCCGGAGCGGGCCTTGGGACGCCCAGGCTTAATTCTCCACCGGCTAAGCCTCCAACCAGAGTGCCTTGGTTTACTTAATTAAAAAGTTTAGGGAGGCTGGGCCCCGCTGGATCTGGGGACACGAACTCTGGGTTTGCCCAGATTGCCCTCAAGTCTCAGCAGCTTCGAGGCCTCGAAGCAGGATCCATTCCTCTTGGGAAGTACTTGAAATTCTTCTCCTTAATTATTCAGTTATTGGCTCAGCCTTGTCTTCTGTTAATTGTCAGACTATGGCTACTTTTCCCAAGAGAGGCACAACTAAAGGTCCCAGAGAGGCCAGGCCTACAGGCGATGAAATTACTAGTATCCCCCAGGCCTCTTCCTCCTCTTCTCCAGGGGCCCGCCCCTCGACCAAGGTCACCAGGGCCGAGAAGAGAAGGGACCTAGCCCTACAAAGAATCCATGATAAATCAGCAAAACGTTTGAAAGTACAGGCCCAAGTACTCAGTAGTCAAGACCCTCCAGAGGCTTCTAGTCTACCTCCTTCTGGGGTCCCTGTGTTATCTCTGGATGAGCCTAACCTAGACAGACCCCAACCTAATCTATGGGGCATAGGTCCAGAGGAACCAGATATTATTGAAGATTCCCCCCAGCCAGGATCCTCCCAGGCCTTTAGGGATTCTTCTGCCATTCCTGCTGATATTTCTAGTTTACCTCCTGAGTTCCAATCTATTTTTTCTGTGTTGTCCAAGGCCATTGATGCCAAACTCTCCTCCATCAATGAGCTTTCCGTACTTCCTCCTCCTCCTCGTCCCTCCCGCCCCTTGGGTTCCTCCCCAGCGGTTAGAGCTCCTATTCAGGAGGATTCAGATTCCTCTCAGGACGAATATGAGGATTTGGAGGATGATGAGGATCCCTTTCAAGGTCTCTCAGATGATGAGGAATCCCAAATAAAGGTTCCTTCTCCAATTACTATTTTTCCTTCTCAATTGTTCAAATCTCTCCTCCTCAAAGCTAGAATTTCTACGGGATTAGCGGCCCAGGAGAAACAAGCCTCTACTTCCACTGATCCCCCGGAGGAGAACTTACCTTACTTCACAGAGGAACAGGAGGATAACGAGGTAATTCCTATGCCTAAATTGTTTAAAGATGCCCTACTTAAACAGTGGGATTTCCCAGCCTCTGGCCTTAATCCCTCCACCAAGGACAGAAAATTGTACAAACTTTCCTCTTCCTATGAAGAGCTCCTCTCCTTTCCTAAACCGGATGAACCTGTCAAGATCCTTCACTCGGCAGCGGCTGTGCCAGGCGAAGCAGAGGAAGTCCTCCGCCCAGAGGACAAGCGGATTGAACAAATGCTCAAAAGAGGATTCACCGCAGATTCCTGGGCCATTAAAAGTTCTGCAGCGGCTTCCTTTTTCTCCAGAGCCATGCTTCTGTGGCTTCGCCAACTACAACAGCATATTCCTCCCGATGACTTGAGAGGTCAACAAGACTTCAACAAGGTCTTTGCAGCTGCCCAGTACGTGGCTGATGCCACCTTGCAATCTACTAGATTTTCTGCTAAGTCTATTGCAGCTTCTACAACGGCAAGAAGACTCCTATGGATTCGCCCTTGGCAAGCGGGAGTACGCCAGAAGTGGCAGTTATCCCAGGGTCCCTTAAAGCGCGATCTTCTTTTCGGTGATCTTCTGGATCCACTCCTCACGGAAACCACGGACAAGAAGAAAGTCTTGGGCCCAACCACCAAAAAGGCTACCAAAATACAGTCCTTTCGTCGCCCAGGGCGCCAGCCAGATCAAGCGGCTTCCTATCAGAGATCTCCAGGTCAGTATTCCCCCCGCTTTCGTTCCCAAGGTAGGAACTCCAGGGGCAGAGGTTTTCGCTTCCAAAGGGGAGCGTCCTCTAACAGGGCTTCAAAAAAACCTAGATGGTAATTTTTCCTCAATTCCCATAGGGGGTCGCCTAGCCCATTTCGCCTCTAATTGGCGTCTCACCTCCAAGGACCCCTGGGTCATTGACACCGTTCAAACAGGCCTTCTATTAGAATTTGTTTCTCCTCCCCCGAAACGTTTTATTTCCTGCCCTTCTCCCAGGTCATCCTCAGATTGTAACCGTATGGAGGAGGCCATTTCTCATTTATTGTCAATCAGAGCCATTCAACCGGTCCCTTCCGGTCAGAAGGGCCTAGGATTTTACTCCATCCTATTTATGGTGCCAAAGTCCTCCGGAGGTTGGAGAGCTATTTTGGATTTAAAGAAGCTGAACCTATTCATCAAATATAGGAAGTTTAAGATGCACTCCTTATCTTCTATTTTGGCCGCCATCCACACGGGAGATTTCATGGTCTCTTTAGACCTCACTGAGGCCTACCTTCACATTCCTATAGCCAAGTGCCACAGAAAGTTTTTACGTTTTTCCTTTCAAGGTAGGCATTTCCAGTATAGGGCAATGCCATTTGGCCTTTCCTCGGCCCCTCGGGTCTTTACAAAGCTCTTGGGGTCCCTGGCGGCCTATATCCGGGCGTCTCCCATCCACATTTTATGTTATCTTGATGATATTTTGATTCATGGGAACTCCCTAGAGAAAGTGATTTCAGACCTGTCTGTCACCATGTCAGTCCTTCAGGACCATGGATTTTCCATCAACTTTGATAAAAGTCATCTCCAACCTTCCACATCCATTTTACACCTGGGTTCCATTATTAATTCAGAATCCTCCCAGGTTTTTCTCTCTCCCGAGAGAAAATTCAGTATAGGGGAGTTAATTTCCAACATTTTATCCAAACCTTCAGTATCCATAGTAACTCTGTCTTCCCTTTTGGGGAAGATGGTGTCATGCATAGGCATCATTCCCTGGGCTCGCCTTCATGCTAGGGAACTTCAGTGGCTCCTATTACCCTTTCAGAGATCGGGGCACAGCAACTCAAATCGTCGCTTTGTCATTCCACCAAGTGTTCGCAGATCCTTCAAGTGGTGGAAGTCTCCGGCCATGGACAAAGGATCCCCGTTCAGGTGCCCGGATCAATTTGTCATCACCACAGATGCCAGTCTATCGGGATGGGGCGCCCACGCCCAGGGGATGATAGCCCAGGGCACGTGGTCCCCGGAGGAAGCTTCCAGGCCAATCAATTGGCTAGAATTAAGAGCCGTTTCTCTGGCTCTGAAACATTTCTCTCCTCGCATTCCCAACCGGCACGTTCTCATTCTCACCGACAACATTGCCACAAAAAGCCATATCTGCAGACAGGGGGGCACGAGATCCAAGGCTCTCATGAGGGAGGCCCTCAAGTTAGGCCTTTGGGCGGAAAAACATCTTCGGTCGCTCCTAGCCGACCACATCTCGGGGAGCCTCAACGTCCAGGCGGATTGGCTATCTCGAGCAACGATAGACCCAGGAGAGAGGAACCTCCATCAGGACCTGTTCCATCAGATCTGCCTCAGATTCGGCCTACCTATTCTGGATCTCTTCGCGACCAATGCGAACGCCCAACTCCCTCGCTTCTTTTCCAGATTTCCATCCCCGGGAGCGGAAGCAATCAATGCCCTCCGGAGCCCATGGCCACCAGGCCTACTTTACGCCTTTCCTCCAATTCCAATTCTTCCGGACGTGATTCACAAGGTCCTCACCGAGAGGGCCCGATTGATCTTAATCGCCCCGCATTGGCCCCGTCGACCCTGGTTCGCGGATCTCCAACAGCTGTCCGTTCAGGACCCCTGGCGACTCCCCGTTTCGGGGGATATGCTGCGGCAGGGGGCCTCATTCCATCCAGACCCGGAGTGGTTCCACCTCACCGCCTGGCTGTTATCAGGAGAGACTTAGAACTGCGTGGTCATGACCCCGATACAGCGGAGGTCATTTTAAGGGCCAGAAGGAGTTCGACCAATCGAATCTACGACCACACGTGGTCCAAGTTTCACCAGTGGTGCCTACAGGAAGGCCTCTCCCCTCTGTGCATTCCCATACACAGAATCATCTCCTTCCTTATGCAAGGCTTCCATAAAGGACTTTCTACCAGCACCCTCCGGCGTCATCTGGCAGCCATTTCATCTGTCCTAGGGGGCCCCCGCAGACAGCCTCTCCGATCCTTTCCAGAGGTTCAGGAATTTCTCAAGGGCATAGCCAACCTCAGACCTTCCAAGGTCCACAGGTATCCATCTTGGGATTTGCCTCGGGTTCTCCATTCCCTCACGCAGGCACCATACGAACCCCTAAAATCAGCGTCCCTAAGGTACTTATCCTTTAAGGTAGCATTCCTGGTGGCTATTACCTCTGCTCGACGCATTTCGGAGCTGGCTGCCCTCTCAATCAGGCAGGACCTTTGTCAGTTCCATCAGGACAAGGTAGTCTTGCGACTGGACCCTACCTTCTTACCCAAGGTCAGTTCCATGTTCCACAGAACTCAGGATATTGTCCTACCTTCCTTCTGCCTCCAACGAGACCATCCCTTGGCAATTAGATGGCACACTCTGGATCTTATTAGAGCGCTGAGAATCTATATCCAACGCACAGGACCCTTTCGGAGGTCAGAAGCACTGTTTATAGCCTATCACCCCAGAGTCATGGGGACCAAAGTGTCTTCAACAGTAATAGGCCGTTGGATCAGAGGGACTATATCTAAGGCCTATGAATCGGCCTCCCTCTCAGTTCCAAGGAACATCACAGCGCATTCCACCAGAAGCGCAGCCACCTCGGCCGCTTGGGCGACTCAAGCCCCGTTGGAGGAGGTCTGCAAAGCAGCCACTTGGGCCTCGCCAAATTCCTTCATCAGGCACTACAAGATTGATGCTTACGCTTCAGCGGACGCTGCCTTTGGCAGAAGGGTACTCCAATCCGTTATCTCACACGATAGCAATCTAATCCCACCCTAGGGACCATCTATTGGGTATGTCCCATGTGACTGCTGGACCCGCTCCTTCAGTACGGAGAATAGGCGTTGATTGCTTACCTGAACGCCTCTTCTCGTACGGTGAGCGGGTACAGCAGTCACTTCCCGCCCTTGTATGTGTCTTCCTTACCTTCCTATAATCCTTTTTTCCTCTAACAATAAGAGTTGAACACTACAGAGCTTCACAGCTGAGCCTAGTCTATGGATTCGCGAATTCTGGGGAAGGGGCGGATCCGGCAAGCTTTTTTAACACTAGGCTCAGTTCCACCGGATTGGACATGAGCAACCCATGTGACTGCTGTACCCGCTCACCGTACGAGAAGAGGCGTTCAGGTAAGCAATCAACGCCTATTCTGTTGTGCCAAAGGTAATATATTTATTGAAGCAATTAATAATGGCTCATCTAGCATTCAGCTCAGTATTCTTATGAGCAGAGAGTAATGAATTTGATTGCTTTCATTTCAGGTGCTCTCATGCATGAATTATCAAATGATGGTGCTCGGAAACAGTTTGAATTTTACCTTGAAGAAATGATTCTGCCACTGATGGTAGCCAGTGCTCAAAGTGGGGAAAGAGAGTGTCATATTGTAGTGCTCACTGATGATGATGTTGTTGATTGGGATGAAGAGTACCCACCTCAAATGGGAGAAGAATATTCTCAAAGTAAGTCAGTTGCACTCCAGTTGAATTTGGCTCATTCCCTTTTCTATATAATTAATTGTATCATTAATTTTTAAAATATATGCACTAGAGTACCTCTGATCAGTCTGCATTGTGCGGACTTGCATCATTTAGTAGACACAATTTTTATGGTAATTCAGCACATTGATTCTGTAATGTGTCCTGTCAAATCTGTCATTTGGAGAATTACAGGCATATTTGACTTATGTTGACATTGTTCCATTTGTGTATGCAATGCCACAATGTAGTCAGTGTTCAGGGGGCATATTAGCCTGGATTACCATTTTGGATCACTTCTCAGTCTAGTAATAAATGGATTCTTAGATAATATAAATAATATTATTCATATTTTAAAATTGTTTCAAAATGATTTTTTTTTACCATTATCGTATACTGACTGAACATATACAATTTATTGATTTCATGAAATGTATTTTTCCCCAGTTATTTATAGCACAAAGTTATATAGGTTCTTCAAGTATATTGAGAACAGAGATGTGGCCAAATCAGTACTGAAGGAAAGAGGTCTTAAGAAGATTCGATTAGGTATCGAAGGTAAGATAATTTTATCTTGTTGTCTAATCCAAAATGTAATGAAAAACTAGGGTGTAGACACTTACGATCTCAAACCACAGTGAAATAAGAGGGAGTACAGGTAGTCTTTAACAACAATAGTTGCGGCCACCTACTGGCTTCCCTATTGATTTTGCTTATCAGAAGGTGGCAGTGAAGGTTGTAAATAGCAATCACACAAATGCAGAGATGCTGCAACAGCCAGAACCTTGAGGAAAAGATGTGAGTACCCTGATTCAGCGCTATCATTAGATCGAACAGTCACTGAAAAAGTGATTCTTAAATGAAGACCACATAATACTGCAATATGATGAATTTGAAAAAAGAGATAGATAAGCAGTCATTGTGTTGCCCTTTCTTCAGTATCATGTCTTTATTCGGGTAAACAATAGTTCTGCTTAAGTTTAAGTTTTATTCTTATACAGAAACATACCTTGAAATTTCAACTTAGAATGAATCATATATCTTTTGTGAAGTGAATCTAATTACAAAAAGTGTTAAAAGTAGAATATCAATTAAACTCTAGTGAACAGCTGGATTAAAGGACATGCCTTAAATATGCCATTTAAATAAAATATTTTGTTGAATAAAGTACTGTATTTTAGCAGAGAGTCCTCAAATGTTGAGTGAAATGAAATTTATAAATGCTATTGGTAATTTTTTTTAGGTTATCCCACATACAAAGAGAAAGTTAAGAAGCGACCTGGTGGGAGACCAGAAGTAATCTATAATTATGTCCAAAGACCTTTCATAAGGATGTCATGGGAGAAGGAAGAAGGGAAAAGTCGCCATGTTGACTTCCAGTGTGTGAAAAGTAAATCAATTACCAACCTAGCAGCAGCTGCAGCAGACATTCCCCAGGACCAGCTAGTGGTGATGCACCCCACCCCCCAGGTGGATGAGCTAGATATTCTACCAATTCATCCTCAATCCAGCAACAGCGACACAGATCCTGAAGGACAGAACTTGCCACTCTGATCCAAACTATGGGTTAAACAAAAGCATGCTATTATTAAAAAAAATTGAAGATGCTGTAATGAGCTCATACTGCACTGCAATTCCAGCTTCCCTTCATTGTGTAATGAACATAAAATGTTTCAGGATATTGCAGTATGGACTACACAAAGACCAAAGTGGGATCTGATTATGGTTTGTAGGAGTACATATGTAACATCATGAGATTCAGTTACATACCTGCATTTGTTTCCCAGTAAGTAGCTTTTGTGGTATTGGTTGTATGGTGGACTGTTATTAGCCTCAAACTCTTGTCAAAACAGCAGGATTTGGAAGCTATGGTTTCTTCAGTATTTTGGTACTCAGTGGGCAAAATGCAGACTTAACATTGATAGTGGCACTTTACAGATGGTGGACAAAAATATTCTCAGCCATTTTTTAGTCTGGGTGCATGATGTTGATTCTAACAGAGTGCGGCTTTCAGAGATTCTCTATTCAGCAAAATATAAATAAGTTTGTTCTGAATAGAGGTAATAGGTTAATTAACTTGTTCTCTAATGGATGAGCACAACATTCTTGCCACTGGAACTTTTGGGTTGTAATCTAACAGCCTACTTTTTTCAGAATTATCCAGTGAATTTTTTTCACGTTTTGATGTGAGCCATGTTGAAGGGTCAGGAACAACTGATATGGGCTTTATCTTTAAAAAATGCCTTATCTTAAATCTGTTCACAGAAATATTTATTTACTGAGAGTTTTTTCATATGTGTCATAGAATAGAAAAATGCAAATTGTTCACTCTTCACTTAATAACTGATTGTAAACTCAAGTTTTTCATTCAAATAAAATTTCCATTATTTTAATATTAGCAGTAATATAAATTATTCATTCTTCTGAAACTGAGGATTAACAGTCTTAAGTTGTTTACATTTTACAGAAAAAAAATCATCAAGTCATCTTTTCTTTTCTTTAATATGTAATGGATTGCTTTTTCTATGATTCCCCATTTTTAGGATTTTTCCTGTAAAAATATGGCAAAATAGGGCAATTCATGAGAGTTTGGAAATTCTCCTGAAATAGTTGATTAAGTGCTTTTAACTAGAATTGACTTCATTAAATATTTTGTAGAATTAGACTAGTACCTTTGGATTAGTTGAGTCAATTGTTATTTGTTATTTGTGTAGCATATTAATGTCATCTTAATTGACCAATTAAATTTATTGGGAACAGGGCTATTGTTTTTATAAGGTATAAATTGAGCTGGCAGAATTTACCTAATGTTGGCACAATTTAAACCATATATTCTTTTGAATAACAAGTTGAGGCTTAGAGGTGTATATAAACTATGAATAGGAAACTTAAGTGCCTTTCCAAAATGCCTGTAAAGTATTTCTGAAATAAATTGGAAATGATGCTTCAGAGCAGGGGTTTGCAGCCTTGGTCACTTTAAGACTTGTGGACTTCAACTCTCAGAGTTCCCAGTAATTCTGGGAGTTGAAGTCCATAGGTCTTAAAGTGGCCAAGGTTGGAGAGCCCTGCTTCAGAACATATGTAATCTTGAATATAGCTTGTGTCTGCAATACCTTAAAGCAACCCTGGAACCCTGGAAATAGAAGTGATCGTTTTGAATCATTGATAGATGCCATGATGAAGTGTTGCATAGCTCTGATACACACTTCCTGTAATTTATAATCATTAGGTAATTAGTATTCAGAATGACATAAAATAACATTCATGTGCACATAATTAAAAGTTCAATTTAAGCAACACAAAAAGAAAGACATGCATTCTGTTTTGCCTAACTGATGTCTGATACTTTGTACTTCCTGGTTTTTTTTCTATTCAGAATGTATGTTATCCTGGCAATTTGGCTATATATTATCAACATGATTCATTGTTCCTCAATTTGATAATTGCCATTTGAAACCATGATGATCAGTGGTTTTCTGTGTGTCTATGTAAAATCATAACACTAGAAGGGATCTTGAAGGAAATCAACTTTATTTAAGTTCTATTTATATCCTGTCTTTATTTTTATAAATAACTCAAGGCATAAACACGCACAGCACTCCTCCCTCCTCCTGTTTTCTTCACAACAATAACCCTATGAAGTGAGTTGGGCTGAGTGTGAGTTACTGACCCAAAGCCATGCAGCTGCTTTCATGCCTCTGGGGGGACTAGAACTTACTGTCTTTTGGCTTCTAGCCTAGTACTTCAATCACAAGGCTTTACAGCTCAATGAAACATCTTTTGGAGCGTCTCTGAGAACCATCCAACCCCTGGAGATTCCAAAAGGAGAGCTTACCATTTTATGTGGCATCTCATTCCACTGATCAACATTTCATACAGTCAAGAAGTTCCTTCTAAAGTTTAAATGTCTCTTTTTAGCTTTAATCCATTAGTTCTGGCTGAGTCTTCTGTGACAATATAGATTAAATCTGCTCTTGTACAATTCTTTATATATTTAAAAATTACCATATCTAACCCTAGTTTTTTAATAGATCCTTTAATCAGAATCTTTAATCATTTCTTAGAGCATAGTTAGTAAAGAGCTTAGTTCTCAGATTCTTTACCATCTTAGTAGCTTCTCAATTTTTCATTGTGCTTTGTTCAACTTTGCTCTCTAGAATTGGCTACAGTACTCCAGAAGAGGTCTTGCTTGGATAGAGAAAAATGGAATAAATACTTCCCATCATCTGGATTCTTATTAATGTATCACAAGATAGCATGTGCAGTTCTAGCAGTTGTATCACATCGCCAACTTGTGTTTAATTGTAGTTGATAAGGATGCCCAGATTCTTTACATACTAGTGAAGCCTATATTTGTTTTACATTTTTCCTTCCAAATGCAGGGTTTTAATTTATTCATTAAAGGTCCATCAACTTCTACCAATTCACTACTGACACCTGTTTATTTGCTCTAAAGCAGATGCATCTCAGCACTATATCCTCTGCAAATTTGTTAAAAAGTCATCAACTTCCTCACCCAAGTCATTGATAAAAATATTGAAGAACTCTGAAGAGCTCCACTTGAAAATGTCCTGAAACTGAAGTAGAATAATGAATGAACACTGTTTGGGTGTGGTCATTCAATCAATTATAAGTCCAGGTAGCAACGTTATCCATGGTTGCCATTTTAAGAATGTGTAAATACTAACCTAGTTTATCAAAGGGCGGGGGGGAACATTTGTCATGATTTGTGAGAAGCCCATCCTTTTAAATGTAGCATGCTTGCCCAAATGCTGATATGCTGCTTGATGTCCTATTCTGAGATCCTTGTCCGGTTAGACATCAAGGTCTGTAGTTATCATATTGTTTGAAGATGAAGGTAACAATTGCTCTAGTATTCCTTTAAGAGACTTTAGTGTAATCCTATAATAATCTCTGCTTGTTCCTTGAGTATTCTGCGACATAACCCAAGTGACACTGGCAAGTCACATTCATGTAAATTAGCTAAATGGTCTTATCTTTTTCTCCCCAGTGGCATAATGATGACCAGCTTAGTTTTATCTTTTTTAAACAAACTTGTAATAAAAGGCCAGAAGCCCAATAGAAATGACTAAATT
This sequence comes from Erythrolamprus reginae, assembly GCF_031021105.1. NCBI lineage: Eukaryota > Metazoa > Chordata > Lepidosauria > Squamata > Dipsadidae > Erythrolamprus > Erythrolamprus reginae. The sequence goes on from NC_091950.1 coordinate 119,044,282, forward strand.
CTGCTTTCTTTTTCTCTCTCATTACCAACGTCATCTCTTGCGTGCTTCAGTACTTTTTGAACATTAACTTTTCTGAAAGGTTCCTGCAGCTTTTGGATACTATCTTAAATTAGAGTTGTTTTTTCCTCCTGTTACCTGTAAATATCCTTTTCAGTATTTTCAGAACATAGATCCATGCTAGTCTTTTAAAGTTCTTTCCCTTTTCCTTGTGGAGATTGTGGTTGTGTTCAATACAGTATCTTGTTTCACATTCCATTCAAAATTGGAATTCATTAAAATCTGCTTTTCTGTACCAGAGTATGCAAGCCTGACTTGTCTCCAAAACTCCTCTGGATATATATCACAAATTCAAGAGAAAATGTGTTCAATTTCCTCCAAGGAAAGTTTTCTTCAGTTCAATAAATTATTATTATTGGGGGTGGGGTACAAAATATTAGACTCCCTTGTTCTTTTAAATACATTCTGCCAAATGATCAGGCTGCAAATTGGGCAACACCCATCAATTTGACAAAACATTTTTCTTAAGGAAGTTCTGAGATTTCTTCAGCCCACCAGGGCCCCAAGTGTTGTTTTTTAAAATAATGGTCATGGTTTTTAAAATTTGGGAGCACTTTCAACTTGTAGACCTATAACATTCCATGCTGAGCAAATAAGTATAAAACAGGTCATAGAAATGTAGCATGTGTAAAAAGGTATGTGAAATAAGATTAAAAGTAAATGATATTTACCCAATATTGGACCCACATCAACAGCACTTTCTCTTGCTAGTATGAAGTAATCTTCTGTACATGTTCAGTGATATGGTTTGCCCAAGTGACTATTAATACTCCTCTAGGGGAGCTTGGGACCAGTGATTTTATATCACATTTTTTCATGTACTTGTTTGTACCAGAGAGGTCCTCTCCCTTACAAATTGTTATTTATTCCAATATATTCCTTTTGGAGAGTTACAACTGTTTAATCAAGAAACATATTATTTCTGATCCATTGCTGAATTACAACTTTTTTCTTCAGCCCTTTTGGTTTTCCTAATGTTAACTAATATTATAATAATTGAGTATGAATTATGCTGTGTTTCGGTATGGGCTTACTCCAAAACAAGCATGTTTGATGTATGCTTCAGGTATTCTGTTGGTTTTTAGGAGGACATTTTATCTTTTAGGATGAGACCTACTTGGTTCAAGGAGCAATCCACATTTTCCAAATACCACCATACTTAAGCACCATTGTTCTGTGACTTATTCTCATACTCTCATTTTGCCAGATACATAAAGAAAGGAGCAAAGCAAGCGAGACAAAGTCCAAGGTCTTGCATATATTGGGTTGAAGGAAGAAATTTTCCCTTTTTAAAGTTGTTCAAGTATTTCAAGTGTTCCTATGGTGTTACAAATCTATGGATCAAATATGCTATACCCACCCAAATTGCAGTTGATAGAACTATATTTATCCTGGATTTGGCTTATTAGATAAGTCAACCAAGTTGCATAAAACAGCTGAAAGCTTGCTTATTTTTAATATAATGAATTTCATCTAGAAACCTACTTTACAAAGTAACTCCAATTTAGAACAAAGAAAACATTTTATTTTAAAAATATTTAACTGTCTAATACATTACACTTCAACAATATTTATAATAAAGGATCTTACAAGAAACAACTTTGTTATATTAGTATAAGAAATATTCCTTATCCACATAGGGACGATCTCTGTAGTGTAAAAACACCATATAGCTGAAATGACATTTGCATATAAAAGCTACCAGTGATGCTAGTGCTTAATTTGCACAGTGATATTTTTTTTAAAAAAAGTCAACACAAAAACAATACCCAAAATATACAATTAATGCAAGCTATACACAGCTAACAAAAATGATAGGAACACCATTGCAAATTCGTCTCCACTTGGTCAGAAAGTACACATGGGAGAAGTATGACTCTTCTCTGATATGGCTTATCAAATTAAAACACCAAAGCAATTCAGCAAGCTTCACAGATTGGAGAACTCCCCCAATAATGCACTTTGATATATTCTGTTGTCAAAGCTTATGGGCAGCATCTATAAGGGCCACGGCAAGTCACTAAAATCAACTGGGCCACCAAGCCCTGCGTCTGCTTCCAAAAGGCTCATTATAACTGCCATTGCTGCTTCATCATTGCTGGGGCTGCTGGATCCTTGGTCATTGTCAATCATATCAATGCCTATATGTGAGTTTTCCCCTGGAAAGAGAATAGGAAAAATTAAATGTTACAGAAATTCTATTTCTATCTTATTTGATAGCTGACTATATCTCTTTCAAATGTATAATGAAATGAAACATCCATATAGTATTGTGTAACTGACTACATTCTAATATAAATAATTAAAATTAGGATAAAATACTGCTAGTTAATGTTTAGACTTTAAGAATTTTCCAGGGGATGAGTTAGATTAAAATTGAAAAAAATAACCTATTTATATTAAGATATAGTAGATATCAATTTAAAATAGTCTATATTGGAATATTTAAGATATTAATTTTACATCTTACCATAGTAACTTGGAAAATTAATAGTATGCTACCAAAGGTGTGGAATTTCTTTTAAGAAACAATGTTGGAACTAAACTTAAAACATCGTCCAACAAAACAATCCTCCAAAACTCAAGGGCTTTGTTAATACAATATTGCATTCTACAATATGCTCATATTTTAATTTTAAATATCTTTTCTTAGAAATTCTATTCATTCAATGGCAAGATTCACCCTTAAGGATGTCACCTCTATACAATGAAAGGGCTCTACTTCTGTGCGCTGCTAAGGAGAGTCCAAGCATGGGATAAATTTGATCGGTTGCCAAGGGACTAATTATTTTTAGATTGAAGCAGGCCCTTTCTGCTCCACTGATTCTTAACGTGTCAGTTTTCAAAACTCAGTTGGCAGGAGGGAAATACTTTTTTCTACAAGTATTTCAGCTATTTTGAGCAAAATGACTGGATTTCTGCCTGGAATCTCACTTTCCTTGATTTTGGTATTGAATTTAAGTACAGTGGTACCTCTACTTACGAACTTAATTCATTTCGTGACCAGGTTCTTAAATAGAAAAGTTTGAAAGAAGCAATGTAAAAGCAAATAATGTGTATGATTGGGGAAAGTACAGGGAGGGTGGAGGCCCTGTTACCTTCCAGGAGATTCCTAGAGAGGCCCCACGAAGGCTTCTCCCTGCCTTTTTTGGTTACAGTTTCGGAGGCTCGGGTTTGTAAGTGGAAAATGGTTCTTGAGAAGAAGCAAAAAAATTTTGAACACCCAGTTCTTATCTAGAAAAGTTCGTAAGTAGAGGCGTTTGTAGGTAGAGGTACCACTGTATCTTGTTGCTGCCGGTGTGTGTGCAGATTAGTCAGTAAGCCGACGAGAACCACCACCGTCAAACAGCTGAGGCAGCTAGAGTCCCTGCCCCACAAGGCTATACTCTTATAGCAGAGCAAAATTAGACAGAGGGTGTTTTACACACCTCTACAGCTGCGTCATGTGGGGAGTGCGCTAAAGCGCAGGATTGCCTTCAATTTTACTGTGTGCATGGGAGGCTCTAATTGCAACTAGGAGATTCTTTTTAGTCCTCCATTACTGGCAGCCGTTATTTTGAATGTTGTGATCTACCTATCTGTTACTGAGCAGATTTCATCACAGCTTGCTAAGGCAACCAACCAGACGTTATCCCATGCTTGGACTCTCCCCATAGCACACAAAGAAGACAGTTCAGGTAAGCCAATGCTCCTTTCCTGCTCCTCATTATAATCTTCTGTTTTTCATACATTGGCTTACCAAGAATTGCGTTGTTGTCAGAATATGAATAGACTGGATTGTCTTGTATCTGGCCAGGCAATATACTGGCAGGAGGAATGTCTTGTGTTCCACCATTCAAAATCTGTAAGAAAACGAAAACAAAATAAAAGCTTTATATTCAGCCTATTTTACACATTTGATCTTGCTGGAAGCTATAAAAGTCTAGCATCAAAATTTATAGATTTTCAACAAAATCTATAAATGGTAATGTCAGTATATTTCTATACATCAAATTTCATCTACTGAAACTTCCTCAATTACTGCTATAATTACAATCATTCTAGAGCAGGGGTGTCAAACTCAATGCCATAATGGCAGTGTCACATGACATATCGAGACTTTTTCCCCTTTGCTAAACCTGGCATGGGCATGGACAGTGTGTAACACATCCAGACCATGGGCCAGGAGTTTGACAGCTCTGTTCCAGAGTTTTCTAACTTGGGAACCAAATTTTGGTGAACCTTAGCTATACCCTATGCTTCACAGTTGCTTGTTGTAATACCATACTTCAAAAACAATGCTGTCACCTATATTACACATAACCCAAGTGATGACACTACATTCCAGATGATGCTCTAGGTAGATAAAATGAAATTAGGTATAATTATACCACTTATCAAAATCAAATGTCACTGCATAAGATAGTGTGCCCTGTCTTTTTAATTTCTGGGAAGTAGGAAATCATATCAGGTCTACATTGTTTTAAATGGAAGAATAGATTATTTCTTTGTATGTAATGGCTACACCACACACTTATATATTACTAGATACTGAGAGACCACAAATTTTTCCAAATTTCAATTCACTACGGAGGGGAGCAGAGCTATCACATTCAACCAGCCAAAGAAAGAGAATGAGAATCTGGTAAAGAATGCCAGTTACCTTAACTGCAAAGTAATTGTAAAGTAGGCGGTGGGTATAACAAATAGCATTATCACTAGCCATATTTAGTGAACATATAAGATTGTACATATAGCAATGTAGATTTCACTAGAGGGAGAAAGCTTTATTTTGCTAGTACTGCAGAGAAAAAAAATCTTTAAAGAATTCTGTTTTGTCATTTCTAACTTACAGGATTTATTATTTTGTGGCTGATCTTATCAATTACAGGGAGGTGAGAGGCCAGAAATGAGCACTGTAAACGAATGCAACTTAAAAATGAAATTGTTTTCTGCTTGTTATGATAAGAGAATTGGGGGGGGGGGAGTCATAAAAAGTGTGTGGCGATGTTTTCATCTTGAAAATTTCAGGAGACCATAATTCAATGTACTCCTGGTCCCAATTTTTTAGTTATGGGAGCATTACAACATCCCCATAATCATGTGATCAAAATTCAGACATGGACTCATTTATGATGGTTGCAGTGCTCCGGGTAGGGGTGAAATGCTCCCAGTTTGCTTGTGCCTATCAGTTGTTGGAGACTGGTCGCGAAGGGAGTGCAAGGCGCCACCTAGCAGAAGTCGCCATTTGGGTTCTTTTACCCTCTGCACATGTGCAAAGTGTTCTGCGCATGCGCAGAGGGTAAAAGAACCCAAATGATGGCATCTGGGCGGAGCCTCACGCTTCCTTCACGACTGCCCCTCTGATGACCGATAGGCACGATCAAACTGTGAGCCTTTCACCCCTGGTCACGGGGTCTTGTGATCACCTTTTGTGACCTGCCAAGCAAAAGCAACAGGGAAGCCATATTTACTTAACAACCATGGTTAGTAATTAACAACTGTGGCAAGAAAGGTCATAAAATGAAGCAAAAGTCACTTAACCACTTAGCCGCCCCGAAAAAGGGCAGCTACAAATCTAATAAATTATTATTATTATTATTATTATTATTGACTGTCATGCTTAAGCAACAGAAATTGGGCTCAATTGTAATAATAATAATAATAATAATAATAATAATAATAATAATAATAATAATAATAATAATAACAACAACAACAACAACAACAACAAAACAACAACTGCTGGGCGCAGGGCCAAAGGATCTCAGCAGACATTTGAAAACCATCAGAATTGACAAAATCTCCATCTGTCAATTGCAAAAGGCTGCTTTACTGGGATCCGCAAACATAATTCGCCGCTACATCACGCAGTCCTAGGTGCTTGGGAAGCGCCCGACTGGTGATGAAATACAAAATCCAGCATAGTGATCTCATTTGCTGTGTTGTATTGACATAATAATAATAATAATAATAATAATAATAATAATAATAATAATAATAATAATAATAATAATAAATAATTTATTAGATTTGTATGCCGCCCCTCTCCGCAGACTCGGGGCGGCATACGTTTGAGGGCTACGTGTATTTTGTTGGTTGGTTGGTTTGTGATATTTATATGCCAACTCACTCCAACAAGACTCTGGGCAGCTAACAATAATCAGTTATTAAAACCATATAAAAACAAGAGATATAAAATACATAAAAACTCTAAAAGCCATACATACACACAGTCATTCCTAATCCCAGGCCTGCCGGAAAAGTCAGGTCAGTTTTCCAGAAGATCGGTAAGGTGGGGATAGTATGGATGTCTGGAGGCAGTTGAGTCCAAAAGGTCAGAGCCGCCGGAGAGACGGTCCTTCCTTGTGGCTCTGCCAGCCAATGCACGGGACACGGAGAAGACCAACTCTGTGGGCTCTTATTGGTCACTGTGAGGTAGGAGGCAGTCCCGTAAATAGTCTGGCCCTGAATTGTGTCCTTATCCTTTTTTTTAAAACTGTACACTACCCAAAATCACATTTGGTGAAATGGTTGACCATAGAAATAAAAAAATAAAATGCAGTTGGGTGATGGAAAGTGATAAACTTAATTATATTTGACCTTTCATTTTTACTTTAGATCCCATTTAATGTAGGGATACACTGAGATATATTGGTAAATTTTTGATACAAGTATATACAAGTAGCTGTATATTCACACGTAACCACAGAGCAGTGAGCAATAACTGAAAAACTTATTTTTTAACAATGTTAGGCCCCCTGGTTCATAGGTGTCCTCTATACTAGTGATGGCGAACCTTTTTTCCCTCAGGTGCCGAAAGAGTGTGGGCAGGTGCTATTGTGCATGTGCGAGTGCCCACACCCATAATTCAATGCCTGGGGAGGGCGAAAACAGCTTCCCCCACCTCCCAGAAGCCCATTGGAGGCCAGAAATGGCCTGTTTCCCAACTTCTGGTGGACCCACTAAGTTCATATTTCGACCTCCCCAGGCTCCAAAGGCTTCCCTGGAGCTGGGGGAGGGCAAAAACACTCTCTCTCATCCCTCTGGAGGCTCTCTGGAATCCAAAAACGCACTCCCAGAGCCTCTGTGCAAGCCAAAAATCAGCTGGCCAGCACACACATGCGTATTGGAGCTGAGCTAGGGCAGTGGCTCGCATGCCAACAGATATGGCTCCGCGTGCCGCCTGTGGCACCCATGCCATAGGTTCGCCATCACTGCTCTATACTATAAATATCCATATCCACTGGTTCCACTGAACATTTAATAAGAAACTGATAGATCCACAGCTCCAGTTTTCTGGATGTCTGTCATACAGACTTGAGGCCTTTTTTTAATGATACCCACAATGATAATCAATAGTTACATCTTGTTCCCACCAAGATCCTACCTCAAATGTATTTAATAAGCTTTTCAAATTTGTGCATGAGTACTTGTTATTATAAATCAGTTTAATGGTTCTCAAATTTGTTACCTATTATTGAAGCACTGGTCAATAAGGGAAACATTATTTCTATGATAAGCATTTCTTAGTATAGGAGTACTAGTAGCTTGAATTCTGAAAGTTTCAGTGTTTAAACTCAATGAATGGATTTATACATTCATAGGGCAAAATATACTGTTCAAAAAAAATAAAGGGAACACTTAAACAACACAATATAACTCCAAGCAAATCAAACTTCTGTGAAATCAAACTGTCCACTTAGGAAGCAACACTGATTGACAATCAATTTCATATGTTGTCAGCACATTCAACTTTGTACAGAACAAAGTATTCAATGAGAATATTTCATTCATTCAGATCCAGGATGTGTTCTTGGAGTGTCCCCTTTATTTTTTTCAGCAGTGTATATTCATATTTAAAAATCCTTTAAACAACTTTTTAAAACTCCACTTAGAATTATTATAATAGTTGTTCTGGTTTCAGGCTAATGCAGATAATAATTGGAATAAATGATTGCTCAATGCATATACAGTAATACCTCGTCTTACGAACTTAATTGGTTCCGGGACAAGGTTCATAAGGTGAAATGTTCGTAAGATGAAACAATTAGGAAAATCCAAAACATTAAGGCTTTAAAAAAAAAGCGAAGCAAGGCGAAAAAAACCTCTCTTGAGCTCCATGAGTCTTCCCTCCCGTTTTTGTCCACCCCACTCTGCCCATTTCCCCCACACCTTTCTCCTCTCTTGAGCTCCATGAGACTTTCCCTCTCGTTTTTGTCCACCCCACTCTGCTCATTTTCCCCATGCAGTTTGGAAGGGGGGAGTTTGTCGCTGGGGTTCAAAACAGCGCTGGCAAAAATGAAGGGAATCCCAGGGAGCGAAGCCTTAGGGAAATCCCAGCAATGCAAGAACGGGGCGCTTTTGCTGGCAAGGGAAGTTCGGAGGCGTGGATTCCCAGCTGCTCGGGTTCGTAAGGTGAAAATAGTTCAGAAGAAGAGGCAAAAAAATCTTAAACACTGGGTTCGTATCATGAAAAGTTCATATGAAGAGGGGTTCGTAAGATGAGGTATCACTGTATTTGTAAAAAACACAACATCTTTATTCCTCCTTTTTCTCCCATTCAAGCATCAGCTTTGCATGCAGTGCCTTCTTTTCTCATCTCTATTTTTAGTAGTTAAGTAAATTATCTTGAGAGTAGCATAAAAACATTCCACAAGTCATTCTAAAATTTATGGGCTAATCAGTGCTAGCCAGGAATTATAAAAATGGATATTAAATCACACAATTGGTAGCTTACACTCTGGATCTTGGGACTACAAGATTGAATGAAATCAGCTTCTTCCATTCACACTCAGATGTGAGGTAACTGATTAACCAGTTCCTTACCTTCTAATATCTCTTCCCTGACACCTGTTCTAACCTCCTCTGAGAGCGTCTGAAGTAAGGGTTAATCCACCTCCAGTCATCCTCACTCAAACCTGAATGCATCTCTACATCAATTGCCTCCCTCTCCTCCTCCTCCTCTGCACTAACATTCCTTTCTATCTGTAAATCAGGCCCGTCTGCCAATTCAAAATTGTTCTCCACTTTGGAATCTGAATAATCCACAGGCTGAACGGGATAACACAATAATAGTATGCCAGTCTATCATCTATTTCAACAGATTGCAAATGCTGCAATACACTCATTTTACAGATTTATTACAAGTGTTTGGATTAATTTATATAGTAAAGTCTGATGATTTAGCTTTAAAAAAGAACCTCTTTAAAATTCTATCTCACCTTTTTGCCTCCTGGTGATGAAGTATCTGGGGGAGGTGTGCTGGTCATATTCAATGGGCTAGAACAACAACTTGAAGGGGAAGATCCTCGTATCCTGTTACACCAACAACAGCCAAATTACAAAAGGCATAAAAAAATAAAGTCTTTTTTTTAAGATGACATATTATCAACAACCTCAAAATTATAATCTGAATCTCCATATCCTAAGCACATATCTATGTTTGTTTTGAAGTTTAAACACGATTAAGGAAATCTTTTTAGTAAATTATATTTAAAAAACTGTTCCAATAAATCATAATCTCAGTTCCTAGACTGCAGGGTTCTTCGTCACATTATCTATGGTTGTCCCAAAGGTGCTTTTTCAAGAAGCAACTGAACATTCTGGTTTTTCTTTTTCTTTGAAGACATCTTGCTTCTCATTGAAGAAGCTTCTTCAGATCTGACTGGATGTTGGGGAATAGAAGGAAGGAATAGAAGGCATAAAAGTCCAATTAATTAATTGATAGGTAGGTAGGTAGGTAGGTAGGTAGGTAAGTAGATGGATGGATGGATGGATGGATGGATGGATAGATAGATAGAAAGATAGATAGATAGATAGATAGATAGATAGATAGATAGACAGACAGACAAAATTACTCCTTATAGAAAGCTGTTGCTAAAGGAATGCAAATGACCAGCTATCTGCAAAAAATATAAACCCTTTTATTCCCCACTAGCGCTTGATAAAGCACCTTTGGGATTCCACATATTGTGTTCATTGTGGGACAGACACAGCATTCTTGTCAGGTTTTATGATTTTAAGTGGGTTTTTTTTTAATCTCCTAAGGAGTATGGCTCCCATTTGCTTTTGTACTGTATGTGCCTGGATTTAGCAAAAAGGAAAATAAAATTGGCAGACAAACTTCATTTCCATAAGTTCATTCTATTTTACCTATCTGCGATTACTATGATTTGGAAGACTAAATGGCAGTGATGGTTAACCTTTTTGGCATGTGACGGAACCCAGAAGAGCAGATGGTGACAGCGTGCCCCCTGTGGCACCCGTGCCATAGGTTCATCATCACAGCTATATGCTGACTATGGTTCATCATAATCTTGGAAACCAAATTGGGTTATTTTATTAAACTTCCTTCACAATTACTGCTTATTGTGGATAAACCATACTTCACTGTACAAAGAAACATACAAGCAGTAATGCTTGTTGTGCCTTGAAAGGAAACAGCTGACCAGTCAATTTAGAAATCAATTTATTGGATTTGTACCCCTTGTTTCTGTGAAAGGAAGATGTTAAAAATAGTAATACTTTCCCTAACAAATTAAGAAATATAGACGGTACAGTAGTCCCTCGCTATACCGCGCTTCACCTACTGCGGCTTCACTTCATTGCGGGTTTCTGAGGAAGTCGATCGGCAGATTTAAACAGCCCGCCGAACTCGATCGGCAGGTTTTTCAAAAAAAATAAATAAAAAAATCTAAAATTGTAAATACTGTATTTAAATACTGTATCTAAAATAAATACTGTGTGGGAAGGGTTTATAAACACTTAAAACAATGAAAACTTACCAAACAATTACAATATAAATACTTAAATAAGTACTATCCCCATCGCGGATTTCACCTATCGCGGCCAGGTCTGGAACGTAACACCAGCGATAGGTGAGAGACTACTGTACTTAATAATTTTAAAAGATGAGCTTTTCCTTACCTATGGATCTCCATTATTTCTTCAGCAATCATCCTTCCAATTTTACCCGCACCGGCTCTTGTTCCACCTGGAATACCCGGAACTGTGGGAAGGGCCCTTTTTGGACCACCTTAAAAAGATTTTCAAAAGAAAAAAAGAAAAAAAAGGAAAATGTAAGGGGGGTGGGGGAAAGACACATGCTAATGTATACCTGCAATCTACACATTTATTTTGAATATAGCAGTGATGGTGAACCTTTTTTGGCTTAGGTGCCCACGTAAGGATGTGCCCACCACCATGTCCTCCCGCACATTCACACCACCTCTGTGCTGCCCCTTACTCATGCACACAACCCCCCTCAAGATCCTCGCACATACGCACAGGCCTCACTGAAGCCTTCAGACTCCCGAAGCTGAGGAGGGCGATAAATGGCCAAATGGGCCAACGAGAACTTCGGAAATGGATTTCTGGTTGGCCTCTTGGAGTATTATTTGCCATCCGCAGGTTTCAGGCGACTTCCCTGAGTGTGGAAAATGGCCCAATGGGCAAACCAGAAGTTTGGAAAAATTGACTTTTGGTTTGCCCATTTTTCACTGTCTCCAGGCTTGTGCGAAAAACAGCCCAATGGGAAAACTGGAAGTCTGTTTTTCCAAACTTCCGATTTGCCTGTTGGGCCATTGTTTGCACTCCAGAGACTTCAGGGAAGCCTCCGGAAGCCTCCAGAAGGCGAAAATGGCCTTCCCCAAGACTGAAAATCAGCTGGCCAGTGCACAAATGCACGCTGGAGCTGATATAGGAAAAACCTCATATGCCCTCCAATATGGCTCTGTGTGACACCCGTGGCACGCATGCCATAGGTTTACCATCACAGGAATATAAGTAGTTCTTGACTTACGACCACAATCAAAATTTCCACTGCTAAGCAAGATGTCAAGTGAATTTTGCCAGATTTTATTAACCCTTTTTGCCACAGTAGTTAAGTGAATCTGGCTTCCCCTTTGACTTTGTTTGTCAAGTTGCAAAAGATGATTACATGACCTCAGGACACTGCAACTGTCATAAATGCATGCCAGTTGCCAATTGTTTGAATTTTGATCACATGAGCACCAGGATGCAGCAATGGTTGTAAATGTGAAAAACAATCATAAACCATTCTTTCCAACGCTATTGTAACTTTGAACAGCCACTAAAGAAATAGTTGTAAATTGAGGATTACCTGCACTTGCAACCTACACTTTGCATATCCTTATGAATTCTATCATAATTTATTTTTGTTTCATTTGCTTTCAATCTCATCTTATTTCACTAAACATTAATTTCAATGCAGTAAAGTTGTTCTAACATTACACAAAGAGCAAGGCACTGTATACTTTAATGCCTAAAATGTGATTTTAATATACATGCATTTCATGGTCACTGACTTGCATTACTATGGAAATTAATATTTCCTATTAATCCTGATTCTTGAGAGCTACTGAATGAATTTTTATGTTCTTTCATCATAGGAGAAATATCTTTCAAAACTCAGATTATGTATTTCCAGGGATAAAAGTCCTTCTGCCTGTTGAAAAGAACTAAACTTCTTTTTCTACTTCCTGCTACAACTCTTACGTTAACAATATTCAATTTTTATTAAAGGGCAAAGAAATGAAATATTTTTTTTTAAGCTACCACTTTTCGGTAGGTAGCTCCTAGTGTACTTATGAGAGGTTAAAAAAATTGCCCTGCTTCATAGAATTTAAAAGACTGCCCTGGGATAAAAAGTCATTTAATGAACTTTTCTAGCTCACTTTACTGCATTTCACAATGTGTTTATAGGGTATTGCAAGCCTCTCACAGGAGGAAATCACTGAAGACAAAGAACTTTCAGTATCTCTATTATTAATTAATTTTATTATTTTACTCTATTATTCCCCAGGGGCATCTTTATTCTATTAAAATTAAAGTGCAGTATTAGAAATATCTCACCCAGATCAATCACACATTTCCATCTTCTCATTTCTTCTAGTGGCTGTCCCAGCTTCGGAGAGGCATGCAGTGGCCGCCTTCCCTGCTGTCAGTTTAGAGAGCCTTCTCCAGATCAATCAGAGAGGTTGTGGGCTCCCTGAGATCAGTGGTGTATGCTCTCTTCATTCATCTCCCCTCCGAGGCAATTTAGGTCCAATTAGGACCACGCAGCAGCTAGGATTTTGACGGTCGCCGCGACGTCAGCCCTACCGTCCTTGGACAAATGCATAAAATATCTCTAGGTTCCTAGCTAGCTTCTTACACTGAAGCTTCCTTGATTATTAAAGGAACAATAATTATTACCGGTAGTCTGTTTACGGATCTTGGTATAGAAAGAGAAGAAGACAGAACTATTTCCACTATCTGCTGTTAGTAGACTGTTAAAAGCTACAGTTAGAGAGAGAAAAATCTCCTACAATAGGTTTTTGCATATTCACAACCAATTCTGGGCCAGAGAAACATTTCAAGTTCTTTCCCCAAAGAATCTAAAATGGGGAGTCAAACTTGCATTGTCACAGAAGTGTCAGGTGACATATTTGGACTTTTTCCCGCTTTGCTAAACCAGGTGGGGTGGGGCCAGCACATGACATATCCAGACTGCATGCCGCGAGTTTCACATCCTTTATCTAGAATTTTGCTGAATCCTGAGAGACAGAAATCTTGTAATGTATATCTCTGTTTATGTGTAGACAAGGACAGCGTGTATGTTTTTCCTTCTGTCAAAGGTTTGTAGTGAAGTTCGTCTAATGGTTAAGGCACCACCCTAAAAACTGGGAAACTGTAAGTTCCTGCCTTAGACATAAAAACTAGTTGGTGACTTTGGGCCAGTCATTCTCTCTGACCAGCCAACCTCACAAGTTTGTTGGTGTGGGAAAAATAGGAGGAGAAAGGAGTCTTATATATGTTCATGACCTTGAATTATTCATAAAAATAATAAAACTAGAATATAAATAAAAATGAATATGGATCCAAAATAATGGTTGCATTACTTTCATCATGTGCTAAAAAAAGAGAATATTAGACAAATATTGCATGGGAAACACCCACCACCCTGACATTTCGCTTTATACTCCAAATAATTTGTTATGTTTATTTTTGGGTTAGGGATTAATTTGGCAGTCATCCTCATTGATCAATGTTCTTGACATTTCTTAGCTCTTTAAATTTTCACCTCCTTGACATTTCTTCTGCTTCTTGAGTGTGATATAGAAGGAGCACGCAATTATAGGCTTGAAATATATACTAAGCTTTTCAAATTGCACTAAGTTCAATAAAACAAATCCAAAGAAGTTTGTTACAGCCTTCTAATTACCATACCTTCCCCTGCTTGGAGTACACTATCCATGCTGTGAGGCGAAGCTGCTAGCTGTGGAAAAGACGAATCTCCACCATCAAGCATATTAGCACTGGGGGTTCAGAAGAAACAAAAATGGATCATTTTATGCTACTAATTATTTAGCATAACAAAATACTTATTTTTTAAATCGACTACTTCGTTACTATGCAACATATAAATTGTGGATTCTTAACAAATTTAACCAACTTGATGTATCTCTTCCTTGATACATGGAGGGCCACTCAGACACTACCTATCTCCAGTGGCTGCTTAAAGATGAACAGGCCATAATTACAGCACAGATGGCCAGATTCTGTGCAGCAGCAGTGAGGATTCGTCGCAAATGTGTGCCTTCATCATAGCGAGATATGTACATCTTTTGTATATTTACAATGGGTAAATTTTGGTTGGTCAGCCAAAAGTCATGAATTTTGTAAATTTTGTAAATCATTTGTCTCCAGATGTCCAAGAACCTCAACACCTAACATGTCTTTATTGACTTGGGTGACAGCCAACTTGGATGGTCAACGAACTGCTGTAAGTCAAGGACTATATTTATCACCCAAGAATTTGCTACTAGGATCAAAGAGATACTAAAATGTCTAGATTCTAAGAATCTGAAACGGTTCTTGGATGTTCTGTTTTCTGTTTGTTTTTTAAAAATTATTATTATTATTATTATTATTATTATTATTATTATTATTATTATTATATTGATGGTCTTTGACTGTAATAAAGATACCTGGAAGGCAAAGTAAACTGTATTTTTTTTCCATAAGAAAAGAAAAATACTTACGAAACCACTGTGTTCGTTGAGACAATATATTCTACTTCTTTGGTCCAAGGGTTCATGAAACTGAACCAACAACTCCTCAGTGTAATAAAAGACCCATCTTTGACTTTAAACTTGTAACAATTAGTACTGATTTTCTCTCTTGACTGTAAAACTGAAAAAAAAAAAGATCAGGCTTGTTCAATTTTCTTGTGGGTAGCACGTACATGTACAATGGTAATGTTAATTTTTTCCAAGGTTCCTAAATCATTTTTCTAGCCAGGAGGGAAAAAATCTGAACCATTTGACTACTCCATAGATAACATTTTACCTTGTCGATGGCATTCTGCAAGATGTCCTATATCATCTTGGTGAAAATATTCATAACATGATGTGCCTAGAAGCTCCTGTGGTAAATATGCCAAAATTGCAGTTGCCCTAAAACAGACAAATGCTTCAGTGTTTCTAATTAATTACACAGAAATTAGTGTAAAAGTAGAAAGAGAATGAATTTTCTATTTTCTTGTATTTTTAAGAGACACATGATTACAGAAATCAGGATGTGACGTCTTCAAAAATTAATATCCATTGGACAATGTTCACAAACTAGGCTGTTATTGTTAGGCTATAGTTCATAAGGAAATCAACAATTCTTTAATGTACCCAATTTGTTATGACCCATCATGAAGTCATACATAATTATGACAGTTATGCCTGAAGTAAATCAAACTTCAACTAGAAGATAAAAATCCAAATACAATTAACATCTCACTATTTTTTAAATGAAAACTCAAATTGGGAATAAAGAACTCAAATTCTTCTCTATAAACAAATACAAATGATGGTGCTTACAGCTCAAAATGAGATCCATTTCAAACAACACACACACAAACCCCAGTTAAAACTAAACTACATAAATACATACCCAAATATAAAATGTAACATAACACAGATGTGATAGAATAGGTACAAAACTTAAAATATATTGAAATATGTAACTGTAGATTGGGGTTTGATTATTGACAAATTTAAAATGATCAAGATAACCCATGCAAGTGTTTGTGTGTATAATAAACCCGCTTGAAGCAGCTGAGCCAGCACTCCACACCTCCCCACAAGGATTTATAGAAGGACGGCAGCTCAGACCATACTTTGTTCACCCTAGCACAAAGCCGAAAGCACCAGCCTGAAGATGGCGAGCGGGACCTCATGGCAACATCGCCAAGATTCTATCAATCTTACACAGGAAAAGACCTGAATATGGCAAGACTTACACACACACATACATATATATACACACACAGTGTGTACACTCACACACACATTTAATAGTGCTATCTTCAGCTTTGTACATATGCATGAAATGTATTTCCTCATCTTTAATTTGCATGCTATATTTTGCTAGTAGTAATAATGTCATCTTTGTTGCCATCGTATTAGACATTTTTATAAGCAAATATTATTTTGGCGAAAATATTCTATGACTAAAACTTTAGATATCAATTTTTAGCAACTGTATTTCAGATCATTCCAATAAATGTTACCAAGTATTTTTAACCTAGCTGTCATCCCCCAAAAAGAGATTAATTATGCAATTAGATAAATTTTAAATAAACATTTGTCTTCTGTTAAACTTGCACCACATTAGCTTCTTATTCTATACCACCACCCAATAGATACATATGAGTAATATGATAAATGTAGACATATTCTTTAAAAAAAAATTCTTACCACGTATAAGTTATATATAGTTGGAAATATTAATACAGTGATCCCTCGAGTATCGCGAGGGTTACGTTCCAAGACCCCTCGCGATACTCGATTTTTCGCGATATAGCGGTGCGGAAGTAAAAACACCATCTGCGCATGCGCACCTTTTCCCCATGGCCGCGCATGCGCAGATGGTGGAGGCGGGGAGCGACGAGAGTGCGGAAGCCGACAGATTGCTTTGAATGCCGGCTGCCCCCGCCCCCCAGCACCCGCCGTTCGCCGTTCGCTCGCCCGTTCACCCGCCCGCCCGGCCGCCGTTTGTCGCTCGCCTGTCCGCCGTTTGCCGCTATCACCGCCTTCCCCACCCAGAGTCGAAGTCCCGGGGATGGCAAGGAGGGAGGGAGCGACGCGGGTTAAGCCCTCCACTGCCTCTTTAACACTTGGGCAGAAGTCGCACTCCTCCTCCGGTTGATGGAAAAGACGCGGGTACTCGGGAGCCCAGGCGCCCCGCTCGAAGTGGAGGAAAGCAGGCGGTTCCCGGGGAGAGAAAGCAGACACTGGGCTTAGAGGCGCCCGTCCCAGCGGAGCAGATGGAAACGCTCCGCCTGCGTATCGCCATCCCCGAAGATACGCAAGCTCTCCCCCACCACACAAACACACACCCCGCCCGGCCAAACTCTCCCTCCTGCCGCCCCTTGCCAGCCGAGCGCCTCTTCGGCTCCGGTTACTTTCCCCGTGGGGCGGGACAACCCCGCCACCGGGCAATTGGTTCCTGTTCAGTGCCATGTTCCCGGCCAATGGCAGCGCCTCCAGCCTCCTCGCCGCTACCGCCCCTCTCACCGCCGAGTCCTCCTGCAGCAGCGCTGGCGGCCACCGTTCCCCGTAGGCACCCGCCCGCCGCCCCCCCGAAAGAGATGAGAGAGGGAGGAAGAGAGTGTGAGAGAGGAAGAAAGAGAGAGAGAAGAGTGGAAGGAAGAGAGAGAAATGATAGAAAAAGAGAGACAGAGAAGTGACTCTTGGTGATGACGTATGATGTCATCGGGTGAGAAAAACCGTGGTACAGTATAGCAAAAAACCCGGGGAGTATTTTTTAATTATTATTTTTTGAAAAATCGCGATATAGCGTTTCGTGAAAATCGAGATCGTGAAAATCGAGGGATCACTGTAACCTAAAGTTCACCCACCAATTCTGCAGTGTACATACATTTTAAAATGCAATGTAGTACAAGGAATTCTTACACAAAATATATGAGTTATGAGAGGAAGAGCTCGAAAATGAACTGACAATTCAATGCTTACGTCATTTCAGGATGAAAGCAGCTACATACGAGTTTTAAACAGTATTTTATGACAACATTTAAAAGAGTTTAAACTTAAACTAGTATTTTATACAAAGAAATTTATCTAAGGTATATTTTATGATGTTATGACAATACAGTACAGTGGTACCTCGAGATACGAGTTTAATTCGTTCCGGACCTGGGCTCTTAAGTCGAGCAGCTCTTATCTCGAACGACTTTTCCCCATAGGAATTAATGTAAATAATTTTAATTGGTTCCAGCCCTCAAAAAACTCACAAAGTTAGTCTAAATTATGCAGAAAGACATGTTTTTAATGAAGAAATGTACATGTACATATAAATGAATAATGAAGTTTCTTTCACTTAACTTGTAAACTTTCTTAAACTTTTAAATTTACATATGTTCAACTTCTCTGCCACCCAATCCTGTAGGACAGAGGTCCCCAACCCTTTTTGCACCAGGGACCGGCTTTAAGCGATCAAGAGAGGAATGGGTGAATGAATGGACGGAGGGTGGGAAGGAAGGAAGGAAAGAGGGAAGGGACAGGAACAGAGGAAGGAAGCAAGGAAACTTATGAAAGGGAAGAGTAAGAGAGGAATGAGTGAAGGGAGGGAGGGAGGGAAGAAGGTGGGAAGGAGAAAGAAAAGAAGAAATAGAGGAAGGGAAGGTAAAAGAGAGAAAGAAAAAGAGAAAGAAAGAAAGAAAGAAAGAAAGGGGGAAGGGACAGGAACAGAGGAAGGAAGCAAGGAAACTTATGAAAGGGGAGAGTAAGAGAGGAATGAGTGAAGGGAGGGAGGGAGGGAAGAAGGTGGGAAGGAGAAAGAAAAGAAGAAATAGAGGAAGGGAAGGTAAAAGAGAGAAAGAAAAAGAGCAAGAAAGAAAGCTGCAAGCACCCCCCCGAGCCCCCCAGGCCGGCTGCAACCTTTTAAAACACGCGCGCCGCTTCGCAGCTGTCTCCTGAAGCCGAACGCGGAAGTTAGCGTTTGGCTTCAGGAGACAGCTCCTTGGCGCTTGTATCTCGAATTTGGGCTTGTAAGTAGAACAAAAATATCTCTCCCCTCCCAGCTCTTATCTCGAGTTGCTCTTAAGTAGAGCAGCTCTTATGTCGGGGTTCCACTGTATACTAAAAGTCATTCATAGCAAATACATAAAACAGTTATATCCCATTATACAACTGTAGCTGTGGAAATGCCAGCATGATAAAAGCATATGCCTAGAGTAGCTTGTAATTGGGTTCAATCTTGAAAAACCTGACTCTGCAAAATTATTTTTTTCATTCCCCCACACATAACCATTATAATCTGGCAGAAGTAATTTACAATTTTATCTTTCAAAAAAGGGTCGTCAAGAAGATTTTCAAATTTGCTGGTTTGATCTAGGAGCATTTTGCTTGACTGGAGAGAGCTACGGTGGCTTCTGCTTATTCTTTATATTTTAAAAAGCTGAGAAAAGTTTAAAAGGTATTAGGCAGAAAGGTCTGTCTAGCAACAGCTAAGCAGAAAATACCAGTAATCTGTAAGCATTCTCTGAGTGAATAGTGCACATATGCCAAAATCCAAATAACAGGTTTAGCGAGGTCCGTGATGGTGAACCTATGGCACAGGTGGCCAAAGTGGCAAAGACATGTCGCCTGTTTGTCTTCGCATATGAATTCACTATGATCAGCTGTCCTTTGTGCGCATAGCAGTGCCTAAAACTGGAGTGCGCATGTGTGCCAGCCAGCTGAATGTTAGGTGTGCATGAGTGCCAGAACATGGAAATTAACATGGAACATGGAAAAGTAAAATATGCCCATGTCACACCAACACTCCGCAGTCTGCATTGGTTGCCGATCAGTTTCTGATCACAATTCAAAGTGTTGGTTATGACCTATAAAGCCCTTCATGGCACCGGGTCAGATTATCTCAGACTGCCTTCTGCCGCACGAATCCCAGCGACCAGTTAGGTCCCACAGAGTGGGCCTTCTCCGGGTCCCGTCAACTAAACAATGTCGGTTGGTGGGGCCCAGGGGAAGAGCCTTCTCTGTGGCGGCCCCGGCCCTCTGGAACCAACTCCCCCGGAGATTAGAATTGCCCCCACCCTCGTCTTTCGTAAGCTCCTCAAAACCCACCTCTGCCATCAGGCATGGGGGAACTAATCTTTCCCCCTAGGCTTCCTCAATTTATACATGGTATGTTTGTATGTATGATTGGTTTTATAACAAGGGTTTTTAGCTGTTTTAGTATTGAATTTTTACATTCTGTTTTTGTCACTGTTGTTAGCCCCCCCGAGTCCACGGAGAGGGGCGGCATACAAATCCAATAAATAAGATAATAAGATAATAAGATAATAAGATAAATTTGGCTTTTCTGGAGCACGATCCCTTCACGTGTGTGACAGTGCCAAAAACCAGTATGCGCCTGTGCGTCAGCCAGTTGATCATTGGGCGTGCATGCACATTAGAACCAGAAAGTTTGGCTTTTCCGGAGTGCGGCCATGATGAGTGCATGCACAATATTTCTGTGTGATCTTTTCGCCATCACTGACCTAGGCTGACTACATTGATTTTAACCGGAATTCCTTGGGTATGAGAATGTTACTTTCTTTCACTCTCCTTTACTCCCTTTTACCTCAAAACTTTTATTTATTGCGGAATGGTTTAACATGGTTTAAATCAATGTATGTGAGCTGGGGAATTATGGAGGTGGAAAATCTAATTCATTTGCAGGGCACCAGGCTGCAGATAGCGAAGACGCATAAACAGAGCCTCAGCACAGAACCACAGAAGATGAAATGATTGTCTCTGACCAACAAACTGTAGGCCGCTATTTACATGGCAATGCCAAAGCAACAGGCATTGGAGATGTATCTGTTACATTCCTCAGCTTTTAAGGGTTGAATAAGGTTCAGGAGAGAAGTGTTTTCAATAGGAAAGTGAACACAAGAACAAGGGGGCACAATCTGAGGTTAGTTGGGGGAAAGATTAGAAGTAATGTGAGAAAATATTATTTTACTGAAAGAGTAGTAGATGCTTGGAACAAACTTCCAGCAGACGTGGTTGGTAAATCCACAGTAACTGAATATAAACATGCCTGGGATAAACATATATCCATCCTAAGATAAAATACAAGAAATAGCATAAGGGCAGACTAGATGGACCACGAGGTCTTTTTCTGCCGTCAATCTTCTATGTTTCTATGTAACACTGGAATTTTATTGCTTTAAATTAAAAAAATGCTCATTAAAAGCTTTCTCATGAGAAATGTAGTGTAGTTATTCGTAGCTATCACTTGTATTTTGTATTTTATGGATTTCGGGTGGGACAATCCAAAGTATCTACCTCTCTACTTTATCCCCTATGGCTCCATGGGAAAGATAAGTTCTCAGAGAAAGAGCTCAGAATTTCAGCCTGACTGATGACAACTATTGTAATTAATTATTTGAATTTTTTGAAATAAGGTTCTTAGAAACATAGAAGACGGCAGAAAAAGACCTCATGATCCATCTAGTCTGCCCTTATACTACTTTCTGTATTTTATCTTAGGATGGATATATGTTTATCCCAGGCATGTTTAAATTCAGTTACTGTGGATTTATCAACCACGTCTGCTGGAAGTTTGTTCCAAGCATCTACTACTCTTTCAGTAAAATAATATTTCCTCACGTTGCTTTTGATCTTTCCCCTAACTAACTTCAGATTGTGTCCCCTTGTTCTTGTGTTCACTTTCCTATTAAAAACACTTCCCTCCTGGACCTTATTTAACCCTTTAACATATTTAAATGTTTTGATCATGTCCCCCCTTTTCCTTCTGGTCTCCAGACTATACAGATTGAGTTCATTAAGTCTTTCCTGATACGTTTTATGCTTAAGACCTTCCACCATTCTTGTAGCCCGTCTTTGGACCCGTTCTTGTCCGTGAGGTTTTAAATTATCTTCCCTCAACACACACACACACACACACACCTTTCTTCAAAATAACCTCAGCATCTGCCTATCTAGAGTTAAGTTGCATATATTGACATACAATATTTTTTTTATTTTCCTTTTTTTATATGCAGAAAATAACAGTTCCAACGTTCTCAGCAATAAAGCTGGCATTAGCTTAATACAGCTATTGGTTGGCTTAATAGAACTGTTGAAAATTAATTATAGCTGATGCAACAAATTCAGTAGTCCCCTGCATTTTGATTAATTTCCTCTGCTTCGTCTTTAAGAAAAGCAAAATAAGCTCATTAATAGAACTTTTTACTCCCTCCTATATAATTATAGAACAACAGATATCAAAGGAACCATTTCTTTTTAAAAAATGTATCAAGTGTATTTTTGCAATCTAATTGAGGACTGTGTATCTTTAGGCAGAGACCTCTCATGACTCCTGGGATCAGGGCTGTGTCAGCTGATGCTGAACTGTGAAATGATACCCTCAAACTGGCTTCTTGTACTATGTTGGGAGTTGGGCAGGGGAAGGTAGTTCAAAGTTCACTTCAGCACAGCAAGGAAAGATTGTGGATTGTCCCAGTATTTCCATTCACTGCAACTGTCATCATTCAGCCAATTGTCAATATCCTTACATATTTTTTTCAAGCTTGCATTTTATGTTACAAAGAGGAAACCAATTAGGATACTCAGTTCATTTATATTTACAATATAAGTGCTGAAGTGTTTTGCAATTTGTTCATCATCGTACAAACATTACTGTTTCTTCAAACAAGCCACATAGGGCCATCTCAAAAGAGTAAGAACTATTATCCTCAAAGCAAGAATTAAATGCTGCCCTTACCTTTGGTCTACAAATACAAATTTGCCATCAATTGCATGTCGAGAAACGTATTCCGTTGGTTTAACCCTGATCTCTCCATTTAATGGTTGAGGAACTACGTGAGGATGCAAACGTCCAATTGCAACAAGACAGCTTAAGTTACAGCCTTCATTATCAGGCTCGTTGTCTTCATCTAGTCCCATTTTTGTTGGTGGCCAGCTTTTTAAATATCCTGTGCTGTGGATAGTACAAAAGCTTTTGCGATCGGCTACAAAACAAAATAAGGTTAAATAAATAAGCAAACAAATACATTCACAATTGGAATCAAGAGAAACTGCATGTTGCAAACCAGTAACTGGAGACAGAGATAGGGTCTATAGGAAGAGAGCAATGGTAACACACTTCTAAAAATCTTGCTAAGAAAATTGTCCAAAAGTCAACACTAACTCGAAGGCACCAAAAAGATAGATTCAAACAAACTAAAATTTAATCGGCACTGCCCTTACACTTGATTTGGTGGCCACAAACATGCTGTATTGTTCTTAAGCCAGGAATAAACCATGATAATTGACAGATTGTTTAGGAAATCAATTGCTAAAATTGAATGGGGAGGACTTCTTGACTGTGTCCAGAACCACAGAGTGTCATATTCTAATTATTTGTTATCAGGCATTCTCAGCATACAGCCTTCACTTTGGAATGCATTCCCTACATGATTTGTGAGCTACCAACAGCAATATTTTTAGATGCCTATTGAAAACCTATCTCTTCATCATTCTCTATAATGAAGATGTAGCAATGGATTTTGTATGCCATATATTTTAAATTGAATCCTCTTTTTATATCGTTTTCACTTGCTTTTGCATTTTAATTGACATTATTTTACTACAAGTTATATCTATTCTTGAATTCAGTATGTGAATTTATTTAAATTGAGACAATTTTAAGTTTTATTCATAAACCTAATGTTTTTTTTAAACCATACCAGAAACACTTGTTATCTTGCCATTCAAATAAACATTAAACAGTTATAGTTATATTCTGCTTTTAATTTTTTAGTAAGTTAGTATCTTACTCTTAATAAATACCATTTGGAAGATTTTTTCCTAGGATATTAAGGGACCCCCCCCCCCAAAAAAAAACACCCCTGTTCTTCATTCAATATGCAGACTTGCATAAATCACAAAAAGTTAATTCCCATTCTCTATGTAACACCAAATAATTTTGATTTGCTGCATTCAGTGGCCTGAATAGTTGTGTCAGTATACAAGAGTTCATGAATTGGAATAGACATTGTAACAGGTTAGCCAATGGGGACTGTTTGGTGACCCAGACGGCTCAGAGCCTGGTGTGGCTTAGGTTCACTGATCTATGGGTGTGTTGTGTATATGTGTGTATGTGTGTGTGTGTGTGTGTTTCTGTGATTATTGATTCTGTACTTCTGGATTCTGAGTTCTGATTCTGTCTTCTGCTGTATGGTAATGTATAAAAATAAGTTTCTTATGTAAATGAATCCTGCTGAATTTTTTATTTGTCTGCTGGTTGGATTGCTTGTTATGGACCCAGAGGACACCAGACACAGTAAGAACTGTAATTAAGCTGAACAAAGGACTGCCTATGTAAAAAGGCTTGCAGGAAGAACTGTTGATTTCCAGAAGAGTTCTCTGCCTCGATTGGGACAGAAGAATTATATTATTTGGGCTGCAGAATTGGAATGCTTCCTGAAGGCTAAGAAGTTCTGTGATATTGTTATTAATCCACCCCAGGCACCATTAGCAACAGCACATCAAAGGCAGCATGATAAGGTACTGGCCTACATGATCTTAAGTTTAGAATAGTGATGGTGAATCTTTTTAGTATTGCGTGCCAAATATCCAAGCATTAGCGCGCTGTCGCAATTGCGCACGCCAGCACTCATAACGCAATGTGTGCCCCATTTGCGCATATGTGCACAACTGTCCCTCGCGCTCCCCCTGCACATCCTCTTCGTACTGTGGATGCCCACATTCAAACCTCTCACTACGCATGCGTGTGCTCCCACCCTATCGCATGTCCCCCACTTCTTCCAAGATGGCCGGTGCACCTCTTACTGGAAGACAACTAGGCACCGGTCCGTTCCCTGGCAAGACAAAGCAGCAGCCATTCCCCAGACATTGGCAGCTCTCTTAGCCCCACCACCTTGAGAGTGCAATTTGTAGCCACGGAAGCTCCAAATGTGCGACCTTGCCTTGGTTCCTCCCCATTGGGAACCACCATTCCCCGGCCGGCAGCAACTCTGTCTGTCCTCTGCCACCTCAGCAATGCCGGCCAAGGAAGCTCTGAACACATGCAGTCTTGCCTGGGATTCTCCTCGCTGGGAACCACTGGCCAGCAGCAGTTCTCTCTACCCACTCACCCCAACCTCGGCAGCTAGAGAAGCTCCAAACACAGCCATGCCTAGGATCCTCCCTGCTGGGATCCACCGTTCCCCGGCCAGCAGTTCTCTCTGTCCGTCCGTCCCCCCCACCTCGGCAGCATAGTTCCCTCTAAGCTGAGCAGTGAGCAATCGCTCACTTAAAAATCATCATCAACTCAAGAGTTTTCCAAACCTGCCCAGAAGCCGAGAGGGAAATTTTATTATTATTTCTGTGCCGCCCAGTCCCGAAGGGACTGCCGCTCAGACACTATACTTTTCCGCCCACCTCCAAAAAAAATTAGAGAGAACACTTCTCGGCAGTGCCTGTTTTGTATAAAACATCAAATAATTTTGATTTTTCTGGATTCAGTGGTCTGAAGAGTTGTTATCTGACAATGTAAAAAATTGCTTGTTATCCTACTTTGTATACAACTTTGCATCACCTAATGCTACTTAAATCTTCATTATACCTTTCTTTTTAGAACAGGTGGAAGGAAAGTCTTTGTCTTCTACTTTCACTGAGGGTCTGTTACATTTCATCCTACAAAAGAATGATCGTCTTGCTCCAGAACACAGTCGGGATGGCCCAGGTGTAATATCTGTTTTGACTGGAAGTCCAGCTGCATGAAGAGGAAAAAGCATTAATTCAAAACTGTCGAGTATCTCTGATCCAAGCTTTGTTTTTCACGTCTAGTCTGAATTAGGTGTTAAATTTTAATGGGAAGCACACAAAAAAATCCCAACAACCTATAGGTCCCTGTCCTAGCCCTACCGATCTTCAACATGGTACCAATAAATGCAGTGACTGAACGAAGAGGTTCATTCTCCAATTTACAGAGGAGATCGTTGGAAAGACCAAGGAGAAAAGAAAAAAGTAGACCTGAAATTCGGAAATGGAATTTATTAAAGAGAAAATTAAAGTTACATGAATAAAGAATACCAGAATAGGTATCTCGGTTGTTAGCAAAATATTTCTAAAGGACTTCAAAATTGGACTTTTTCACTTCGATCATCAGTATTGTGTGATTACCAAAAAGGTTTAACAGAATTTTTGGCTGCATTAAGAACCCAGTTTACAAATTCACCTAAACACTGTGCGCAGTTCTGTGCGATATGCTTTCAGATGAATGATTAATTGAAATGGAAAGAAAAATTATCAATATTATGGAAAAATCATCTGTTGATTGAATGGAAATGAAAGTTAGTGGATGCGCTAAGATTGAATAAGCAAATGTTTGAAACTTTATTGAAATATCTGAATGACATTATATGTAAATTATAAGTAAAGCTAAAGTACTGTCATCTTGTAGGACCTATAAAATGCTCCTTGTCTGCAGCTGTGTTGCCCTATGGAGCAATGGAATCCACATGGTCCCACATGGTCAAACTTTAGAACTTCTTTAAAAACTTGAAATCTCTTTCAGCAGGGCCTGAGATAGGATAAAGTGATCCACTTCCTGGTGCTTTTTTTGTTTGTTGTTTCTTTCCTCTTTTTTTTTTTTTAAAAAAAATACCTTTCCCCATATGGAATGCATTCGAGAGTAATTCTCAGTTGTTGTCTCTATTGTTTTTAACTTCAATGTTTAAGCCACCAAGAATTATTTAAGAAGTTGCTGGCAAATTGATAAATAAAAGTATAGTCATATTGGTTGCTCTCATAAGTCGGTGAACATGGGACATACAAGAAAAGAGTTACGTCTTATTTTACTAAAATAATATACTGACGAGAATATGGTTATTATGCCAAACAAGAAAAATCTTAATAGGAGTGATACGACAATGATATAGAACAAGGGTATCAAACTCAGGGCCCAGGGGCCAGAACCAGAAAAATAAAGTTTAAAATATTAATGATTATATATTTCATTTTCCACACCTTATTTTATGTAACTCATTAAAATCAATCTATTAATTATAATATTAATAACAAAAAAACTTCAGAATTAGTATAGGACTATAGTTTACAAGGGGAATGGTAAGGATAGAAAGGCCTGGAGGAACATTGTCCATGGGGTCACGATGGATTGGACACTACTTCGCAACTAACAACAACAACAGTCTTTTGTAATTAGAACAAAAAAACCTTCCCCACTCCCCGATATAGCTATTTACTGTTAAAAGCATTTTAGTCTGGGCTATTCCAAAAGAAACTAAAAATGAAATAAAAGTTGGATAAACTATCCAAATACTCACTTTTTGCATCTATGAGCCTTTCCCGTGGGGCGGTATCTGAGGAAGAGAGTTGTTCCTTAACTTTGGCAATATCTTTAGGATGCAGGTAATCAAACAGGCTTTGGCCAATCAGATCATTCTATCAATAAGAAAATATATACAACTAGTAAAGTCATTATAATCGGCTATGATGCTTTCAGCAAAGAAAAACACTGGTTTCACTAAGTTTATTAATATTCAAAGTAGTAGGAAGATAAAATATGATTGCTTAATATATTTCATACCAAGAATAGGCGACAATCATGATTTAGTAGGAGACAATCATGATTTATTTATCTGATTTTTATTCTTTCAAATTTGAGGGCCATACTGATGAAAAGAGAACAAAATAATGTCTACCAAGAAGGAAAGACAGCTGACCAAAAACAACAGCAACAAAACAAAAGACAACCAATAAACCAATGAAAGTGAATAATATGGAAGAACAATCCACTCTTAAATTTTGCTAAAAGTCTTTTCAACCATGAAATGGAGACAATCATGGTTCTTTAACCACACAGTTGATTATATGCATCATTAAAGTTAGAGTGATACATGTTGCTAAACTATAACTTTCAACATTTCTCTGAAAGATAACATTAGATAGATAGATAGATAGATAGATAGATAGATAGATAGATATAAACAGACAGACAGACCTTCCATCTTACTAGTGACTAGTTCAACAATATTTTCCATTTCTGATTTTTTCAAATATTTTATTTCTGCTTCATCTTCTATATTTTTCTTTGAAATCATAAAATAGGCAAAATAATAATAATAATAATAATAATACCTGACTATAATTGAGAATTTTGAAGACCGATTCTGAAACGAAGAGTATCTTCCCTCTGTCACAACCCACAACGAAGAGAAAGCCATCTGCTGCCTAATGGTATACAAAAAATAATCGTTATGTCTTATTTACATATTTTTGAAATTAATTATAACTTTGTGCAACTGAATTACACCATGTTTTCTCTGAAAATAACACAATTAACACATAATAAAATGCTACTTCTTACTATCTCAGCAGTGCTAAAAACAAAGAAGTAATATCATGTCATAGCTAAATATATAATTAAAAATATATAAACTAGTGCCCCTAAACTATATTGATTTAAAAATGGAAGAGCAAAAATAGTTTTTATGTCTTTTTAAAGGTTCCCCTGGGAAAATGTTTTTGTTATTGTCTTTATAAGAGGAAGATTAGGCAAGTCATTCTTTCTCCTCTTTCTGTTGTAAATCTTTACAGATTATTAAAAGCTTCCAGGA
Source organism: Erythrolamprus reginae (assembly GCF_031021105.1). Lineage (NCBI taxonomy): Eukaryota > Metazoa > Chordata > Lepidosauria > Squamata > Dipsadidae > Erythrolamprus > Erythrolamprus reginae. The sequence continues at coordinate 119,072,972 of NC_091950.1, forward strand.
GTCGTTCCAATGTGTGTTTAGAAAGGAGGCCACAGAAACACAGAAGGCAAAATGCCTGATTTTAATTGATGACATGATCTGCTTGCAGGGGCAGGGGAATATTTTTTAGAAATAGATCACTTTAATTCACCTTACTTTTGTGAACGGTCATTCTGCAAGTTTTGGAAGACATTATATACCATAATCACAGAACAAAAGCACAGCAATGCAACTGTGGTTTCAAATAAACCTAAAGTGTTTGGGATTTGCTGAATTTTTTCCAACTTAGCCCTTTCCATATTTGTTGTATTTTAATACAATATCAAACAGCAAGTCATTGAGCTGACTGGCTAAAAAATATGATCGTTCAACAGATCATTTCAACGATATCTTATTAGGAAGATCTGACCAAGCTTCCATTACAGAATGGAAGGTGCTTATCCCGTTAGAAAGCAAAGACAGCAATACTGGTCACATGAAACAAAAACCCAGGTAATTCCCAATTTATCACTGTAAATTAAGACTGGAATTAGGGTTGCAAATTATGCTGGCCATTAAGTCAATCATCATGAGGATAGCCTGGTTTTATGACTTGCAAAATGACCGTGGTGATTCATTCAACCACTGCCCATCACCACGATCATTATGTGAAACTATTGTCCACAATGGCTGGCTTTTTGCTGGAAATTGGAAGTAAAAGCCCGGTTTCCAGTAAAAAACCATTGTAAATCATGGTCACAAAGTACTGCAAACATCTATAAAAGTAGGCTAGCTGCCTAGTATCCAAAATATGATCATATGACTATGGGGTAGGAGGGTGGTCATCAGAACTTTGAATCCTGTTTGTTAGTAGCCCTGAAAAAATATATCGTAACTTTGAACAGTCGCTAAATGACCAGTCATAAATACAGAACTATCTATAAAATGTAACCAATGTATTATTAGTGTTAGGCCAATTCAAGGATCCAAAATAATCTCTCTGTGTTTGGCTGCCTTAATCTTTGAAGATGGCTGCTGTACACCTGTTTATGATGTTAAAAAAAACAACAACCCTTTATTAACATTGACATGCTAAAAGAAGAGCATTGTGGATTTTTCAGCAATCTGGGACTTTAAGTTATTTTTGGCTGGCAAAGTGCTGCTGGAAGCCAAAAATCCGTCCGTTTTTGGCTGGCGCTTCAGAAGGCCATGGAGGGCGAAAACAAGGCATGGAAAGCCACATGTGCCCCTCTTGCCTCTTTTTGGCGCTAAAGTGCTGCAGGAGGCATCCGTCTGTCCCCCCCCTGTGGAGAACTACAATGCTGATCTGCTTGATACCCTGGCTTAGAGCATGCATCTGTTACTTTAAAAGACACTGCAGTCAGTGCGTCTGATAAAAGAAAACCTTCACTTTCATCATCCCTTATACAAATTCATGTAGCTGAAGCTTATTTTATTTTATTTTATTGGATTTGTATGCTGCCCCTCTCCGTAGACTCGGGGAGGCTAACAACAGTAGTAAACAGCATATGACAATCCAATATAAACAGTAAAAAACCTTTATTGTAAAACCAAACATACATACAGACATACCATGCATAAAATTGTAAAGGCCTAGGGGGAAGTGTATCTCAATTCCCCCATGCCTGGCGGCAGAGGTGGGTTTTAAGAAGCTTACAAAAGGCAAGGAGGATGGGAGCCATTCTAATCTTTGGGGGTTTCATTCTTATACATACCCTAAGAATTAGATGCTTTAATTCATCATCTGAGAGAAAAGTAGGCTTGTAGTTTGCCTCAGTGTATGGATTTGTAGCACCTTAAGGCAAAGGAAAATATTTTAAGTAAACAATCTATCATATTATGTGGAACATGTGTTAAACTCCCATGTATGCAGCTATTTTCAGTATCTTAACTATTTTCAGTATCTTTGCTTGAAATTCTAAAATAAATTTGATGTTTTCTCAGAAATTCCCAAGCTACGTTTTAATACGTTTTGTTTGAAATCAGTGTATACAATAATATCCTGATGAGCCATCATATTTATTTTGTACCTTTCAGCAATAGGAAACTATTACAGTGATACCTCATCTTACAAACCCCTCGTCATAAAAACTTTTTGAGATACAAACCTGGAGTTTAAGATTATTTTGCCTCTTCTTCCAAACTATTTTCACCTTACAAACCCAAGCCGCCGCCACTGGGATGCCCCGCCTCTGGACTTCTGTTGCCAGCGAAGCACCCATTTTTGTGCTGCTGGGATTCCTCTGAGGCTCCCCTCTATGGGAAACACCACCTCCAGAATTCTGTGTTTTTATGATGCTGCAGGGGAATCCCAGCAGCGCAAAAACGGGTGCTTCGCTGGCAACGGAAGTCTGGAGGTGGGGTTTCCCAGCGAGGGGAGCTTCAGCGAAACCGCAGCATCACAAAAACACGGATTCGAGGACTTCTGTGTTTTTGTGATGCTGCAATTTCGCTGAGGCTCCCCTTGCTGGGAAACCCCACCTCCAGACTTCCGTTGCCAGCGAAGCACCCGTTTTTGCGCTGCTGGGATTCCCCTGCTGGGATTCCCCTGCAGCATCGCAAAAACACGGAAGTCCGGAGGTGGTGTTTCCCATGGAGGGGAGCCTCAGGGGAATGCCAGTAGTGCAAAAATGGGCGCTTCGGCTGGCAAAAGGGGTGAGTTTTGGGCTTGCACGCATTAATCGCTTTTCCATTGATTCCTATGGGAAACATTGTTTCGTCTTACAAACCTTTCACCTTACAAACTTCGTCCCGGAACCAATTAAGTTCATAAGATAAGGTATCACTGTACTAGTTAATCTAAAACTGAAAAAAACAGCAGCTAAGAATATTGTCTCACTCACACATTGTTTTGCTATCTTCAGGCATACCACCATTCTCCCCGTAGATTTTTACAAGAAGGAAAACTAACGCTGACCCTCCTTATTGTAGTCTTATAAGTGTTTCTGAAATAGTATCCAAAGTGCTTTCATTACACAAAAACATTTCTCCGAGCCTAAAACCCATACATGGAATCATTTTACTTAAACATTTTACTTAAACGTTTTTTAAAACTTACCTCGTAAAGTCTTCATGTGCTGAACCGCCATTCTCAGAACAGTAAGTTTATCTAACTTTCTAGACATAGCGTTGCATGTTGGCACTAAAGAAGCCAATTCATCAATAAAGCTGTTCATCTTATCACGTCGCCGTTTTTCAATCTGACTGTGAGCCTCTCTAAATAATCATGAAATAAAAATCATGACATTTTCAACATCCCATGTTATAATTCAATTCTTATCTACAGTATTTGTAGGACATTATTATAAACATTTTTAGTGTTTCATATATAAACATTTAATTTACCTGGAGCAGCAAATAGAAATAAATAAATAACCAAACAAACAGACGAGTGAGTGAGTGAGTGAGTGAGTGAGTGAGTGAGTAAGTAAGTAAATAAATAAATAATAAACAAGGCTTAAAATTTTAATCAAGTCTGAAACAAATTACAAAGTGAAAAATAAGCCTTGAATAGCTCTGGTTTTCCACAGCATTCTCAACTAAGCAGGAACAGATATTATATACCGCAAGAGGAACACTAATGGCAAATTGTGACCACCATTATTTGTATAAATCACATTTTACACTATGACTGATTTTCCATGATTAATTCTTTTTTTTTTTCCAGATTATAAAAATTCTTTTTAAAACTGCTTTAAAAATTGGACACAATTCAGGAGGCTAGTTGCAAAATAGGTTGCCAATGCAAGCTAATTTAAGAGCTGATGACTGAATACTATTGTGCCTAATAAGTAAATGCAAATAGAGTGGGATTTTTTTTTCCAAATAGAGTAATATGGTCTAATATTGTCTAAAAATATAAATTAGTACTGCTGAATATAAAAACTTTGTAATAAAACAAAAGAAGCATGAAACTCCATTTAGGAATGCATGTAAAAGATCTGCATTTAACACAACCAATAACTATAAAGACCTTACCTTGCATTTTTTATTCTGCCCTGTTGGTCTGTATATTCCAACCTAGTGGAAAGTAAAGTGACAGAAGTTAGATTTGATAGCAGCTCTCTATTTATAATGCAGCAGGAGAAAGAAGGCATCAAAGAAAGTGACACCCAAAGCCTCCCTGAATACGTGGCACTAGATGCGATGTCACTGATGTTATTTCAGTTTCAGAAGGATCGCCATGCACATTCTCTCATCAACATTACCATTTCTTTCTCATTGGTTATTCTATTAGGATCTGACACCCCAGTAATATTAACCCATTTCTAGTCCTTTGAACATTCCTAGATTCCCAGAGATCCTAATTATAGTCCATGTGGACCAAAATCATCCTTTTATCTCCTACTTCAGAACAATCAAAAGTTATACTTTTGGAAAAGTTTTTTAAGGAAAAGAAAAGCAGGTTTTCCAAAAAGCCAATCAATTGGTCAATGGTGAAGAAATAAATACCTTCCATGTTGATCATCCTTATCTGTATCCATGCCTTCACTATAAAATCAAAAGAAAAATGAACATGACATTAAATGAAGTAAAAACTACTGTATAACGTTTTATACTATGTTGGTAAAGCACAAATGTTCATATTATTGGAATCAAATGTTATGATACAGTAAATATATAAACTATACTGGGAAATAAACAGTTGAGATGCCACATATAGCTAAACCTGCTCATACTGTTTATTACGCTGATGCATTCTTTTTATTAATTATAAGAAAGGAAAGCCATGTTTAGCAGAAGAGATCAATGAAGATTAAATAAATATTTAACATTGATGGTTGCCACAAAAACCAGCATGGTTATCTCTGGTTTTGGCTCCATCTGGGTGGGTAGGGTGCATATTGTATATTGCTAGAAGAAAACAATTTTCATAATTTTTGTAAGTTTAGTTATTAAATTTTCTAGTCCCAGAGGAAATATACAATATGATTTTTGTTTGTTTGAATAATAGGTTTTATAGATGTTTCTCTCTTGTCAATATACAGTAATACCTCATGATATGAACTTAATTGGTGCAAGGAGGAGGTTCGTAAGACGAAAGGTTCGTAAGACGAAACATTGTTTCCCATAGGAAACAATGTAAAGTCTATTAATCCGTGCAACAACAAAAAAAACCCCGCAAAAAAACGCTGCCGCCCGGCTGTCACTTTTAAAACAGGGGGGGGCAGCAGCTGCCACAGCCGCCGGCTTCCCCGCTGCTCGCCCGCCCAGGATGCTGACCTGCTGCCTCGCGGGGAAGCCGGGCAAGAGCGATCTTCTGCCGGCCATGGGCGAGCGGCGGGTAGCCGCCCATGGCCGGCAGAAGATCGCTCTTGCCCGGCTTCCCCGCGAGGCTTCCCCCCTCCTCGCCCGCCGCCCGCCCGTCCAGAATGCTGACCTGATGCCTCGCGGGGAAGCCGGGCAAGAGCGATCTTCTGCCGGCCATGGGCGAGCGGCGGGGAGTCGCCCATGGCCGGCAGAAGATCGCTCTTGCCCGGCTTCACCGCGAGGCATCAGGTCAGCAAGAGCAATCTTCTGCCGGCCATTGGCGACTCCCCACCGCTCGCCCAGGCGGCCAAGAAGCATTCAGGGCGAAGTGACATGGAGGAATGGGGAGCTGAAACCGGGCGGTTTCAGCTTTCCATCCCTTCACGTCACTTCGCCGCTAAATCGTGTGGCAGCAAACATGCTTTGGGGTTTTGGCTGGGGTAGAGAAGTAGGACCTTCCTAACTCCCTCTCCCCCAGCCAAAACCGCAAAGCCTGTTTGCTGCCACACGATTTAGCCAGGACAGGAGCGAAGTGACGTGGAGGAATGGGGAGCTGAAACCGGGCGGTTTCCATCCCTTCACGTCACTTCGCCGCTAAATCGTGTGACAGCAAACATGCTTTGGGGTTTTGGCTGGGGGGGAGGGAGTTAGGAAGGTCCTACTTCTCCCCCCAGCCAAAACTCCAAAGCCTGTTTACTGTTTACTGCCACACGATTTAGCCAGGACAGGAGCGAAGTTTGGGTTTGGCGTTTGGCTTCGGGAGATGGCTGGGAAGACGCGCGGCTGTTTTAAAAGGTCACAGCCGGGCTGGGGGGCTTCCCAGCAAACCCAAACTTCCGCGTTTGGCGGCTGCTGGAAACCCCCCCAGCCCGGCTGTCACCTTTTAAAACAGCCGCGCGGCTTTCCAGCAGCCTTCAAACGCATTGTTCTCCGGACCCCGCCCGCTCAGCCCGGCTGCTGGATTCAAAGTGCTGGGGTGGGGGGGTTGTCGGGACAAGGAGCGAGGGGGCTGCGAAGGGGTGCGCGCGGCAGAGCTCCGGCGGAGGAGCCGCGCACAAAGGCCGAGGCGAGGCTGAGCAGGAGGCGAAGCCAACCAGCGAGGCGGTGGGCTGGGAGCCGCAGGCGAAAGGAGCTCGGGCATTGTTCTCCGGACCCCGCCCGCAGCCTGGAGAGGGAAAGGGCCGCCGCGGGGCTGAGCGGGCGGGGTCCGGAGAACAATGCCTCGCTGGTTGGCTTCTCCTCCTGCTCAGCCTCGCCTCGGCCTTTGTGCGCGGCTTGTCCCGACAGCCCCCCCACCCCAGCACTTTGAATCCAGCAGCTTCTTCTGGATACGGGCGGTGGGTGGGACGAGCGGCGCGGAAGCCAGGGGCTTGGCAGCTTGCCCCGCCCATCGCCCGTATCCAGCAGAAGCGGCGGGATTCAAAGTGCTGGGGTGGGGAGTGTCCCGACAGCACCCCCACCCCAGCACTTTGAATCCAGCAGCTTCTGCTGGATACGGGCGGTGGGTGGGACGAGCGGCGCGGAAGCCAGGGGCTTGGCAGGTCGCCCCGCCCATCGCCCGTATCCAGCAGAAGCGGCGGGATTCAAAGTGCTGGGGTGGGGGGTGTCACGACAGCCCCCCCACCCCAGCACTTTGAATCCAGCAGCTTCTGCTGGATACGGGCGGTGGGTGGGACGAGTGGCGCGGAAGCCAGGGGCTTGGCAGCTCGCCCCGCCCATCGCCCGTATCCAGCAGAAGCGGCGGGATTCAAAGTGCTGGGGTGGGGGATGTCCCGACAGCCCCCCCACCCCAGCACTTTGAATCCAGCAGCTTCTGCTGGATACGGGCGGTGGGTGGGACTAGCGGCGCAGAAGCCAGGGGCTTGGCAGCTCGCCCCGCCCATCGCCCGTATCCAGCAGAAGCGGCGGGATTCAAAGTGCTGGGGTGGGGGGTGTCCCGACAGCCCCCCCACCCCAGCACTTTGAATCCAGCAGCTTCTGCTGGATACGGGCGGTGGGTGGGACGAGTGGCGCGGAAGCCAGGGGCTTGGCAGCTCGCCTCGCCCACCGCCCGTATCCAGCAGAAGCGGCGGGATTCAAAGTGCTGGGGTGGGGGGTGTGCCAGACCTGCTGCCTTTTCCCGCGCCCGCCGCCAGCCCGATCCTGCGCCTCCTGTTTCCCCCCCAGCCAAAAATATAAAGGGGTCTCCGGCGGCAGACCGTCTTTGTGTTTTTCGCTGGGAGGGGGGAGCAGGAGGACCTTCCTGACTCCCTCCCCCAGCGCCGGACCTCCTGCCCTCCCTCCCAGCCAAAAACCCAAAGCGGCCTCCCGAACGTTTTCCATCTTACGAACCTGCCGCCGCCGCCGAGAAGCCCCGGCGCCCGGCTGTCACCTTTAAAACAGCCGGGGGGCTTCCCAGCAGCTTCCCGAAGCCGAACGCCAAACCCGAACTTCTGGCTTCGGCTTCCGGGAAGCCCCCCCGGCTGTTTTAAAAGGTGACAGCTGGGCTGCGGGGCTTCCCAGCAGCCTCCCGAACGCCGAACCCGGAAGTTCAGGTTTGGCGTTCGTAAGACGAAAAAAGTTCGTAAGAAGAGGCAAAAATTTTCTGAACCCCGGGTTCATATCTCGGGTTGTTCGTAAGACGAGGGGTTTGTATCTTGAGGTACCACTGTATACTGGTATGTTAAGCAGCACAAATAACAACCGCAGGTAAAGGTTTAGACATGTAACCCTAGGCATTAAACTGCCAATAATCATTTATATTTTTAGGATCCAATATGGGTCAGTCACCAAGACTAGAAATTTAAACTTCCAAACTTTTGGACTCATGTTGGAGCCCACCCTCATGAAATTTCTCACATCAGAAATGCATGCTTTGGGCTATTCTATGCGTAGTAATTTATGCAGTGCATGGCTATATGTGGCTTTTTATTAATTGATTGGGGTGTTGATGAGTGTTGATTTATATTTTATCATTTATTATAATAGTCATTTTAATATATTACTGAAATACAAAAAATTGTTTTGAAATGCTGAATTGTTTATTCTTTTCTATTCATTACTGCTCGCTAACCCCCAAGATTCCAAAAACATAAAAATGATTTCTATAAACCTGTTTCTTTGAAATACCTTTATTAAATTATATTCCCTCTACAAGACAGGTGTCAAACTTGCAGCATCACATTGCCATCATGTGACGTTTTGTGACATTTTTCCTATTTGTGGAGCTAGGGTGAGCATGGCCTACGTGGACTGTCAGTTTGATATCCCTGCTCTACCATACTTCAAAGTATGATTTGGAATATGGCTTTAAAGAATAAATATGGTCCTCAGCAATAATTCTAGTTTTTTAAAAACAATTTGGCATGGTTGTGGAAAACAAAATGGGTCCATCTATTCAAATGGATGAAAGGAAATTAAATACATGGATAAATGTTCTGCTCTCAACCCACAATAATTGATTAACCTCTTTTGTTTAACCCTAAATCTTTCAGAAAACTATTCAGAACATAAGAAAAAGAGAAAAACGTATCTCCTAGAGATCTCCTAGATATAGATTACATTAAAATTTACAGGAATATGTGTGATTTCACAAGTTGTAGGTCCAGCATTTTCTAAATTAGGTAAGGATTTAAAAACTATTAGCAGCTCAAACAATTTAACTGCATTCTACATCTGCTTAAGCGGAAACTTTTCCTATTCATTGCGTATGCTCCCAAGTATTTGGTTCTTAAATTTAGTGCTACTGAATCTATTTCACATTGTTCTTAATTTGAGGCACTTTTAAATAGTCAATTATATCACAAGATTCTCCCATCATCACCCAATTTTTGTACTTACTCAAAAGAAAACCCATCGAGCCTGCAAAGAGATAAAGTGTACATTGTACGATTAATAAAAATGTTTATCTGCATCCTGTCCATTTATTTTAATTTCCACTGTTAGGTAAGAAAATGCACCCTGGAGACAATCCTACCTGGGAGGGGGAAGAAACTCTTGCGGGCTGCCTGAGGAAGTGGGGGCTCAGCCGGGCTTAGCGGCAGAAGTAGCTGGGCATGCGCTTCCTTGTCTCCCCCCCCCTGCCCCCTTCCTTGTCTCCCCCCCCCCCCTGCCCCCTCTCTTTCGGCAGGAGGGGGGAAGAAGAGTGCACTTAAGGCACAGAACCAGGAGAAGGAACCTTTTGGCTGCATGCTGCATGCAAGAAATCTTTCTCCCCTTTTGCTTTGAGAGGCTACGCAGACGTGATGACTATGTCTGAAGACTCATTTCTGGCGGAATTTGGAAGAGAAAGATTACCTTGCGTGCAGCATGCAGCCAAAAGGTTCCTGTCGAGAGAGCACTTTTTTTATTGTCCTTATTTCTTTAGTACCTTAGTATGATCCTTAATGACTTTTAAAATAGGAAATAATTAAATAGTATGTTTTTACCCATAAACGCTTTAATCATTATCTAGAACTGAACTTCTATAGCAATTAAAGAAAATTGAGCAGCTTGCCTAATCTGTTATCATACTGAACCTTGTGGGTTCAGTACAAAACCTTAAAATATTACTGGGCTCCTCAACAAATAATGCTATTTGTTAAAAGCAATGCGATTAGTTAAAAGCAATACGATGGGAGAATTTAGAGAAATAAAACAAGCTGCAATGGAAAGCGCGCAGGCGGTAATAGTTTTGGGCTGGAAGGATGCGACAAAATGGACAATGCAAAATTGGCACCAGTACATGATGAACCACATTCAATTTGAGATTATAGATAAAAGGATGAATTCGGTTAATGAAACTGATTTGTGACAACTGATAGGACGATGGGACAAGGTAAGACGATATATGGCGAGTAGAATCCGAGACCAGGATTCTACAAGGAATAAATTGGAATCACTTTATAATATGTTTACAGATATTTTGCTCCTGAGTTAAAATGGTATATACAAGAAATACCCCCGATTTAGTGGTGGGGTGTGAATGCTTGTCTGGTGGTGGGCACTACTCACAGAGCACCTGTTTTATGTTGTGTGTGTGTTCATATTTTTAAAAAATCAATAAAAATATTAATTTTAAAAAAAAAACATCACCAGGAATCTCTGAAACTTACATGGGAAGAAACCCGAATATGCCAAGACCTTCATATACATACACATACACACACATATATAAATATATATCGAACCAACTCCCCCCAGAGATTAGAATTGCCCCCACCCTCCTTGTCTTTCGTAAGGTGCTTAAAAGTCACCTCTGCCGCCAGGCATGGGTGAATTGAGATACACTTTCCCCCTAGGCCTTTACAATTTTATGCATGGTATGTCTGTATGTATGATTGGTTTTTATATACTGTAATGGGTTTGTAACTGTTTTTAGTATTAGGTTATTGTCATATACTGTTTTATTACTGTTATTAGCCGCCCCGAGTCTGCGGAGAGGGGCGGCATACAAATCCAATAAGTAAGTAAGTAAGTAAGTAAGTAAGTAAGTAAGTAAGTAAGTAAGTAAGTAAATAAATAAATGAGTAAATAAATGAGTAAATGAGTAAATACATATGTAACATATTTTTGCTGAAATATTTAGACAGAAAAAACATACATACAAACACACACACACACACACACACACACACACACACGTGTGTGTGTAGTTAGTATGTATGTATGTCTATATAGAGAGAGACATGACTGCATATTTACTTTGTATATTTTGGATTATTACAGCTTGAAGAAGATCTATTTTTTTTTTGCTGAAAGTAAGGTACAAATGCCAAAACTGAAGTGCAGTACCAAGCCAAGACACAGCTAAAGTGTGATATGGGTTGGAAACACTTACTGGTAATCAGTAGAACTTCCTTTCCTTTTCCTGTTACAATCCATCCCTGAAGAGTTAAGAGAACTAGAGATCATATCAGTGGGACCAGGTGACATAAAATCACTGATGGTAGAGGAAATGTCCATCCTTTGGTCAGCCATTGGATTGCCTGGAATTATTAAGAGGGGAAAAACACTGAAGGATTACATTTAAAAAAAAATCAATTATTTGAAATTGCCACCACACTTGAAGTAGCATAACATGCTCATATTCCCAAGAAGTCTGCCTAAAGCTCTTGGAATGCACTGAATAATTATTTGAAGTCTCCAATTAAGAAATCAAAGAAGACAAAACAACAACACACAATTTCTAAGAGAAAGGAACACAGGGGGGGGGGAAATAAAAATAACTTTTAAAGTTCTAAATAAATTTAACTGGAGAAACAGTGGGGCAATACAATTAATTTTAATTAGTTTCAGCTAATGTCAGAAAAGGGGACATTTAGGATTCTATTTGTTTTTTGTGAAAGAAAATATGATTACATAGCAGCGGTTAAGTTTGTGGCTTTCCTTACCTGTAAGCTTGATCTCTTTAATCCTAGAATCACTTTGCAAAGATGTGCTGTTCTACTGTTGCCAACGGCAAAGCAACCCAGTTACCTTAATTGTCCTTTCATTTCTTCCAGTCCTGCTCATCAACACTTTCAAGGTGCCTCTGTGCTAAGAAAACAAATACCATACTGTCAATTTACTACCATCAAATCACTGGATACAGTCTTTGACCTTTAAACAAACCAACCAACCAACCAACCAGAATTTCTCTCCATAAATTAAAACAACCCATATGGTCAAAAAATACAATTGGTTCAATTAAAAGCAGCTTCATTTAAGACTCTCATTGTATATGAGTTTCACAGATCAGTGTTAAATTAGAGTTGCTTACATATTGGTTGTTTTTGCTGACTTGAAACTATGCCAATAAAATCTATTAAGTCACTACTAATCTCTAGCTGGGCACTTTCCACATCCAGAAAAAGAAATAAAGAAATAGAGCTATCGTGTTTACAAAACCTGTTCATGAAGGAGATTTTGTTTTGCATTACAGAGGAGAGCCTGGGCATAGGAGAACCTTGATCAAATTTAGGTTGGGATCTTTCTGTCCGTGTTGAAGTTACATGACATAACTCACTGCATGAAGTTAAGGGTGTAATATGCAGAGCTGTGATCTTCCATTAATACAAAGACCTTTTCTTCTCTATTGCTTCCCACACTTAATCTGCACCAAGGAAAAGATTGTTTGAAAAGATTGCAAAAAAAATAAAAAATCTCCTTCTCCCTGACCATCAACAGAAGAAAATAATCCAAGATAACCAAGTGCTTCACAAAGCAGATGCATACTTCAACAGCAGTTTGGACTAGAAGACCTCAAAGCTCTTGTCCAACATTTGTTTTTCTGTTGTTCTATCTTAGAAGACAACAGGATGTAAATGCAGGAGATCTTCTAATTATAGGATGATCCCTAAATATATATATCCAGAATTATTAACCTGATCCTACGCAGCTTCTGCTCCGGCAATCTCACACTACTCACCAGAGCCTACAAAACATTTGCCAGACCCATCCTTGAATACAGTTCATCTGTCTGGAACCTACACCACATCTCGGACATCAACACCCTAGAAAACGTCCAAAGATACTTCACCAGAAGAGCCCTTCACTCCTCCACTCGAAACGGAATGCCCTATGAAAACAGACTTTCAATCCTAGGCCTAGAAAGCTTAGAACCACGATGCCTAAAACATGATCTAAGTATTGCCCACAAGATCATATGCTGCAACGTCCTGCCTGTTGGCGACTACTTCAGCTTCAACCACAACAACACAAGAGCATGCAACAAATTCAAACTCAATATTAATCGCTCCAAGCTCGACTGTAAAAAATATGACTTTAGCAATCGAGTTGTCGAAGCGTGGAACTCATTACCCGATTCAGTAGTGTCAAGCCCTAACCCCCAACATTTCTCCCTTAGACTATCCACGATTGACCTCTCCAGGTTCCTAAGAGGTCAGTAAGGGGCGTACATAAGTGCACCAGTGTGCCTTTCGTCCCCTGTCCAATTTGTCTCCCCTTATCCCATATGTCATATATCTTTCCTCCCTTTCATATATCTTCTCCTCCATTTTCATATCTTTTCCTTATATGTAATACTTCATGCCCATTCCCCTCAATATGTTTTGTGTATTGGACAAATAAATAAATAAATAAAAATATATTTTAAAAAATCAAGATACGTGCTTAGACCAGGAGTGTCAAACTCAAGGCCTGTGGGCTGAATCCTGGCTTAGATCTGACCCATGGGGCCACCCTGAAAACAGCACAGGACTGGCCTGCAGTGCCTCTTAACAGCAAAAACAGGGCTCCCGAGCTCCGCTTTTGGCTGCTATGTCCTCTTGCAACCCTCTGCCAATGAAAATTGAGCTCGTTTTTCAAGCTTGGGCCACAAGCACCGACATGAGTGGTGTTGAGCTGGTCACACCCTCCTGGCCACGCTCCCCACCTCCCCAAGGTCAAACACAATCCAAATGCAGTCCTCAATGAAATTGAGTTTGACATCCCTGGCTTAGTCTCTTACTGCGAGGGAAGAGATCCATAAACTTTTCCCTAAAATTTTATTGGTTGATTGATTTGATTTCTATGCCTTTCGATGGTTTCAAGCACTTCCTTTTTCTCATATTCTAGCATATCTAGAGTATTTGATAGGCATAGTGTATCTTGAAGTCACATAATCAATATGTTTGATGTAGATACAAGCTATATGAAATGCTGCTTGCAACCAGGGTGGGCCCAGACGGGGCGGGGGGGGGAACACAGTGGGGTAGTGAACATGGAGCTCCACCCCAGAGCACCCAATTTGCACTGAAAGATGTTGAAAGGAAATGCAGGGCGTCCTGCATAAGCCATGCCCACAGTGTGGTAGTAAATATTTTGGTAGTCCTTCACTGCCTGCAACTCATTTTAATGCGAAACAAAATTGCACAGTCAGATGAACTTATTTTTGTTATCTCAGATCTGTACAAACATGGGATATGTATATATTTGTATATTTAATAATGTATAAGGCCACCCAAATGAAACAATGTGACTATAGGTAGCCCACAACAAAATTAAACAATAAACAGAACATATAGTAAAATCTTTGCTAGGAAATCCTTGTTTTTCTTCCTCCAGTTTTGTTCAGAATGGTTTTAAAAATATAAAGGCAGGATTAATAAAATTTCCAAATTAAATGTTTCCCATTACTACCTGTAAGGTCTCTAAATGCCATAAAATACTTACATGAATTATTTTTAGAGGTAACCACCTTGGGTACTAGTTTTAAAGAGATTAGCATTCCGTGCCTTGCTTAATGCATATTTAAGAGGTGTACACCCTGGCAGCTCAATAACTTCATATGAATACTGTATTGCAAACAAACCTGCAATGCTAACTAACTGCATTCCATATTTACATACTGATACAAAATCTAAAGAACATGCCATTAAAATATGATCTAGCCTTGCTGCCAACACTATTTTCCACTATTTATACTACATTTAAACACCAGTTAATTCGAATCCTTCATTAGATTTTATCATATTGGATTTTAAAATAAGTATGATTGCTACCAAGAAATGCAAACTGAGCCTACAAGCCTGACATTCTTTTCTTAAGCTTTACCACTTGTTTACTTGACACACCAATAAAGTAATTTATAGATACTGAATTGGATCCAAATCTTTTGTTCCGGGAAAGAAAAGAACGGCTCCAATCTGCTGAACTAAACCAATTATTTTCAAATACTAAACAGAAAGAACTATTTATTCCTATTTCCTTTTCCCCAGTAGGACCCTAAAACATATTGTCCTATCAAATTGCTCAGTACGGGTAGTCATGAGTTAATGAACCTTCATTCAGTACGGGTTCAAAATTATGACAGCAGTGAATGAACTGTAGTTATGTACAGCCTCCAAAGTTACAGCAATTGCAGCATCCCCATGGTTGTGATCAAAAGTCAAGCCCTTTGCAATCTGCCCACACATAAGACCACAGAGGCACTTCGATTCTCCACATCTGTTTAACTCCCCCTCTCATCTTTGCCCCCTTTTTGGCCACCCTGCACTCTGCCATCTTTGCTGGCCCAGCTACCCTGCATGGTCCTGCTGCTTCAGGTCTAGCAAGGCCTCCTGCAATCAGGACAAAGCCTCATGGGAAGAAGGGAAGCAGAAGGAAGAAGAAGCAAAGGACAACTAGGGGTGGCAGGATTGGCAGAAGCATTGGAGGGCAGGAGGGGCAAGGAGAGGGACCACATGGCCAGCCATGTGGCAGAGAAAACAGAGCGAAGGGTAGTCAAAGGGACAGAGATGGAGGAGATAGGCAGGTTGAAGAGTTGAAGGAGTGTTCTGACCTAGGCGTTCCCAAACCTTTTTATTAAGTTACTGTGAATTTCAAGGTGTTGGTTATTACCTTTAAATCCCTACATGGCTTAGGACCAGACTACCTATGGGACCGCTTTCTACCGCACACTTCCCAGCGGCCAATAACGGCCCACAGGGTTCGTCTTCTCCGGGTTCCGTCTGCCAAACAATGTCAATTGGCAGGGCTGCAGGGAAGGACCTCCTCTACAGCCCCAATGCTCTGGAATCAACTGCCTCTGGAGATCCGTACCACTCCCACCTTACTGGCCTTCTGGAAAACCGATAAGACCTGTCTTTTTCGGCAGGCCTGGGGCCGTTAGGTTATCATCTTGATTCGGCCATGAATGATTGAGAGATATGTATGGTTTTTTTTTAAGGTCATTAATGTACTAATTAATGTTTAATTGCTGTTTTTACTGTAAGCCGTCTAGAGTCCAATGTGGAGTAGGGCAGCATATAATTTTTTACAAATAAATAAATAAATTTCTCTCCTTCACATCCAATGAAGTCTTTCAAGAGAGCTGCCAGGCCAATATCTTCAAAATTTGGCAAGATGTCGCAGCATTACGAACCAATTAAGCAAACTACCAATTGTCTCCTGCAAAATTCCCTCCCCTTTCTTTCCTCTTTTATTCCCTATGGGAGGGGCCATTCATCGTCCACAAGTGGCCTTACTCCCAGGCCGACTCTTGTTCCTCAGCTGTTCCCTTTGTCTGGCAACTCTGGTTACAGTTTCAGAGGCTTGTAAGTGGAAAATGATTCTTGAGAAGAGGCAAAAAAATCTTGAACACCCGGTTCTTATCTAGAAAAGTTCGTAAGTAGGGGCATTTGTAGGTAGAGGTACCACTGTATAGGTAATCCTTCTTTAATGCCAGTAATTTGGATCAGAATTTCTTTCGCTAAGAAATGTGATTGTAAAATATGACATCAAGTGTTCATATTGCTTAATGACTGCGATCCCAGCAGTTCTGATTGGTCTCATTATTAAGGAACGAAGTTAGAGAAGGTTGCATCAATGAAAATTACTCTCCTTCATCCCCACTGTGTAAGAAAGGTCCAAGCCTGCAGAGCTTATTCAACTGTGGTTCACATTTATTATTATTCAACAGATTTAACATCAAACTCACATAATCACATTTTCCCTTTAAAAATTCCCTACAAACCTCAAGTATATATCATGGATCTTAGCTACAATTCCAAGATTTCATGTAAATTCTCCCACAGCGCTTTCTCACAGTTCCAAAATTCCTTGTTTCCACCATTGTGCTAAAGTGATCCATGACAAAAATTCAGTGCACTGAGATTTGGCTAAGGCCACACCATAAAATGATCAGAGGTTTGAATCTTTTTTCCTACAACTTCCAAATTTGGAAGTCATCATTGCAGGAAAAATCTATGCCAATATTTAACTCCTTTCATATCACTCAAAGTCAGCGGTGGACTACGAGCCGGAATGCTAAATTGCGCTCGCCGATACGGCTCACAAGTTCTTGCGGGACCAGTGCGATTTTGCTGCTGCACCTGTGGAGGAAGCAAAATCATGCACGGAGCTGCAGGTGTAGCCATGTTTCAGCATGCGCAGAAGCAAAAAAACCTTGCCAAAACACCTTGCAGTTCCATGCGCGATTTTGCTTCCTCCACAGGTGCAGCAGCAAAATCGCGCTGGTACCGCAAGAACCTATAAGCCGCATCAGCGAGCGCAATTTAGCATTCCGGCTCGTGGCCCACTGCTGCTCAAAGTGAAAAACTATATTTTTTTTAAAAAGCCAGTTTCAGGTAACCTTAAAAAAGTATTATTTCCATGATTTGTAACTTAATAAATTGGTTATAATTTCTGCTCTGATTTATTTTAAATGAGGACGCAACAGCTGTCCATTTTATTGCACTGTAATTAGATGAGATGCTGCGAATAGATTTATTACTCTTGTTTATTGAAGCACTATAAAAATACTCTGAAAAACAAGGCAACATTTGCCTGTTGTAACAGACTGCAAAAACGCCCTTAACTTTCTTCATGTTGACCAAAGCTTGTTGCCAAGATACTTCCAAGGACATTCTCACACGAGAACACTGCTATTCTCTCCTCGGTGCTTCATCTTAAATGTTACACCTTTTTTGAGAGAAAAACAGATATATGACCAAGACATATATAAGCTCTCTTCCTCCTCCTTCCTTCACTACATAGAAGGCAGCCAGTGGTTTGATTTGGAACTTCTCTTTGGAGATGGCCTATTTTCACAGAATCGGCTTAATCCATATAGCAAATCAGATTGTAATCGCCACAAGCATCAAAACTGGAGCTGCCCAGGGTTCAATTCAAGATGGGCAGCTATATAAGAGTTTTAAACACATAGAATAAACATCCCACTGAGAAAATCAAGGTCAGATTTGCCATTTAAAAAATAATAGAATTTCAGCAGGCAATGTATAGACCAGTGGTTTCCAATCTTTTTTTTGTCCATGCCCCACTTAAGCATCTCTAAAACCCTGATGCCCCCCCCCCCCCACACCATGACATGTAATTCTTACTATTCAAAAAGTGAACTCCTACTCACACGGAGGAAGCCTAAAAGGCCATTAACTTGGTGTAAACAAGATTCCAATTGCCCCCTCAAAAATCAAATTGCCCCCTTGTGGGGAGTGTGCACCACATTCTGCTTAAAAATGGGTTTTTTAAAATTATTTTTAATTGTATATTATTAGATTTGTTATGAATTGTTTTATTGTGTTGTGAGCTGCCCCGAGTCCACGGAAAGGGGCGGCATACAAATCTAATAAATAATAATAATAATAATAATAATAATAATAATAATAATAATAATAACAACAAAAACAACAACAACAACAACAACAACAGAGGTACAGACCTTCCCTTTTGGCAATAAGAACATTCATTGTCAGCATCCAAGAAGACCAAATTCTCAAGCCCCATTAACCATGAAAACAATTATTTGTTAAATACTGTATCAGCAATGTCTGCAGGACAACTTTTCAGACATGGAATTCAACAGCAATGAAATATATGCAGGGTTTCAATGTACGCATTGACATGAAGATAAAAAGTTGCAGATTTTTGTTTTCAACATGATTGAAATTGTTGCCTAAGTTGAAAATTGTTAAGATTTTTTTTTCCGGGTCAGAGACCAGATACAGTGGAACCCCGACATAAGAGCTGCTCTACTTAAGAGCAACTCGAGATAAGAGCTGGGAGGGGAGAGATATTTTTGTTCTACTTACAAGCCCAAATTCGAGATACAAGCGCCAAGGAGCTGTCTCCTGAAGCCAAACGCTAACTTCCGCATTCGGCTTCAGGAGACAGCTGCGAAGCGGCGCGCGTGTTTTAAAAGGTTGCAGCCGGCCTGGGGGGCTCGGGGGGGTGCTTGCAGCTTTCTTTCTTGCTCTTTTTCTTTCTCTCTTTTACCTTCCCTTCCTCTATTTCTTCTTTTCTTTCTCCTTCCCACCTTCTTCCCTCCCTCCCTCCTTTCACTCATTCCTCTCTTACTCTCCCCTTTCATAAGTTTCCTTGCTTCCTTCCTCTGTTCCTGTCCCTTCCCC
Source organism: Erythrolamprus reginae (assembly GCF_031021105.1). Taxonomy (NCBI): domain Eukaryota; kingdom Metazoa; phylum Chordata; class Lepidosauria; order Squamata; family Dipsadidae; genus Erythrolamprus; species Erythrolamprus reginae. Next base: position 119,091,985 of record NC_091950.1, read on the forward strand.
CTTTCTTTCTTTCTTTCTTTCTTTCTTTCTTTCTTTCTTGCTTTCTTTCTTGCTCTTTTTCTTTCTCTCTTTTACCTTCCCTTCCTCTATTTCTTCTTTTCTTTCTCCTTCCCACCTTCTTCCCTCCCTCCCTCCCTTCACTCATTCCTCTCTTACTCTCCCCTTTCATAAGTTTCCTTGCTTCCTTCCTCTGTTTCTGTCCCTTCCCTCTTTCCTTCCTTCCCACCCTCCGTCCATTCATTCACCCATTCCTCTCTTGATCGCTTAAAGCCGGTCCCTGGTGCAAAAAGGGTTGGGGACCTCTGTCCTACATGATTGGGTGGCAGAGAAGTTGAACATATGTAAATTTAAAAGTTTAAGAAAGTTTACAAGTTAAGTGAAAGAAACTTCATTATTCATTTATATGTACATGTACATTTCTTCATTAAAAACATATCTTTCTGCATAATTTAGACTAACTTTGTGAGTTTTTTGAGGGCTGGAACCAATTAAAATTATTTACATTAATTCCTATGGGGAAAAGTCGTTCGAGATAAGAGCTGCTTGACTTAAGAGCCCAGGTCCGGAACGAATTAAACTCGTATCTCGAGGTACCACTGTACAGGTGAAACTCAAAAAATTAGAATATCATGCAAAAGTTCATTTCTTTCGGTAAATGCAACTTTAAAGGTGAAACTAATATACAGTATGAGAGAGACCCAATACATGCAAAGCAAGATAGTTCAAGTCGTGATTTGTCATAATTGTGATGATTATGGTGTACAGCTCAAGGACCCATCCTAGATACCACTCATTTAGCACCTGCACAGTTTCAAAAAGTCACTAAATTAATGGTTAATAATCGGGAGATACCTGTACAGGAAACAGCAAATAGGATTGAAAGGTCTCTCCCACTAATTTCCTATTATTCAAATATGTAGCCCGAAATCCCCACAGAATCAAAGGCTTTTGTCAAAATGAGGAAAGCAGTAGCAATCCTTGCAATGCAAGCTTCATCCCTCCTGGATATGTGTGCAACATTATAAAACAGATACAAAAAGGCAGAACATTTGCACTGTGATGATATGATGCTGTTTTTGTCACTTATTCCCCCTCTTAGCTTCTGTATATAGCATATGGCCACCATGAATAACAGCTATTCCACTACTATTGTTTAGGGAGGTACTCTACAAACAGACTGCCATTATTTTCACATCAAGCCTGTTTTTCAAATATTTTTCCCTCAACTATGGCTGTTTTAAAACAATTCAAATCAAAGGAAAGACACTAAGAAATCATTGGAGCAGGCCTGTATATAATGAGAGACCATCATGTAATTTTCACATTATATGAAAAAATTCCGACATCATACAGAAATGTTGAAGAAAAATCATATTATGATTTAATATATGCAAACTTCCAACCGTAGATGATAGATTAATGGACAGATGCAAGCAAAAAATTTGGAAGAAAATTAGTACATGTCAGCTTTACTTGCTGTAAGTCATTTTTTAAAACATTTTTCCTACATGAAATCCAACACATATGTATTTAAAATTTTTCGAGAAGGTAGAATTATTAAGTATCCAAATAGAAAAAGAAAAAGAAAAGAGAAATACAAGCATAGTTATGCTTGCCACCCTTCTATTGGATAATTATCAACTTGTTCTTTTTCCCATCTTCTTTGGCTCTTTTTAATCCCCAAATCTAGAACCTATCAATTCAGTCTTTTCTTCTTTGAACAAAATCTCTATACAGTGGTACCTCGAGATACGAGTTTAATTCGTTCCGGACCTGGGCTCTTAAGTCGAGCAGCTCTTATCTCGAACGACTTTTCCCCATAGGGATTAATGTAAATAATTTTAATTGGTTCCAGCCCTCAAAAAACTCACAAAGTTAGTCTAAATTATGCAGAAAGACATGTTTTTAATGAAGAAATGTACATGTACATATAAATGAATAATGAAGTTTCTTTCACTTAACTTGTAAACTTTCTTAAACTTTTAAATTTACATATGTTCAACTTCTCTGCCACCCAATCCTGTAGGACAGAGGTCCCCAACCCTTTTTGCACCAGGGACCGGCTTTAAGCGATCAAGAGAGGAATGGGTGAATGAATGGACGGAGGGTGGGAAGGAAGGAAGGAAAGAGGGAAGGGACAGGAACAGAGGAAGGAAGCAAGGAAACTTATGAAAGGGGAGAGTAAGAGAGGAATGAGTGAAGGGAGGGAGGGAGGGAAGAAGGTGGGAAGGAGAAAGAAAAGAAGAAATAGAGGAAGGGAAGGTAAAAGAGAGAAAGAAAAAGAGCAAGAAAGAAAGAAAGAAAGAAAGAAAGAAAGAAAGAAAGAAAGAAAGAAAGAAAGGGGGAAGGGACAGGAACAGAGGAAGGAAGCAAGGAAACTTATGAAAGGGGAGAGTAAGAGAGGAATGAGTGAAGGGATGGAGGGAGGGAAGAAGGTGGGAAGGAGAAAGAAAAGAAGAAATAGAGGAAGGGAAGGTAAAAGAGAGAAAGAAAAAGAACAAGAAAGAAAGCTGCAAGCACCCCCCGAGCCCCCCAGGCCGGCTGCAACCTTTTAAAACACGCGCGCCGCTTCGCAGCTGTCTCCTGAAGCCGAACGCGGAAGTTAGCGTTTGGCTTCAGGAGACAGCTCCTTGGCGCTTGTATCTCGAATTTGGGCTTGTAAGTAGAACAAAAATATCTCTCCCCTCCCAGCTCTTATCTCGAGTTGCTCTTAAGTAGAGCAGCTCTTATGTCGGGGTTCCACTGTATAGGGTTTATGCACTTTATCGTTTTGTTTCGCCTTCACTAGATTGGTCAATTTCTTCATTTCTTCAGGTTTAGTTAATTTTACAATCCTCCACTTTGGCATACAATGATCTTGCCCACATTATTTGAAAAATTTTGTATTTTATCAATTATTTTCAACATGGAAGAATTGTCATTTTTTTTTAATTTAAAACATTTTATTGATATTTCTGACTCATCTTGTGCTTCATTCTGGTTATCTTTATTTCTTTGTGCAGATTTATGGAGGCTATCTAAAACTCAGTCAAGAAAGAAGGAACACAAGCTGATACATTCAGTCCAAATTTGGAAGAATAGAAATATTTGAAGCAGGCAATACCGCTTATTTAGTGGCTAAGGATGATTATATGCTCTATTAATCCCAAAAGGAGACAGTTCTAAATTTAAGACAATCTTCTCTCCAAAGGAAGATTAAAGGTTAAAAATGCATACAAAAATCCTGTGGACTGTCTAGTTTTACTTCTTTGCCATCTAAAACTACCAATCTCCACTGAAACTAATTCTGAAATCTCCCAACCCCCAAATAATAAATGGATAGATTGGTGGATAGATTATTGATTGAAAGATAGACGTACTCAGTAACAAGTCCATGGACTGGACTCCAGTATATATTCTGGTAAATATATAACGGTGTTGGAAATAGTTATTTAGTTCAGTTTTCTCCAGATAACTGGTAAGAATTGTAGGGGAAAGTTTGTAACACTGAATCATTTCTGTTTTCAACAAGGAAACAAGTTGTTGGAGGTTAGGATTGCAACACAAAAAACTTTTGTACGTGTAATGTGTAGTGAGTCTGATTTAATAAATCTTATTCAAATTTTAGGGATTCTTACTCTGGGGTAAATATGTTCAACATTTCTAATTCAGTTCAGAAAATGTGCTAAGATTATTTTCTTCTCCTTTTCCTTTTGAAAGAAAGAACCACAGTGGCCTTTCTCTCTTTTCTTCTACCTCAATTTCAGGTGTTTATTTGCATCTCCCCTCCATTCTCCAGCTTTCAACAGTATTTTTCAGCGGAAGTAGCCGTTCTTCCAATTTACAAAACTGGGGGAAGCTCCATCTTCCTTGTTGGGAAATAGAATCATAATCCTGGTTCACCATTTCCCAATTTTAGATTTCCAAATATTGTTGAATTATAGTAGTTGTGTTCACTAGGAAATAATTGTTATAAGAATAAACTGGGAATGACAGATTAAGTCCTTTATATTCTACGACATTCTCATCAAGGGCATTCCGCTAATGGCCAATATTCTTCAACTATTAGACTTAATTCTAAGTGAAAGCGTTCAAACTATTCTGACTTCTTGTCACATTTAATTGAGAACAAAATATTGGTACATTAAACACTGGTATATTAACCTGATACACCACACTTTGGGAAAGATATGAACAAGACTAAATGCCTGTTGGTGTGGTTAAAGGACACAATCATGAAATATATGCAAGTCAAGAAGTCTATACTCATTTTTGTTTCAGAATAACCAAATTAGGGCCCAAGCACATGCTTATTGCAAAATGTCAAGCCATTCTTATTTAATGGTCAATTCTAGATGTACTTTCATGGTTCTAGTACAGTATAGCCGCATGATTTGGATGATTTCTTCTCCAGTGAGGGTGCAGGATAGTCCAGGAATAGGTAACGACTTTGTTGCTCTGCCTGGAGACTGAGTCATAACCTTATAGCCACACCCCGTTGCCACTCTCTCTGGCGTTGCCTCTCTCTGGCCCGTTATTGACTCAGTCCTCGCCAGAGAGATGTGCTTCACTTAGTGGCTGAACATTTCTAGGCAAAAGAACGAGTCATTTCCCTTCCAATTGTATTGCAACCTCCAGAGACTGTGATACGTGATTTTTGTCAGCTATTAGGTTTGAATTTGCCACTCTGCACCTGTGGGCAAATTGTTGCCTTCACAGTGTCTTGGACTGCATTCCTAGCCAAATTAGTGCCAAATTAGTGCTGGCCCTCTAGTATCTGTCATCTTCGGTGCTACCAGTGTGCCCTCTGAGGCCGTCGCGGGAGAGTGCGCGTGCCTTTTGGCATGCGATTTAGCTTCTGCGCATGTGCAACAAACAAAATCTTCTGTGAGTACATGCACGCGAGCAAGATTTTGGCGATTTTCATTGAAATTTTTGCTTCTGCGCATGCGCAGCAGCAAAAAAAGGGGCAAAAATCACAAAAATTTCAATCGCACAAGCATCTTCACACAAAATTTCACTTGCTGCACCTTTGCAGAAGTCAAATCAGGAAGAGTCAGGGATGTGCAGCTGTGTGCGCAGCCCAAAAATCGCTACCGGAGTGTAGCACCTGACCATTCCAGTAGCAGGCCATCACTAGTCGTAACTCTGGAAAATGGTCTCAAATCACATTTTTCAGTTCCATTGTAAATTTGTGAACAGTCGCTAAATGAACTGTTGTAAGTCAAGGACTATCTGTATACTCTTTGCAAAATCAAATGGCCAGGAGTCTTTCTTTGTTACATGACTGAGTGTGACAGTGCATTCACATCCACACAGCAAACCACAACTGTGATATATACCCAAACCTATACCTCTAAGTAGAGTGCCTGTTAGCTGCCATATATTGTGGTGTACAATCTAATGACACAAAAATAAACAGGGCATGGGCTGTTAATCATTATTGCTTACTTACTATCTTCAAAAATGGTATAAGGCGTTGGTCTGCTGTACACAGATATATCAAGTTAGCAAGCTATGCACAATAATTATGGGATAAAATCACAAGATAGCTTAAAGTAGTGATAATTTAAACAATTTCCAGATCCAGCACTCTACACAAAATTATATGCATATAAAATTTTATATATAAGTATAATGTAATATAATATAATAATATATTTTTAAAAATATGGCTTAACAGCAAACACCATTTTTTATCATCATTTTTTTCTCCACCATTCAGGAACTTTGCAAATACTGTACTACAGTTACTACTAAAATTCCTGAGATAGAATTTTGAGGGTGTGTGTGTGTGTGTGTGCAGTATCACTGCCAAGTCTGCTACAATTTCTTCCTCAGCCTTTTTCTGTTTGTTTTTAACTGCCCTATTTACATACTTCTTTATAAAAACAGCAACATCTTCACTAGGTTCTTACCCAGATTGGTCTTTAAAACAGACCTACTATTTTGCCTCAAATGTTCCAAAGCCGATGAATTTGGGGCCGCTTAAACTGCTCTTTTATTTGCCTTATTTGTTGCTTCTAACAATCCTCAATCAACGTTATTTGACCTGACCCTTAATCAGCATGCGTCCTCCATATCCAACAGTTTCTACAGCTATATCCTCATTCGGCTGCTATTTTCCCTGTACTGCTTTCTAAATACCCCAGCAAAGAACTCACTGCATTGCCAGAACTGCACCAAAATAAATCCACTAGGATAAAGAATTCTGTGCATTTTCTACTTCAGCAAGTTGTCATAAACATTCCATCTTTCAGTTTAAATCCACGTCCCATGTGTTGATTTACTTATAAACACAGATTATCAGGACGCCCCATAAAAGAAAAAGAGAGATAAAACCCAAAGCTGTAGTGTACTACAACAAACTGTAGTATAGCTACACTTCCAACAGCTAGGCTGTACTGGATCAAACATTACAACTGACAATGGCCTTAACATTTTTATTTTTATTGGCTTAATCAAAACAAGAATGACATTTTTAAAGAGGCAAAGCAACGTTTATTGCATGCAGATTATGCTTATCAGCTAGTCAATAAAATACCAAGTAATCTGTAACAAATTGCAATAATAATATATACGTGCCTCATGGCAACTGCTTGTCCATCCAAAACAAAATAAAAATCAACAAATTATTATTTCTACCTTTTCAAACCTATTTTAGCATCCCAGCATACACATGAAGTATACTTCAATACATTTAAAAATTGCTGTCAAATTTAAATGTTTTGATAATAAAGAATTTGATTTAGAATATGTACAGTATTAGGCCCATTTAATGAAGTTTCTCAAATCATCTTTCTAAACCCAGCAACATTCATAATACAGGCAAATCTGTTTTATCCATTGCATTGAAGTACATTCCTAATTTTACCTTGGGGAATAAATAAAAGCAAATCTCTGTCTTTCAGCCTAGGGCCTGATATTATTGTGAAAATATAACCTGGCAAACTCCACACATCTACTTTCCTCTAAGGCAGGATATAAATCAAGTGGATATCACTGAATGTTTGTCTTTAAATAAGTTTTAAAGCTGAATCTATATTGAGATTAAAAAAGGAATTCTTAAAGGATTTTTGAAAAATATAGTCTCTGAATCAAAAAGCACATGGAAGAGAAAGCTAGGCAAGTAGTTTATTCTTCTGTCATATTAGATATGGTACTTTCTTTGATCTTTCCCCCAAAGAGCTCAAAGTTGCATTTTAAGCTAAATAATGATCATTTTCCATTGCCAGAATTTTACCAGACTTCTACTGCAAGCCTTGTCACATGGTGCATTTTAAGTAATTCGAACTAAATTTCTTATTACTGTATTGCAAGCCAAGATAAATATTGTTCTTATTACTCTCAGTGAGAATAAAGGAAACTTCAAAAAAAATCTTCAAAAAAGGTCAGTTCCAGTTCCAGTTGACCTGAATATTTTTTTTCTGAGTAGATAGTCTGACTTGTATAATATATTTAAGTTTTGTCTGGTGAATAAGCTTCACTAAATTGTGACTGAAGTTACGAGAACTTTAGAATTGTTAATGCAATTCATTGATAATATTATTTGCTTCAATAGTAATGGCATAGTTCCTACTAGAAAACAACTATAACACTACAGTGTGGCATCAAACCAATATCACAAGTTGTTCCAACTTGTACAGCTGACTTGGAAACATCTTAGGGCTGTTGAAATTCTTAATACCAAGCTTCTCAAATAGCACGAGGTTGAAAAGGTTATAATGTCCATGCATAGCACCTAAAACCTATTGAGGTTATATGTGGAAAAAAATATGAACTAGAAGTGGTTTGTTTCAATGCAAAAAAAACAAAAAACCCACCCCATGGCAACAATCAAATCACAAAAACAATAACATACAATTGCTCATTCACCAAATATTTTTCTCCAGGTATATCATCTAAATAAACTAGAAGTTATTCTTTGAATATAAGCTCAACTTTTTGAAATGGCATGGATTGTCATAATATTAAACTGGGCAAAAAAATTAGGAAAAATTGCAAAACCTTATCAACACATTAATGTAACTCAAATTAATCAAGATGAATGTTCCTGTGATTAAAAGTTCTCCGTGACAACAAATCAAGATATAAACACTATACTGTCAGTATCCAATTATATTTTAAGAGGTAAGTATTAAAGAAGGAAGCACAGCTGGAATTCCTGACAATGAGAAACAAAAACTAGTTTTTGGAATTCTGCATATAAAAAAGAGATGTGCATCAGTGACAGCTTAATCATACTAAGTATGTAACTAGAGACATTTTGTTTCAGGGGGTGTGAGAAATTACTGGTTATTTTCCCATTTACCTCAGTAAGATATTAGCCTTTTCTCTCTTTGTGAATGTGGAGGAGGTATATTTTAATCTTTTCAAACATGTCCATTTGTATATTGTATTCTCTTTAGTTCCAAGCAGAACTCTGAACTATGCCAGGGGCTAGTTTATATTGTTCTCTATAGTGTGTTGTGTAATAGGATAAGGTCACCAATGTGGTATATTTTTCCTATTCTCTTCATATAATAGCCCATAACCTACTGGTTGTTAGCAGAATAGACAAAATTACTGTCAAAATATATAACTACATTCAAATAAAGATAATTCTTTTCATGCAAACTTCCCATCACACTCAGCAATCGGATATACTGTATTTGTATTCAAAAGTAGAATTTATTTTTACTTAAGTAGGCACAAAAAATGTAGCCTTAATTATTATTATATATAAGTCTACGGAGAGGGGCGGCATACAAATCTAATAAATAAATAAATAATCTGCCACTTCTGTTATCTGAAAGGACCTAACAGATTGGCTCACCCCAAGCAATGGATAGGTCATTTTGGGTCACAGAAGGAGCTTGGGGGTTTTATGAAGAAACTTTGACTAAGATCTTAGGTCAGTGATGGCAAACCTTTTTTGGCTAGGGTGCCTGCATGCGCAATAGTGTGGGCATGCGTGCCCACACCCATAATACAATGCTCTTCCCTGTACATGCACACACTCCCACAGTGCCCCCTGTGCATGGACACAAACTCCCCATCTGGTGGGGGTTGCTACTTACTGCTGGTACCTGTACGATGCGTGTGCAAGTCCACGTCACCGACGTGTGTGCGCATCACAGCAAGATTTTTGTTTCTGCACATGCCCAGGAAGCAAAATCTTGTGAGAAGACATACCCTTCTCAGGGTATGTCTTCTGTGAAAGATTTTGCCGTTGTTGGTTTTTTTGCTTCTGTGCATGTGCAGAAGCAAAAAATTGCCAAAATCTTCTGTGCACGCACATCGTCTCACAAAATTTTGCTTCCTACACATGGAGCGCGCGTGTATGCCAGCAATGTGAAGCTGCACACCCAGCTCCATTTTCGCTACCTGTATGCAGTGTGGCCCGTACCGGCTAGCGGCTAGCAACCCAATAGTGCCCCCCCCCCGGTGCTACCCCTCCATGCATGTACACAGGCCCTACTGAAGTCTCCGGAGTTCCAGGTGGCTTGTTTTTTGCCCTCACCAGGTTTTAGGAAAACCTCCTGAAGCCTGAGGAGAGTGAAAAATGGCCCAACGGGAAGTTTGGAGGCTTCCATGAGGCCTGTGCACATGCGCAGTGGGGGCAGCAAGGGAGGGTTGTGCACATGCACAGGAAGCAGCATGGGGGCTTTCCTGAAGCCTGGTGACAGTAAAAATGGCCAAAAGATGGCCGAAAATCAGAAGCTGACCCAGGACAATGCCTCGTGTGCCCTCAGATATGGCTCTGTGTGCCACCTATGGCATGCTTTGCCTGGCATAGGCATGTGACTGACACCCTACATCAGACTGATCCTATGCAGACTCTTTCTGTCCACCAATCCGAGGGTCCTACCGGGCTTTCTGAGGAGTTCCAGGAGATGAAATGCTAAAGGTGATGCCTGGTTTACTGGATGAGAAAGTCAAAGAAGATATCCGACCAAACAGAACTGGGTACATTGTGATGATAAGGGTAGTGAAAACTTTCTATTCCTCCATCCTGTTGCATCTCCTGATAGCTGTCCAATGGCCTTGTCTAGGGTAAGCTGCTCCGGGGCCAGGGAGTGCATGGAATCATCTGCAAGGGCACACTGGGGAACATTCCTGCAACTTGGCAGACAAAATCGCTCAGAGTTAGATTCCGATGAGGCAAGTCCAAGGGGCAATCTTGTGATGTTATCTGGACTGAATTTGATTCTGTTCTGTCCAAGAAACAGGATAACGTTTTCCTGTTTGTTGGTTCAGCCACCTGTTTGTTAAATGCTAGCTCTTCTGGGTTATTAAAACAACCCGGGAGGTGACCCCATGGTGGGTTCATGTGGTGGGTTCAGTCTCTTTGAGAGAGGGAATGTTCCTATCAGAACTGAAGGAAGCAATGGTGCATCCCTTCTCACTAGGCAGGACCCTTCCCTGTTCGACAATTATTACTGGAATATATTATTATGGCAATGGAAACTGCAGTTTAATGTTTCCAAATGTAAAATAATGCACTTGGGGGAAAAGGAATCCTCAATCTGGGTATTGTATTGGCAGTTCTGTGTTAGCAAAAACTTCAGAAGAAAAGAATTTAGGGGTAGTGATTTCTGACAGTCTCAAAATGGGTGAACAGTGCAGTCAGGCAGTAGGGAAAGCAAGTAGGATGCTTGGCTGCATAGCTAGAGGTATAACAAGCAGAAAGAGGGAGATTGTGATCCCCTTATATAGAGCACTGGTGAGACCACATTTGGAATACTGTGTTCAGTTCTGGAGACCTCACCTACAAAAAGATATTGACAAAATTGAACGGGTCCAAAGACGGGCTACAAGAATGGTGGAAGGTCTTAAGCATAAAACGTATCAGGAAAGACTTAATGAACTCAATCTGTAGTCTGGAGGACAGAAGGAAAAGGGGGGACATGATCGAAACATTTAAATATGTTAAAGGGTTAAATAAGGTTCAGGAGGGAAGTGTTTTTAATAGGAAAGTGAACACAAGAACAAGGGGATACAATCTGAAGTTAGTTGGGGGAAAGATCAAAAGAAACATGAGAAAATATTATTTTACTGAAAGAGTAGTAGATCCTTGGAACAAACTTCCAGTAGACGTGGTAGATGAATCCACAGTAACTGAATTTAAACATGCCTGAGATAAACATATATCCATCCTAAGATAAAATACAAAAAATAGTATAAGGGCAGACTAGATGGATCATGAGGTCTTTTTCTGCCGTCAGTCTTCTATGTTTCTATTAGCCAGTTTCCCATCTTCTCTTTTTGAAGATTCCACAACTTTTCAGTTGTAGGAAAGCTGGCCGGATGATAGTTACAAAGGTACTTGGAAGAAACAGATTATCAGACAGATTTCAGGCCAGAATCCAGGACAGAGACAGGACTGTTCACACTTGTTGATGATTTTTGGCAGAGCAGCATGAGGATGATGCATTAATTAATGCGCCCTTTCTAGTGCTTCCTGATCTTGGAGTGGCTTTAAATACCGTTGACCATAGCATTATTCTGTCCTGACTGTAGGGCTTAGGAATGGGAGGCAGTGCGTTCCAGTAATTCACATTCTTCTTCAGTGGTTGGTAGTGCGGAGAGAAGAGATCACGCCTGTGGCCTCTTATGTAGAATGCTTCAAGTCTCAACACTCTCTCCTCGCCTGTTCAACGTCTATATAAAACCACTGGATGAGATCATCCACTAGTGTGGAGTTCCGTATTATCAGTGTGCCGATAATACAGTACACTACAATCCCAAGCCTCATGGGTGCATCTCTTTAAAAAATACCCAACCAGTAATTGCTTGTCATATGGCTGGCATTTTAAAAACTATATTTTGGGGGTTATTATCTGCAACCAAATTGTGTACAAAATAAAATGTTAGTTAAATTTACTGGGATATTGCATACACAGCTACAATAATAATAAAGCTCTGTGTTTAACCTTTAACAAAATGGCACTTCATGGGACAAGTTTTGAACCAAGGTACCTCAAATGGGCTAACTTATAGAATGCATCTGAAATTAGGGACCTGTGACTCTTACAGAAATGAAACTGGCCAAATTTTATAAAATATTTTCTCTGGTCAGCTCCTGATGTTGACTGTGTTATACAGTTCAACATGGGCTATTTTAAGATAGATGCATCTCTGAATATTTTCCTGGTTTTTAAAGAATTTCTCTAGTGAAGACAACAATATATTAGAACCTCTGCTGTTGTTGAATTAATTGAAGAATTTGGCAAGGAATGTTTCTGAAACAATGGCCCCATTGGCCCAAAGATTTTTTTGATGTGGTATAGAGCAAAATCTTCATTTATGTTTATTTATTATTAACCATTGAATCATAGTATAATTACTTCCACTGAAAAGAAAATTCCCTGCATTATGGGGACCAAGTGTATCATATCTCTCATTAACATGATTATTGTGCTTAGAAAGTACCTTGCTTACAAATAAATTTGAATTCCTAACCACATGTTGAAGTGTATTTGCATCTGAAGCTCCTTCTAAAATTCTTTGACTGAGCAAGATAGGTAAGGGCATATTTTGTGATGTCTGCTTCCAAAACTCACATTATTATACATTTTGCCCCAGAAGTGAAGCTCTTAAATATGGTATATTCATAATCAAAAGAACTTCTTGGACTGGAATTATATTCTAGTCCCACAATGCTAGTGAGTGTGGGGTTTGCTCCCTATTTATATACAATGCCAGTATTCATGGGGGCATGGCTTTCTCCTTGGCATTTCTCGATTAGTGTACTGTTTGTCCAGTGTTAATTCCCACTTATCTGGGGACTGGAGAGGATATGTTTTGGTCTTTTTGCTTCCTTCTTACCATATTGTTTCTTTTGAATGGTGTGTAAAAGTGATTTATCTTTATGTATCTATTGATGACTGGTGGCAGGAGAAGACAAGGTACTCTATATAAACAGGGAACAAATCAACACTCACTGGCAGGGATGACGCTACCTAGTTGGCAAGCAAACAACCAAGCTTAGAGAGCACCTCTGAGACTCCATAATGAAGACACTATTTACAGTTGCCCTGAATATTCATGTATGTAGAATAAAATTCATCTAAAAGACCTCTAACAGAAAATAGGAGAGGGAGGGGAAGGGAGGGGTGGAGAGAAAGATGCGAGAAAACACTTAGAATGTGAGAAAGAGTATTTCAAAACAAGGCAAACAAAGAGGAAATTGATGTGTCCATGTGATCACTTTAAAAAGGGAGAGTGGTCCTTAAGAACTGGGGGGGGGGGGTTTCCAAACTACTAATGATGTTACTTAGTTGAGTACGAAACACCTGCAAGTAACCGCACTCAGGAAAGCACCAGATACTCCAAAGTTCAAACTATTCAGACACCAAGATTAGATTTCAAATTATTATCTTAACTTTTAAAAGCTCATCTTGCCAATAAATTTCAAGAAGCAATGTTTAATAAGGAAGTAAGTGTCATTAAACATGGTAGGAATTCCTCCAAATATATAAAAGAATACATTGTTAGGCTTATGTTATGATAGAGATTTTATAACACAGTAACACAGTGGTTTTCTTTCTTTCCATTCTAGATATTTTAATGCCCTCAAAGTTGTTTTTAAAATATATTTGTATATTATATATTTGTTATATATTTGAACAGCATGTTTGGGCCTTTACTTTTAAAACTAAGTTCACTCAGGCTTTATTTTAGCATATATATATTTGTTTTCGTAGATTTTCACGGGTGTATGTATGTAGATTGTTCTGAGTTCGGGTTTTGCCCCGTGTAATATTTTGAGTGTCTATGCGACGTTTCGGTGAAATCACATTCACCATCATCAGGCTGAAGTTTTAAGCTTCGTGTAACTTCAGCCTGATGATGGTGAATGTGATTTCACCGAAACGTCGCATAGACACTCAAAATATTACACGGGGCAAAACCCGAACTCAGAACAATCTACATATATATATATATATATATATATATATATATATATATATATATATATATATATATGTTTATATATATATATAAACATATACATATACATACATACATACATACATATATATAATTATGCATTAAGATCTGCATTAAAGAAATGATGCAATTTTGCCTGATGTGTCAAGTTATTTTTTAATGTGGTTGCAACAGGCAGGCACTAAAAGCAAGAACCACATGTAAACCACACATGCGTTCTTCATTAAACAGAGCAACATTTTATCAATTATAACAGCATGAGATTTACTTAGAAATCGAAATCAGAGAAGGCTCCATTAAACACGTAGCTGACATCTCTTTTCACAGGAAAAAATAATAATCAAAGCTTCGGGAGTCCAGAAAAGTGACTCATGTGTCCAGTTACCAGAAAGTTACGTCCGGATGAAAATCGGCAGGGCTTCACTCCCAATATCGTAAACAGGTTTCCTTTTTAGAGAAACGGAGCCCGTCCTATCTTTCTTCCCCCCTCTTTCTCCTTCACTCTCCGCGTATCTGCCTTTTAAACTCCTAACGTTTGCCGTCCTTTCCACTCCGAAACATTCAAACCGAAAAGGTCAACTACTACTGCCTTCCTAGCAGCTGAGTTTTCAGCAAGTCCGGGTTCCCAAAAATAAAGAAAAAGGGGGAAAGGGGGAGAGCGAGTGTTGTATTTATTTTATTTTGAAACATAGAAACATAGAAGACTGACGGCAGAAAAAGACCTCATGGTCCATCTAGTCTGCCCTTATACTATTTTCTGTATTTTATCTTAGGATGGATATATGTTTATCCCAGGCATGTTTAAATTCAGTTACTGTGGATTTATCTACCACGTCTGCCGGAAGTTTGTTCCAAGGATCTACTACTCTTTCAGTAAAATAATATTTTCTCTTGTTGCTTTTGATCTTTCCCCCAACTAACTTCAGATTGTGCCCCCTTGTTCTTGTGTTATTAATGTAATCTATTGGGTTTATAACCCGCCCAACTCCAGACGGACTCTGGGCGGCGTACATAAGCAACACAACAATAAATAGAATATTACAACCGCACACAACAATAAAACAATGAAAAACCCAGCAGTCGTCCCTAAAACCGGAGGGAGGGGAGGGGAATCAGGTTCTACTCCGGGTACATCGGCTCGGGTTTTCGGTTTGCAAGAAATCCCGTATAAACGAAAAGAAAGCCCCTGAAAAACAACACAACCCGGCGCGGAACTGCTACTGCAAGGCTCCGGGTTTTTTAAGGACAACCCTATGTAAATAAAACGCTGTTTCCTGCTCTCCAATCAAGAGGAAGAGCATCTAATTTCACTTCCACATCTCTCTCCCGAGCAAATGCCCCGCGATATTAAACCAGGGGGGGACGGATACACCGTTTTCCTACCGAAGGGTGGGTTCCTCCCTCCCACCCACCGTCCCATCTTATTGCACTCCCCTGCCAACCTTTCCCGAGGGGGGCGCCCCGATAATGCCCCCCTCGGGAGGAAACCTCTTCCCCGCGAAGCCGTGGGAAACCCCCCCCACCCACCCCTACCAAAAAAAGCCTCGCCGCACCTGAGATTTTTTTTACCCAGTCCCTAGGCTGGCGCACCCCACCCACCCACCCATAAACAAGGTACCCATTGCAACCCAGCGCTCGCTCGCTCTCGCTTCCTCCGCCCACCTGTCCAGGGAGAGAAGCCCGAAAGCGGAATGCAAGCCGGCGCGGGGGAACCACCTCGGCAGAAGTCAACCTGCCCGGGGAACGTTCCAAACGAGGAATCCCCCTTTGGTGGCGCGCGGGCATCAAAGGGGAATCTCCGCCGCCGCCTCGCCTCTCTCCTTAACGCCGCCGCCCTGATTCCCTTCCTGTCACCCCGACTGCAAGGTAGCAGCAGCTCTCCGTCCCCCTCCCGGTCCTCACCGTTGCGTAGGAAAGGGTCTCGTCCGTGGCTTCTCGGCTCGCCAGCGTAAGCCCAAGCAAACGACGGCCGGCACCAGCAACCCCTATACCTGACCTACTTTCCGCCTGGCTTGCCGCTGAACGTCGCACCACTAACCTACTTTCCAGCCAATGGCTTCTCCCCCCGCATCAAGCCCCGGCCCGCCTCTTGGCCAATCGCCGGACGGGCTTTGCCCCTGCCGTCCAATGCTTTCCCGAAAGACCGCGCTTAGGGCCCGCCTTCGACCCGGCCGGCCAATCCGAGCCGTGCGGCTGAAAGGAGTAAACGAGTCAGGACGAGGATAACACCTCCTGCTCGTGCCCGCCCGATTAAACGAGGGTAACTTGCGAGAGAAGGGCGGGGGGGGGGGGGGGGCGAGTGGACTCGCGCGCGGGTGTGCGCGCGCGCTCGGCTCGAGCTCGCCCTCGAGCTCCCGCCCGCCTTGTGAGGAGTTGCGTAAATGGCTGCTTGGAACGGGTGAGGCCCGGATGTAAAGGTCCTGACAGCCGAGCGGGATACCCCGTACGCCCGGCTATCCCGCTCTCGCTGTGCCGAGCGGTGTTGGACTACCTATGTCTGCTTCTGCGCGCATCTGCTCCTTGCGGAGTGCAAACCGATAACCCGCTGCTTCCCTCTCCACCCAACCTTCGTTTTCTCCCCGCTTTTTGCGCATTGCCTCGTACCGCATCTACTTTCTGTCTCCAAATACCATTTATCTGTGGCAGATCCTAACCTCTCCGTTGTTAAATTCTGGTTGCAGCATCTAATTGCTCGGCTGATCTCGGAAAGCAAGGCGTGCGTAAGCGCACCAGCGTGCCTACCATCCCTGTCCAAATGTTTCCCCCTATCAGTACCCATCTTATGTATATAAACAATGTTATATCTATGTACAGGGGTGGGCTACTGCCCGGACTGGGTGGGGGGGGGGGGGAAACGCAGTGGGGTAGCAAAAATGGAGCAGCACCCCAAAGCACCCAATTTACACTGAAAGATGTTGAAAGAAAACGCATAAGCCACGCCCAGAGTGTGGTAGTAAAATTTTTGGTAGCCCTTCACTGTCTATATATATTACAAATACATACTTGATAAAATAAATAAATAAAATAAGCTGCACTGGCTACCGCTTAGTCTCCAAATACATTTAAGTTTTGGTTATGACCTATAAAGCCCTACGTGGCACCCGACCAGATTACCTACGAGACCATCTTCTGCCTCACATATCCTAGCGACCAGTCAGGGCCCACAGAGTCGGCCTTCTGCAGGTCCTGTCAGCCAGATAATGCTGACTGGCGGGGCCTAGGGGAAGAGACTTCTCTGTGGCAGCCCCTGCCCTATGGAACAACCCCCCTCCAGGGATCTGCACTACCCCCACTGTCCCCCACCTTCCATAAGGTTCTAAAGACCCATCTTTGCTAGATATTAGAGATTCATTGGGGCCAACGAATCTCTAATATCTAGCCCAGCCAATGAGTGGGTGGATGTGATTGATTTTTAGCCTGGGGTTTTAGGATAGTATTTTAATGTAGATTTTATTGGTAGATTTCTAACATGTGCATAAATTTGCCCTGAGTCTCAATAAAGGGGCAGCATAGAAATTGAATGAAAGGTGTCGGATCTGACTAGTAACTGGATGGAAAAACACCAGGAAATCATAGGCTAGACTGGGTAGTGAAACGTTTGTTTGTTTGTTTGTTTGTTTTGTCAAACAATTATAGGGTGATAATTTGTACAAATAAAACATTAGATAAGTAATGACAAAAAGTAACAAAAGAAGACAATAGGACAGGGACGGTAGGCACAGTGGTGCACTTATGCACGCCCCTTACAAAAAGAATGTTTCCCAAAAGAATGCAGGAAAGTAAGGAAACAATTTGGCATTGCTACCAAAAATTGCACATTTTAGACTCCAGGAATAGACTGTAACTTAAAAGAGACTTTTTTTTTTCAAAGCTTTGAGGTAAATAATGGTAGGGAAAAATCAGTAGTACTACTCTGAATACTAGTAGATCAGCAAATAGTTCCTGACTCATCTGTTTGACTGTAAAGTCATCAGGAAATCACCCTCCAAAATCATATTTCTGAAACAAAAATTTTTGTTATAGTTAATTATAGTTAGTTATTAGATTTCTATGCTGCCCGTCTCCGAAGACTCATGTTATAATATATTTTATTTAATATACGGTATTTTGAATCAAACTCTGGTTAGTTGATTTCAGTGCCCTAGTGGTGAAATCCAATTTTTTTTACTACCGGTTTTGTGGGTGTGGCTTAGTGGGCATGGCAGGGGAAGGATACTGCAAAATCCCCATTCCCTCCCCACTCCTGGG
This sequence comes from Erythrolamprus reginae, assembly GCF_031021105.1. Taxonomy (NCBI): domain Eukaryota; kingdom Metazoa; phylum Chordata; class Lepidosauria; order Squamata; family Dipsadidae; genus Erythrolamprus; species Erythrolamprus reginae. Next base: position 119,110,147 of record NC_091950.1, read on the forward strand.
GGAAGGATATTGCAAAAATTCCCGCTAGAGGTGGTATTTCTGGGTTCTCCTCAAAATTTCCTCTATGGATTCTGCCGAACCTGTAAGAATCTACTGGATTTCACCCCTGGTACTTATTTTTTTTTAAAAACTCTTCCTATCTTTGAATTAAGAAATCCTTATGAAATCCAAGTTTTATAGTCTTCTATGTGAAGCCTGCTCATTCATTTAGTTTTCTTTCCAAGTATCTGCTCTGTAACAATGTTTCCAGTATACTCAATTTCTGTGTTGATAAATCCTAGCCCTACTATAAGAAACATATAGGGAAAAATGTATCTAGGAAGATTGAACCTTACCATATTTTTTGAAGTATAAGACACACTGGAGGATAAGACGCACCTTAGTTTTGGGGGGAGGAAGACAGGGGGAAAAGGCCGCTGCCTCCCAGCAATTTGTCAAGCAGCAAATAACACAGAAGATATACAGTATACTCTGTTGTGTATTTCTGTACATGTGTGCCTGACCCATAGAAATAGCAAAGGATTGGAGAAATGTACATTATGGTAGTATATTAATTCCATAAAGTTTTCTTAAATGCAATCACACTAACTCCTTCCAATTATTTAAATAGATCTACAGTACTTCGAACGGTTTTAACTTCCCCAAGTCTTCAGAGAAGGGCAGCATACAAGTCTAATAAATAACAATAACAATAGTAATAATAACTCAGCTATCTTAATACTAATACTTAATACTAAAACAGGACACTTCAGATTATACTTTTACAGATCTTTAAAATTGATGTGGCTTTCTGGAAGTATTCTCTACTATTTAAAAGAAGATACAATAGCAGTGGATCTCTTTAGATCAAGCATTTATTTTAAAAAGCCTCTTCATTTTGTTGTCTAGAACAATAATAAAGTAGTCTTTAAAAAATAAGCATAATAATTTAAACATTCTATAGACATTTATAGTTATTAACTTACCTCCTTGCAGCAAAAAACAGCCAGTTTCAGCCTTTGCCTCTCCTCGCAGCAGTTTGCCTCGGTGCAGTTTTAATTTCACTGTCATTTTAGCATGTGGGTTTGCTGGCAACTTCAATCAGTCAGCTGAGTGTTGGGAGGGAGATAATCAGGGGCTTGTGCTAATCAGGCTCTGCTGCTGTTTGCTGCAAGGAGGTAAATTGCTAGCAGGCAGAGACCAAAGAGTGAGAGTGTCTGGGTTGGGCTACATTCAGGCTATAAGATGCACCCAAGTTTCCACCCTTTGGGGGGGGGAGGGGGGAAAAGGATGCATCATATATTCCAAAATATGCAGTAATAAAAGTGGTTTTCTTCATCTCTGATCTCCAATGCAGAGAAGTTTCCATTTGCCTGACTGCCATTCCACTGTTCCTAGCAAAGAATACCCCAGTCTCAATTATTAAAAAAAGGGGGGGGACAATCCTAGCCCAGCTTTGTAATAACACAGACAAAAGAATACTTCAATGTGAAAAAATACGAACTGTGAAAAGTCTTGCTTATTCCATTCGTGATAAAATTATGCTCAGTTGCCACATTCCTTGTATGGAATTACAATTTATTGTTTACAATTTACCAAGTAAAAAAGTCTCTCTTAAACTTAAGTCCTACTGGTTGACTCATAATGAACTTTATAAATTATTTTTCCCAACAATATACCCTACAATTCCTCTTTAATAATAAAAATTTCTAATATGTGCTCAGATGTCAGCTCCATACATTTATAACCAGTCAAAGCCATGCTGCCTAGTTACTTGCATGCTGAAATACTCTGTAGATAACAGTGTACAGTATATGCAAATAAACTGCTGTTTACTGGTTGCCATATGTCAATGAGAGTCACCTGGAGTAAGAAAAATCATTTGATAATCTAATACCTTATAGGGAACATTAAAAGTACATGACGAGTCATATGCATTGGCATGTAATTTGAATGTCCCAGTTAAGATTTAATATAAGAGAGGCTAAAGGAATTAATCTTTCAGATAATAATCAGAAACCATCAGATAAAAGATGAACCTGAAATAATCTGTGACCTTCAATTGTGTTCATGCCTAGAATTTTTTTTTACAATTTATTTAATTTTGAACATCAAAGATTAAAATACAAACCAACATAAAAGGGAAAGGGAATAACAAAATAAATTGAAAGTGACCAAAAAAACCTATATCAAACAAATTTATAAGATGACTTCAGGCTTTCTTTCAGCACAGAGATAACAATAAGACTATCTCTCTTAGGTTTAAACAAATAACATAAAGTATCTTAAAATACTAATAATTAATCTTACTAAAATGAATTTTCATACAATATTCTCTTAATTTTATTTTACACAGAATTGTTGCATTCTCCTTTGATCATCGCACTCAAAAGAATGTCGGCTTCTTTATCACTTCAAAATTGATGAAAATCTGTTGTAATTTCCATTTTATTTGTTTTATTTTTGGCCCATAGCTTCTGTATCTTAAAACACTCTCTGCCTCTCTACATTTCTATTTTTCTTTACTATTTTAAGTGAATTCAGCAGTGATGACTGTATTGGATGTCAAAAGAACTTTTCTAAAGCATAGCAAAATAACAGGAAATTGGAGGTACAGTATTGCATTTAGACAATTGGGACTTGCAATAAAATGCATAATGCAGTGTTCCTGTTCAATGATGCAGTCAGCTGTGGCCTTTCTTTTTCCTCCCCACTGAGCATAAATCAGTCCTAATTCAGATATTTTGGGTTTGTTTGCTTCTCCTTTTAAAATGTGACAGAATGGGTTCTCCCCATATGTTCTTCTCTCCAGTCCTTTAATTGTTACAACCTCTCCACCCATCCTCTTTATTGTGGATTGTGCCATTATAACTATATAATCTTGTCCAGCAGCAAATTTGTACTTGGAGAATGAGAACATTTTAGCATACACTAATCTCTTTCCATGCTGTCCTTCTACCATCTTCATGATTTTTGACATAAGTCCATGAGTCTAATAGTGTCCTCTGAATTTTTTTAGGGTGCTTTTAAGACAACAGTTTTCTTCTGCAACCATCTCTGATTTCATAGAATTATATGGTAGAAGAGGTGAGCCTTATTAAAGCAAAAAAGAGGCTAGGGAGATAGCATAGCTGTGTAGTGCCTATGAATTGGTAATTCTAGAAGCTCTTCATCTTGGAGGGTTCCATGGCAGCCTAGCTCTGGTTCTTCATCATAACAAAGCGCTGTAAGATTTTCCCAAAGTCAATGTCACTGCTACAGTAGTAACTGCATCCACCCCCTCACACTTCCAGAGTCGCAACTTGGGTTGCCACGGCAACATCAACCCCCACAAAATGCCTTAGAATAAGTACTGCAATGCCTAAAAATGACATCATGCTGTCCAACTGTACCATCAAGTAGCAAAGGCACCAAAAGACGTGGTTGACAAAACAACATATTGACTATCAAGCAGTTGTTGATCAGCAAAAGAATGCATACATGATGTCTTAATTCTTTTTTCCTTTGGAATCATTATCTCTAATGGCTGCCCTATCTTTTTCTGGCACATTGAAAATTCTACAACTCCAGTATTGATCTCTCTACCAGCATTATCTGACAGGACTGATCATCTACTTTGTTAGATAGCCACGTACGTTGCTGCAGCATCTTTCTTTCTTTCTTTCTTTCTTTCTTTCTTTCTTTCTTCCTTCCTTCCTTCCTTCCTGTCTGTCTGTCTGTCTGTTTATCTATCTATCTATCTATCTATCTATCTATCTATCTATCTATCTATCTATTCGACTTCTATGCCACCCAATCCCAAAGGACTCAGGGTGGCTTACAATAATAATATAAGTAGAAATACAATAGATACAGAGCAAAAAGAAGAAGTCAAATTAAACTATGTAAAAACCCCTATTAAAAGAACCCAATTAATATAAAACAGTCATAATCCCATACATACAGTATATACCATTCATACAGTGTGGTCCTGTCAGTTGTTAGTTCCATTACTACTGGTATAAAATGTCCTGATTCTGTATTTTGATGCATAATGATGTTAAACATCCTTAATTAAGGGCCTACCAGTGTTTGGAGGTGACATCACCTGGTTGACCTTGCTGATCTCAAAATGACTAAAGAGGACTAGGTTGTTTAGTGCTCGGAGGGAAGAGCTCCAGGGCAATAGGATAGAGTGAGGAAAAAAACATTGGGAGAAGTTGTGTGATGAATCGACCCAGCCAAAAAATGCTTAGTCAACAAACAATTAAACCATGACTTAATGACATGTGAATAAGGTCACCCAGTGATCTATATAATTTAATAAGGATTTTAACACAATTGTCCAAAGACCAAGTTGACAGTTCTGTTCACATCTGTTCACATATGCTTTATAATGGGGGGGGGGGAATGGACATATAGGGTAGGTCAGGGGTCCCCCAAATCCCAGGCTGTGGCCCACTATTGGCCCATGGCCTATTTGCAACTTGGCTGCGTGAATGATGGGCTGGCACACACACAGAGAGCTTGACTTAGACAAGCAATAAGCTGGCACCAGTGTGCACATGCAGAGCTCAATTTGCACAAGTTGAGCTGTGGCTGCATGCTTGTGTGCCAGGAGTGGGTTCCAATTTGTTTTACTACCACTCTGTGGGTATGACTTATTTCATGGGTGTGGCTTGATGGTCATGTGATGATAGGCATGGCTTTGTGATCATGTGACTGGGTGGAGTGGCTTTGCAGTCATGTAGCTGGGAGGAGGTTGTTGGGTGATCATGTGACTGAGCAGTCATGTGACTAGGTGGTCATGGCCAACTTGACTCCACTCATGTCAAGGGTTAGGGTTAGGGTACTTAGACTCTCCTTGCCTCAAAGGCCTCAACGAGATACAATTTCCCTGTCCATTTACTACTACTGAACATCCAAAATACAGTGGTACCTCTACTTAAGAACTTAATTTGTTCCATGACCAGGTTCTTATGTAGAAAAGTTTGTAAATAGAAGCAATGTTTCCCTTAGGAATCAATGTAAAAGCAAATAATGCGTGTAAACTCATTAGAAAAGAAATAAAACTCAGAATTTGGGTGGGAGGAAGATGAAGAAGAGGAGGAGGAGGACAGCTGCTGCCAAACGAAGAAGGTGAGGTGAGGGAAAATCAAAAAAATCCAAAACCTTAAGGCTTAAAAAAAGAAAGAGGGACTCTGAGATGGTGAGGAGGAGTACACGCTTCCCATATACCCGGCACGAGGCTGCCTCCCATACACTGCCTCAGAGAGAGAAACTCAGGGGGAATGGCAGGAAACTGGTCGGGCCTTTGTGCCTCTCTAAAATTTCCTGGGTATTTTTTCCGGGCTCAGGTTCTTAAGCAGAAAATGTTTCTTAAGAAGAGGCGAAAAAATCTTGAACACCCAATTCTTATCTAGAAAAGTTCTTAAGTAGAGGCGTTCTTATAAAGGTACAGTACTACTTTATACTATTTAATCCTATGTATACTGTATTTGCCATATCTGTACATACATATTACACACAGGCACACAAAAATATACATTATCTACTATATATATTGTATGTAAGTACACAAACACACACACACAGCTCTTCTAAAACTACAAATTGAACCTCACTTACTGCATTTGGAAAAAAACATCCAGAGTTCACTTTCTGCCACACATTTAACCAGAACATTTCAAATGCCTTCAGTTGTTCTTCCCTAGCTTGCACAACACTGTTAGAGCCTGGATATGGATTGAGTAACGTGGTGAAACTCACTTAACAATTCTCTTGTTTAGCAAATCAAAATTTTGGGCTCAATTGTGGTCATAAGGCAAGGACTATCTCTGCTTTCCTCTGCATGGCAGCCTTGTCCTAGTAAACTGCTTTTACTTTCTGGCAATTTTCCACCAAAATAATGCAGACAATGTAAGGTTTCTTGCTGCAGCACGGGGGTTGGACTAGATAATCTCAGAGATATATTCAAGTTTTAAATTGCTGTACTGTTTCAAAGTGTCTTCTAAAGCCATGTCTAGTGTCAGAGTTTGTGGTGCTTCCTTCCTCTCTTTCTCTCTACCCTTTCCCTTCCTGCCTGCCTCTTCCTTCCTTCCTTCCTTCCTTCCTTCCTTCCTTCCTTCCTTCCTTTCTTTCTCTTTCTCTTTCTCTCTCTCATTCTGCCTTTCTTTATCTCTTTTTCTTTCTTGTCTCTCACCCTTCCTCTATCTTTCTCTCTCTGTCTCCCTCCCTCTCTCCCTTCATGTGAAGAACCACAGAAAGTCTTGGGCAGCAGGAAGAAAAGCCAGATGTTTTGAAACCGAGAACACTGATCATCTGGCATTTTTAGAGGTCCACTTTTGATTAGCTTAATCTGAGGATAGTTTAGCAGCCACTTATAATAAACTCTCAACTCAAACTCCATACATGTGAGGATCCCCAAACAGTGAGGGTGGAATGTGAGTAAAAGAGTTTACCCTTCCCTCCCTCTATCCCTCCCTCCCTTTCCCCCTTCCTGTGAGGTCTTTGGTAGCAAGAAGTAAACCCAGATATTTTAAACTGAGAATATGCCCATTGATCATCTGGCATCCTTAGAGCTCCACTTTTGATGAGCTTAATCTGAGGATATCTCAGCAGCCACTTATAATAAGCTTTCAACTCAAACTCTGTGCACCAGGGGATCCCCAAACAATGAAGGTTTCTTTCTTTTTTTTCTCCCTTGAAGGCCATCCTGCACACCTTTTGGGCCTAACAAGCCTTCCTACAGCCCCCTAGGAGCTGAAAGGGGCGTAGGGGGTCACTGCAACCCCCACGCCCCATTTTGGGCCTAGAAAGCCTCCTTACAGACCCCTGAAAGCAAAAAGGGGCACGGAGGACCCTGAAAGCAGGGGTGGGTTCTAACAGGGGTGGGCTGTGAAAATATTTACTGACCCCTCGCATCCTGGACACAAACTGTTTCAACTCCTACCCTCAAATAGTGGCTACAGAGCACTGCACACCAAGACAACTAGACACAAGAACAGTTTTTTCCCGAACGCCATCACTCTACTAAACAAATAATTCCCTCAACACTGTCAGACTTTTTTCTAAATCTGCACTTCTATTGCTACAAGTTTTTTTCCCTCATCATTCCTATCATCCTTTTCCTCTTACTTAGGACTGTATGACTGTAACTTGTTGCTTGTATCCTAAGATTTTTATTAATATTGATTGTTTCTTCATTGCTTATTTGACCCCATGACAATCATTAAGTGTTGTACCACATGATTCTTGACAAAAGTATCTTTTTCTTTTATGTACGCTGAGAGCATATGCACCAAGACAAATTCCTTGTGTGTCCAATCACACTTGGCCTATTCTATTCTATTCTATTCTATCTTACCTCGCTGATGGTTCACTTCCTCCTCGCCGCCTGGCAAAAAAACCCCCAAAGACAAAAAACAGATGGCAACCACATGCAGAGTGCTGGAACTTGGCTTCTGCGCATGCTCAGAAGGATTTTTTTTTAAAAAAAGTAAATTAAATTTTTTTTTAAATTTTTTTTTAAAGATGACGGTGCCCATGGACTGGCACCAACTAATCCAGTTTAGTGACATCGTTATGACGTCTCCAGTGTGTTGCTACAGGTTCGGGCGCACCAGTCCACCACACTTGCAAATTGAATGCATGTGCATGTCCCAGTTCCCCCCTCTCTCCTGGGCCCTCAAGCATCCACAAAAGTTGGGCACCAATGAGATAGGTAATCAAGCCACCTAGGATCCATATGGTATAGCTAGATATATCTTGAAATTCAGTGTATTGGTCTGTTTGACACACAAGAAATTGCCCCATTTTATTCATTTCCAGGGAACACTGTATTCAGAACATTCTTTGCTTCGTTTTTTGCAGATATAAGGAAACTCAGAGGGGAAAATAACTAGAATACTCTTGAGGAGATCCAGGCCCTTCATTCTCAGTTGTCTAAATTACAACTAGGAGGTAGCTACATAAATATTCTGTCAGCAGACTCCTCCAGAAAATCTATACTGCAATCATGAAATACCTTGAGGGAGAAATGTGAACACAGTTCAGAAACAAATGGAATAAACATCATCCTGTGGCCAAAAAAGAAAACAAAATAGATACCATAAGTCTGTCTTTCCATCCCAGAAATTACTTGTCTCTCAATTGTTAGGGTTAAAGTTTAAAAAAATAGAGATGATTGCTACAAAACTGGAAATTGAATGCGGTGAATCAGAAGTGCCACTGTAAAAGTTGTTTTAACCTGTATTATAGGAATACTATAAAATAAATAAACCCACCCATTAATTATAGACAGAGGTTTTCTTTTTTAGACAAAATGTAAAGTGTTTGGTTGGAATATTTACAGTCAGTCGTCATACAATTACCAATCTTGACTATGGGTGCTGTTTCTTTACTGTTCTTTTTTCTCAATATTATTCTGAAATACAAAAATTCAAAACAGAAATAAACCTTTAGGGATATGGATGCAGTGCAAATTAAACTCAAAGAAAATAATGTTTGTGCTGTTATTAAGTCAATATGGGATTCAAATTATCTGGATTGTATCCTGATTATTCTAAGTATCCCGAGTGTCCAGAAGAGGTCGTGACAGCTGTCAGCCTTGATAACTTCAAGGCAGGATTAGACAGATTCATGGATGTCAAGTGTATCGGTGGTTATTGAAACAGATGTCCATGTGCCGCCTCTATGTCAATTCCCTTGAGTACCATTTATTGGGGGTCAGGGGAAAGGGAGGGTCTTGCCTTCTCTTTCTGCTCAAGATCCCTATGGACAATTGGTGGGCCACTGTGTGACACAGAATGCTGGACTCAATGGGCTTTGGCCTGATTCAGCGTGGCTCTTCTTATGTTCTTATGTTCTAAGTAACATACCAGGAAATGTAGTCCCATTCTACTGAAGAGTGTATGTTTAATAACTGGCTAATGCAAAACAAAGAAGCACCCTGTATTTATCCGCCTTACATGGAGAAGGATAGGAAGTACTTGGAAAAGCATTCCAGGGGGGATTATTCATTGCTATTGGTGAATCAGACTGTAGTTAAGAAGGGAGTTTCCAAAAAGTGTTGAACAACTTGATCTCACCCATATGAGCAACAGAGTCATTCATCATGGAAAACTTGGACAGCCTCTTTAGGTAACATGCAGACACTCAGGAAATGAATTATATCAAGCTTCTTATACAGTTTCTTTCACTCTTTTTTAAAAAAATAAATTTTATTTAAACTTTAACTTTTAGAAAAGGGGCTGGAAGAAAATGCGTCAAATATTCTCTGTACAGAATTCTAGCTACTCCTTTTTGTTTTTAAAATATTTATGGAGCCATATATTCTGACTGTTCATATGTGTTCTGTATCTGACCTATTGGCCTCAAGGTTACTTCCCCTGAGTGTGTGTGTGTGTGTGTGTATTTGTGTTTGTGTGTTGCACATGCTCTATATATCAACTGCTCAAATCAAATGCTATTATATTGTTGTTAGGCAGTATTATTTTAACTTTATAAGTAAGAACCAAGACTCAGAGGAGTTGAAGTCACTATTGACATGGATGAGAAAATATTATTATTTTATTATTATTTCATAACTTTATTGTGAAAGACAGGTGCTATAGCTTTATGGTGATTTTTCCTCGTCTTTTACTGTTATACTACAGATGGCAACAATTTATGGTTGAAGAAAGGAGAACACAACAAGCCGCAAATACCCAACTTTCTAAATATCATTATAAAACCTAGGATTTACAATTTAATACTTGAAATAGTAGAAGAATAAATCAGCACTATAAGCAGAATATTATGAACTTTCTGACTGACATTTCAGATTCCTGATAATTTCTTCCTGTGGGTGTAATTTCCTGAATAGGAGCATAAATACAGTAAAATAAATAATTGTATTGTTTTAATGGGATAAAAAAGATTGTTAACTTAAAAACCTGTTCTAGGCCCTTTTGTGAGTCAAGTGCTCTGATAAAATTTAAATCATAATTTCAATTTCTACAATGTGATTTCATATAGAAATCATACTTCATCTGAAGATTTGTGCATAATATTTATTAACTAAAAAAAAAGCAATCCCGTTACAGTGACAAAACGCAAACTTTATATTTAATATTTATAAATCAATCTTTTATTTATATTATGTATTGGATTTTTCAGTTGCAATTGTTTTCAAAACACTTCATTACAAATAATTATGTTATTTATAAAAATGATCTATGTATATTTTTATAAGGGAATGAAAAGGAAAAAGGGAAGGTAAGAAGAAAAGGAAGGAAGGAAAGGAAAGAAAGTAGAAAGAAAGAAAAGAAGGAAAGAAAGAAAGAAAGAAAGAAAGAGAAAGATGTACATTTTAAATGTGGGATCACCTGATGCTATTGTTTATTTTTGGACTGCGAGCTTCCCATTATTTTGACCAGGGGCAGGCTACCATTCCCAGCCCTACCGGAATGGGCTGGGAGTCCAAGTGCCCCCCCTGTGCGCCCCTGTGTCCTGTGTGCACAGCCACCGCCACCTTTCACCCTGCCCACTCCCCACACCTCTTGCGGCAGTGGCTCTCTGCAGCTGCCTCCTCCTTTCGCCCCGCCCGTCCCTGCCACACCACTCGCCATCACTCCCCCCACCGTACCCCTCACCCCTGCTTACCTGGATCACTTCCTGCAGGGGCCATGGCACCGGGAGCAGGCCACATGGCCCCCAATTATTGCCGTGCGGCCTGTTCTGTGCTCTCCCACGTCAAAGGCATCTCTCTTGCGGCCCGGGAGATCAAAGAGCAGACCACATGGCCGGAGCTAGGGCAGGCTGCTTTTGCTGCTGGCCCTAGCTGTTGCTTTAGGTGCGGCAGCAAGATTCGGCTGCTGCACATGTACAGCAGCTGAAATCTCTTTCTGGCAGGAAAAATAGCCTGTTTCTTTGCGTCTCCACATGCGAAAGCAAAGAACCTGGTAATTTTTACCGGAATCATGGTGCATGCATGCCGGACAGCAATGGAGCAAGCCTACGCGCTCCATTGCTGTCAACAGAACGGGTGTTCCCCCGTTCCGGCTAGTGGCCCACCCCTGGTGTTGACTCAAGATGGGCAACGATATTAAATGTTTTAAATATAAATAAATAAATACTGTATATTCCCCACAGAGATTTGTGCTGAAACTGTTACAAGGCTAGCCCAATATATTTTCTTGCCCGGACAAAAATAACATTTCCCCCCCTGTCTCAACCATGTCCAACCCACACCATTCAGACAGGAAACTGAGGCTCCAATCAGCACCAGTAATAAACCAGTATCTCCCATCCCCATCGAAAGAGAGTGGCTTTGCTGAGAGGAAACATGGTAGGTCAAACACACGTCTCTGATAACCAATCCTGTCTCTATCTGCCAATATCTGCCACTTAGCTCAGTTGGGTCTGCATGTTTGCCTTTCATCTTTCTTTCAATATGGATTGTTCTTATACAAAGGAGCTGTAAATGGCAAAGTGGTTGTGATGCTAAGTATTCTGATAAACTATTGTGTAAATAGGCAGCTAGAAAACGTATACTGTATGTCAGATGCCAACAGCTCCATTTTCTCTCGACAGAGAAGATTATAGCGTTCATATGAAGTAGTAGATTGGAAGAGAGGTGAATGTTTAAATTATCAGATTTCTATGCCATAAACAGAGAAGCAAGGGCCAAATCCTTTTAGTCTGCAATTTTGATCAGCCTTTGTTATGGGAAAAACACAATCCGTTAAATGTTAAATGAATCATTCGCAGTATCGTGTGTACAGTATATGTATGAAATAACTCATCCCAGATTAGTCAAAGTAACTCCCAATAGTCATTAACATTATTAAAACTTCCATCAACGATACTGAGTTGGTAGCATAACAAAGCATTTCGCAGCTTAACAAAGCATTTCACTGAATTCCAGATAAAGCCTTTACAGTATTGTTTGACTGAACTTGCTTCATTCAAGGAATTTATAAAGGAAGGAAATAAAGTTCGGATTTCTTCTTTTTTCCTCTTCTTATTTTCTTTCCTCTCCCCTGTCATCACATGGTGTTCTTATTCTTTTTCTCAACAAACAAAATAAAGACACATTTGGGAGGAAAGGATAAAGAGCTGCACAAGACCTTTGTGTAAGGTTGACTTTGGCAAGGTAGCAACCTACAGCTCCCAGACTACCGAGTACTTACAGAAGTATTTCTAAGTGGTCCACGGTCTTCAAGTGGACCACCAAATCTCCACTACCTTAGAGCTGGGGTGGCGCAGTAGGTAGAGTGCTGTACTGCAGGCCACTGAAACTGACTGTAGATCTGTAGGTCAGCGGTTCAAATCTCATCACCGGCTCAAGATTGACTCAGCCTTCCATCCTTCCGAGGTGGGTAAAATGAGGACCCAGATTGTGGGGGCAATATGCTGGCTCTGTTAAAAAGTGCTATTGCTAACGTGTTGTAAACTGCCCTGAGTCTAAGGAGAAGGGTGGCATAAAAATCAAATAAATAAATAAATGAATAAATAAATAAACAAACAAACAAACAAACGAATGAATAAATGTAGGAGGAAATGGCTTGAGGCAATGTTTCTGTTGTGATTCAGCTCCGTAAACATAATAAACCCTCTGAAGTTAACTGAAAGATTCCTTTGTTAGGACCACCAGCAGTCCCTACAAAACGTTTCTCTCTCACCACAGGCCATCAAGTCCATCGGGCCAAGAGATGAATAGTTATCTGCCACATCTATTCATCTCCACTCCCTGCCTTTTATCCCCAGAGCGAGGGTGGGGCTTCTCTAGCAGCAATGGCTCTTCCAGTGAAGGGCTACCAAAAATTTTACTACCACACTGTGGGCGTGGCTTATGCAGGATGCCCTGCATTTTCTTTCAACATCTTTCAATGCAAATTGGGTGCTCTGGGGTGGAGCTCCATTTTCGCTACCCCACTGTGTGTTCCCCCCGCATCTGGGCAGTAGCCCACTCCTGGGCTCTTCCTTCCCAAGGATTGGCCCATGGATTTCCACTGCTCTCCTCTGCCTTCTGGGCAATTGTGTATCAGGCCCTGGACTCAGCTGTTCCTTCCTCATTCGCCACCTTCAGACCTGCGGGTTGTTGACACTCCATCTGACCTCTCCATCTGAGGGGTGATGGATGGCCCAGGCTCCACCTCTGCCTCTCACTCTGCCAGCTCCATTCCCTCTTCCCCCTTGGAGTTCTCTTGATGCTGACCGTGACTCCCACGCCTCCTCCTCCTCCTCTGATTCGGTCGCTGGAGGGGCCCGCAGTCGACAACAGTTTCCTAAAGAGTGTTTTGCAACCTGCTACCAGTACTGGAGAAACATTAAAATAATCACCTAGTATCTGATCTATTGTACCACGGTCAAATTATATAGCCTGCCCAGTGATGGCCTGCTACCAGAAAAGTAAGGTCCTATGTTCTGGTAGCGATTTTCAGGGTGCGTGTGCAGCTGCTTGCCCCTGACATGAATGCCCCCACACAAGATTTGGCTTCTGCACATGCACAGCAAGCGAAATCTCATATGAAGACACTCGCTCGAGCAGAATTTCAATGATTTTCACCTATTTTTTGCTTCTGCCCATGTGCAGAAGCCAAATCTTGCACCAATGGGCACACGCATGCACGCTGGACATGCACACACCTGTGATGGCCTCGGAGGGTGCACCAGTAGCGCAGAAGATGGCAGGCCTTCATTGAGTCTGCTCAATAAACCTATAGGTCAATATATCTGTCAAAAATAATCGTTTTCCTTAGTTCTAGACCATGTATTATCCCCACCCACAGGAAATCTACCTATTGCTTTCTTAATTGTGTCCCACATCAAGCTGGAAGAACAATTCCACTTTCTGAACCTGTTGTTGTTGTTGTTGTTGTTCTTCTTCTTCTTCTTCTTCTTCTTCTTCTTCTTCTTCTTCTTCTTCTTCTTCTTCTTCTTCTTCTTCTTCTTATTTATTAGATTTGTATGCCACCCTTCTCCGAAGACTCGGGGCGGCTCACAGAATAGATACAAAACCAGCATATAGCACAAATCTAATATATTAAAAAGTATGACTAAAAACCCTATGTAATACACAATCATACAGTTCAATCACACCATGCATTACATTTATTGGTCAGAGGGGCAAGGTCTAATTGCCCCAGGGCCGGCGACATAGGTGAGTCTTGAGCTCTTGTGGAAGGCAAGGAGGGTGGGGGCAGTACAAATCTCTGGGGTGAGCTGATTCCAGAGGGCCGGCGCCCCCACAGAGAAGGCTCTTCCCCTTGGCCCTGCCAAACGACATTCTCTGGTTGACGGGACCTGGGGAAGGCCAACTCTGTGGGACCTAACCAGCTGCAGGGATTTATGCGGCAGAACGTGGTCTCATAAGATGAGAGCTTGATTGTCAGGATAAAACTAATTTTACCAACTTACTATTATTTTTTGGACTAAAGAAGCACTGGCTATCTGGATGATCTTCTGTGTCAGTGAAGAATAGAGTGGTGGTGGTGGAAGCTTTCCATCACTGCTCCTGGACAGTTGAAAAAAATGCACTGTATTTTGACCAGTTATATATTTCCCAACAATTTCTTCATGTTGTTTAGAACTCTGAATATATCAATGTTAATAGGATCTAGGTTGTTCCAGCAAGCCATAGATACTACACTTTCTTATGCTCATAGGCATAGCTGGGAATTTTGAATAGAACACCAACACCAAATCGCATTTGAAGATGTTTCGGAACTTTCTTACATTGGTATAAACCTAACATTATAATGTCAATTTCTTCTGAGATCTGATAGCCAAGTAAGATAATCCTCGACTTATGACCACAATTGAGTTTATTTTATGTTGTTGAGCAAAAGATGTGTTAAGTGAGTTTGTCCCCATTTTACGACCTTTCTTGCCACAGTTGTTAAATGAATCACTACAGTTGATAAGTTAGCAATCTGTCTGTTAAGTATATCTGACTTTCCCACTGACTTTGTCAAAAGTTTGCAAAAAGTGACTTGGGAAACAGCAATGGTCATACATATGAATCAGTTGCCAAAACATCTGAATTTTAATCACGGGGTCATGGGGCAGCTACAAAGGTAGTGTGAAAAATTGTCATAAGTCACTTTTTTTCAATGCTATTGTCATTTTGAATAGTCACTAAATTAACTTTTATAAGTCAAGGACTATCTGTATCTATTTAGAATTCCTTTATTCCTGGACCAAGATGTCTTCTGGTTTCACTCCAGGGATGATTGTTGTTTAAGTTCATTTCTAGTTCTCCTGGCTGTACTCCACCCATCTTCAGATCTTTTCGTCCATTTTGACCTTATGAACTGACAGTTTTTATTGCTTGATGACATCCCACTGATTTTTCCAGCTTTACTACTCTGACTTCTCAACACTGGTGTCATCTGGATTCTTTCATTAGAGGCTTCCTCCATGAATCACAGTACTTACTTATTTATCTTCCCTCCAAGTATTTTTTGTTCCTGCCTCAAATGAACTTTGGGAACCATAAAAAGTGCATTTTATGCAGCTGCTTAATGCACAGAAACTTACACACGAACATTTCAATGAGCCATGCCTTCTTGTGATATTTCTCTTGTGCAAAAAATAAAAAAAATAAAATTTACATTAAAAAAAATCAAATATTCAGTTCTATAAAATATAGATACCAACATTGCCATGCTTTTTTAAATTTTGCAGACTTATTCCAAAGAAGGGAGTGAGGCACTAAAATTTATCACATTAACAACAAAACTAATCACAAAGTTTAGTTTAACACATTTGGCCGTCTGCTGATGCAAGAATCCTCTCAGCGACAAAAAGGCCATAGTGGTCTGATGTTAGTGTTAGGCAAAGTTTTATCATAAATATCTGATCAAAGTCAGATTTGATGTGCAGTCAAGCAGTATTTTTTTCTTGTCCCTCCCTCACCCACTTAAAACAGCAATACTTTATAATACAATAACATTTTCCGTTTTAAGCATGTACTCATGATTTCTACCTATCATAATTACAAATAGTGGAAGGAACATACCGGTAGCTTCAAACACTTACACAGTCAAGACGTTGTGTTTTGTTTTTGTTTTTTTAAAAACAAAGTATCAATAAATGTGGTGTTGCTTTTAAATGCACAAAGTGAAGATATTTTCCTTGCATTTGCCCTTTCTTCAACTGATGTTGTCAATGTTTTGTATGAAGTGTTCAGCAGCTAAATTATTCTGTGCAGATTCTGTTTTTCTCTTGTGAAAACTAATCAGCTATCTATTTTCCCCAAACCCTCATATTCCCTCTTAATTTTTATTGTTTTCCTTCTATGTGTCTTTATTTTGTAGCCATTCTGCTACTGTAAGTTGTACCATCTGTTCATTGCAGATGGCAACTTAGCAAAGAGAAATAATGACAAAGAGTAATTTACAAAGCATTGAAAGTGCTTTTGAAGATAAAACAGATTAAGATGAATTTCCTTCCTTCCTTCCTTCCTTCCTTCCTTCCTTCCTTCCTTCCTTCCTTCCCCCCCCCCTTCTCCTGATAGAAATTGCAGCTTATTGACATTAGTCCATTTGGGTTTCCAGTAACAGAAACCAGTCTCTAACTTTGTATTTTTTATGAATCAAATGCTTTTTTTATTGTTTGCAAGAGAGACCACCACAAGAACTCTAAGGACTCTTTGTCTCTTATTACACTGAGAAAAGCTGCTTTGATATGTATAAAATTAATTTTGCTCCTCTTGTTCTGAGTGTATACCATTAAACCTTACATTACTAGACTTTACGTATATCAGCCAAAGGAAAGTGAAATCTTTTCATTTCCATAGTTACTCTTAGTCATCCTCACTGTGTTAAATCTGCTCAACTAACACACTATTATTCTTATTTTAACATTACACAAATTTACTAAATTAGATTATACCAAAATGTTATTTTGTTCTCTACTTTTTTTTGTCCAATTCATTAAGCTATCTATCCATTAAATATTGTTAATGGGGTGTTGTTCATTTTATAAATAAGATAAATCACTTTCCCCAACCTGTGCCATTCACATATTTTGGAACTGTAGGTATAAAACAGAAGTGGGAGAGGTGGACTAACAGGTTTTAGGACATCCTACACCATGGAAGATCACTGGGTCAGATAATTTAAAGCTAGATACTCTCTGAGTGTTTCTTACTTGACAGGGTTGTTGATACAAAGGGGGGGGGGAGGAAATCTAGAGATGAAGATTATAAATCTCAAAAAGAGATAAATAGATTTCTATCTATATTGGCTTGGAGCTCTGGAAGTTCTAGATCAAATACTTTTAAGATACTATCTACTTGGTTCCTACTTATCAGTCCTTTCTCTTCATTATCTCTGTTTTCTTGCATCTCACTTTTATTTTTTCTTTTCCCCTCAATTGTTGGGGGGCTTCTACACTCATTTCTTTATCTTTGAACAATCCCCTTGTCTCCTTATTGTTCTTCATAGTTTCATGCAAGTTTTTAAGCATCAAAGTTACTCTTCATATCCCTCTTATACCCTGGTAATCCATTTTATTACGATTCAATAACAATTACTCAATATACCTCTATAATTCCAACGTCTCAATATTCAAACACTCCCACAGAGCCAGTTATTGATGAAACGTAGTCTCTTAGTTATGCCTCCAAGTCCCCTAAATTTATAATTTTTAAGTTCTTTAATATTTTATAGTCTTTTAATTTTCTGATTTTTTTGTCTTCCCAATTGTCCAAATTTCAAGGTCTTAAATTTTAAATCAATTTTCCTTCTTTTCTCTTTTTTTCTGTCACTTTTCTTCTTTTGCCTTGTGTGATATTCTGTCAAATAGTATTAATAGTCCAAATCCAAATTGCTCTACTTTATTTCCTCCAATCTTTCAAGTCCTCAGTCTAATAACCAGTTTCAATAGTATTTAATTATTAATAATTTAGTTCATCTTTAAAAATCTTCAAAAAGGGGATGAAACATATTCAGCACTCAGTACTTCAAATTATCCAAATTGCCTTCTGAGATAAAGAAGCAATTTTTCCCATAGGAATCAATGTAAAAGCAAATAATGTGTGAAATTGGGGAAACCCCAGGGAGAGTGGAGGCCCTGTTTCCTCCCAGCAGATTCCTAGAGAGGCCCCATAGAGGCTTCTCCCCACCTTTTCTGGCCCTGTTTCCTCCCAGGAGATTCCTAGAGCGGCCCTGCGGAGGCTTCTCCCCACCTTTTCCAGCTCTGTTTTCTCCCAAGAGATTCCCAGAGAGCCCCCACGGAAGCTTCTCTGTGCCTTTTCTGGTTACAGTTTCAGAGGCTCAGGTTTGTAAGTAGAAAATAATTCTTGAGAAGAGGCAAAAAAATCTCGAACACCGGGTTATTATCTAGAAAGGTTTGTAAGTAGAGGCATTCTTAAGTAGAGGTACCATTGTACCTAAAAGCAATATCTTCATCCTCTTTAAAAGATGTTTTCTGCAAGAAAAACCATCATAGGTAAAGAAGACAATATATAAATATAACCACTCTGGGGCAGGGGTGAAATTTTAAAAAGTTCCCTACAGGTTCTGTGGGAATGGCTTGGTGGGCATGGCAGGGGAAGGATATTGCAAAATCCCCATTCTCTCCCCACTCCTGGGGAAAGGATATTGCAAAATCTCCATTCCCAACCCACTCTGGGGCCAGAGGTGGTATTTGCCGATCCTCCGAATTACACACAATTTCTGCTACTGGTTCTTCAGAACCTGTCAAAACCTGCTGAATTTCACCTCTGCTTTTTTTGGGGAGGGGGGGGGAATACAAAGTAGCATGAAGTTCTCTTTGCTTGTATTAGTAACACTCATCTTATCTGGCCAAGAACTGCAATGCAATGTACAGGGGGGTGGGGTTGGGGGAAAAAATTATTTGCGCTATCATTTGTTTGGATAAATGCAGAATTAGAACTCACTATATCTGAGTATTGCCATCTTATCAGGTGTATTAAGTTGATAATTGCTTAAGATTCAGAATGATTAACAGTAATTGGGAAAGTTAAATAATGATAGTAGCCAAGGTTATAGCTACATTCAATAGAATAGTCGTGTACTGCCATCTGGTGTCCAAAACTGGGAATAATTAAATTAAAAATCCTCTAAATCAGTGTCTCTTAAATATTTTCTCTCAGGACTTTTTCCCACATTTAAAAACTATGTAGGATTCCAAAACCGCTTTTGTTTATATTGATTATGTTCATGGATATTTTCCATATTAGAATTTAAAAGCGATGCATTCATTGTCTTTGCATATTCTCACCATTGTTTGATGGGATTTTTATATTGCTTATTTTTCAACATAGGCTGGCAAATAAAAACATAGAAACATAGAAACATAGAAGTCTGACGGCAGAAAAAGACCTCATGGTCCATCTAGTCTGCCCTTATACTATTTTCTATATTTTATCTTAGGATGGATATATGTTTATCACAGGCATGTTTAAATTCAGTTACTGTGGATTTACCTACCACGTCTGCTGGAAGTTTGTTCCAAGGATCTACTACTCTTTCAGTAAAATTATATTTTCTCATGTTGCTTTTGATCTTTCCCCCAACTAACTTCAGATTGTGTCCCCTTGTTCTTGTGTTCACTTTCCTATTAAAAACACTTCCCTCCTGGACCTTCTTTAACCCTTTAACATATTTAAATGTTTCGATCATGTCCCCCCTTTTCCTTCTGTCCTCCAGAATATACAGATTGAGTTCATTAAGTCTTTCCTGATACGTTTTATGCTTAAGACCTTCCACCATTCTTGTAGCCCATCTTTGGACCCGTTCAATTTTGTCAATATCTTTCTGTAGGTGAGGTCTCCAGAACCGAACACAGTATTCCAAATAGTTTTTCTTTTGAAATCATTGAGAGGGTCTTGGGGGATCTCCAGGGGTCCTAGGACCATATTTGCTCTCCATGCTCCTGTATCTATGTATTATCTATTCAGAATAAACCCAGTGAATGGAAAATTGTACGTGAACATGCTTCTATGTACAAGAAGAAAAGAAAAGGGCTGCTTGAAAATTCAGATTATTTGTGACCACAAGATCCAAATTTGTCCCCCCACAGTAACCAAACTTTCCTAGTTGTGCAAATTCAATGTCTGTAGTTTGTTTACAATTCAGTATGTCATATGAACCAGCTGATTGAGTAAGACAGGTATGATCCCGTTAATCATGGGTATACTGTGCCAACACAGTGAACAGAAAGCAAAGCTCAAGTGACAATTTGATGGACGAGAAGTGTGGTTGCTCTGCATTAAAACATTTTGACTATCTTCTTCTTTCTCTCTGTTTTGAAAAACAAAAGTTGAAAACTGTTTAAGATCAGAAAGGTTTACCTTTGGTCAAGGACTCTGGAAAAATAGAGAAAATTGTAAAACAAATAGAAACATAGAAGATTGCCAGCAGAAAAAGACCTCATGGTCCGTCTAGTCTGCCCTTATACGATTTCCTGTATTTTATCTAAGGATGGATATATGTTTATCCCAGGCATGTTTGAATTCAGTTACTGTGGATTTACCAGCCACGTTTGCTGGAATAATGTCCATTTGGTTTTCCAAATAATAAAGTAGGAGCAGGTTCTCATTGAAAAAAAGACCCTGATGTTGGGAAAGAAAGAAGACAAAAGGGAAGGAGATGGAAGAGAGTGAGATGGTTAGAAAGTGCCATTGACATGGTGGACATGGTTTTGGGTGAAATCCAGGAGTTAGTGGAGGACAGGAGGGCCTAGTGTGCTGTGGTGCATAGGGACAACTTAGCAAGTGAACAACAATAGCAACAAGGAACAGTTTGAACTTGACTCTTAATTATTTCAGGACATGTCCACAGGGTGGTCTATCTGTGCAAGCCAGTTACCATTGACTTCTATTATGATTTTCTTATTTCCCACTCGAGTCTGCAGCCCTGAGATTCCTTGATGGTTTCCAGCTGAAGCACTAACTAACTGAGTCTGTATGAATGTTTGAGATAAACAAAGCTTGATTGAATACAGTGGTACCTCGAGATACGAGTTTAATTCGTTCCGGACCTGGGCTCTTAAGTCGAGCAGCTCTTATCTCGAACGACTTTTCCCCATAGGAATTAATGTAAATAATTTTAATTGGTTCCAGCCCTCAAAAAACTCACAAAGTTAGTCTAAATTATGCAGAAAGACATGTTTTTAATGAAGAAATGTACATGTACATATAAATGAATAATGAAGTTTCTTTCACTTAACTTGTAAACTTTCTTAAACTTTTAAATTTACATATGTTCAACTTCTCTGCCACCCAATCCTGTAGGACAGAGGTCCCCAACCCTTTTTGCACCAGGGACCGGCTTTAAGCGATCAAGAGAGGAATGGGTGAATGAATGGACGGAGGGTGGGAAGGAAGGAAGGAAAGAGGGAAGGGACAGGAACAGAGGAAGGAAGCAAGGAAACTTATGAAAGGGGAGAGTAAGAGAGGAATGAGTGAAGGGAGGGAGGGAGGGAAGAAGGTGGGAAGGAGAAAGAAAAGAAGAAATAGAGGAAGGGAAGGTAAAAGAGAGAAAGAAAAAGAGCAAGCAAGAAAGAAAGAAAGCAAGAAAGAAAGAAAGAAAGAAAGAAAGGGGGAAGGGACAGGAACAGAGGAAGGAAGCAAGGAAACTTATGAAAGGGGAGAGTAAGAGAGGAATGAGTGAAGGGAGGGAGGGAAGAAGGTGGGAAGGAGAAAGAAAAGAAGAAATAGAGGAAGGGAAGGTAAAAGAGAGAAAGAAAAAGAGCAAGAAAGAAAGCAAGAAAGAAAGAAAGGGGGAAGGGACAGGAACAGAGGAAGGAAGCAAGGAAACTTATGAAAGGGGAGAGTAAGAGAGGAATGAGTGAAGGGAGGGAGGGAGGGAAGAAGGTGGGAAGGAGAAAGAAAAGAAGAAATAGAAGGGAAGGTAAAAGAGAGAAAGAAAAAGAGCAAGAAAGAAAGCTGCAAGCACCCCCCCCCCCGAGCCCCCCAGGCCGGCTGCAACCTTTTAAAACACGCGCGCCGCTTCGCAGCTGTCTCCTGAAGCCGAACACGGAAGTTAGCGTTTGGCTTCAGGAGACAGCTCCTTGGCGCTTGTATCTCGAATTTGGGCTTGTAAGTAGAACAAAAATATCTCTCCCCTCCCAGCTCTTATCTCGAGTTGCTCTTAAGTAGAGCAGCTCTTATGTCGGGGTTCCACTGTACTTAGGGACAAATAATATGCAGGATGACATTTAATGTGCTTAGGATTTTATAAAAAGAAAACAAGCTTCAGTAGGTTGGTTTGTTTCCATTTGTATGCTGCCCAACTCCCTAGGGACTCTAGGCGGCTAGGTTGGCAGGCTTGAGATTAGTGTGCTCATTTTAAAAATATTATTTCAAATGCCAATCTACACAAATACCAATTCCCACTCTGAAAAAAAGGCCTGTTTTTTTGTATACATTAAATAAAGCACAAGAGGGCAGAATTGTATAAGCAGACGGGTATATGTTTTAGAATACAATCCAGTACACAGCTATTCAGATCTTGTTAAATTGGACTTCTTCTTCTTCTTCTTCTTCTTCTTCTTCTTCTTCTTCTTCTTCTTCTTCTTCTTCTTCTTCTTCTTCTTCTTCTTCTGTTTGTTTGTTTGTTTATTTGACTTGTATGCCACCCCTCTCCGCAGACTTGGGGTAGCTCACAACAGTAATAAAATAATATTCAGTAACAAATCTAATATTAAAAGTAAAAATAACAAATCTAATATTAAAAGTCTAAAAACCCATTATTTAAAAAGCATACACACAAACATACCATACATAAAACTACATAGGCAAGGGGAGATGTCTCAGTTCCCCCATGCCTAACGGCAGAGGTGGGTTTTAAAGAGTTTACAAAAGGCAAGGAAGGTGGGGGCAATCCTAATCTCTGGGGGGAGTGGGTTCCAGAGTGTCAGGGCCGCCACAAAGAAGGCTCTTCCCGTGGGTCCCGGAGAAGGCCAACTCTATGGGATTCGTGCGGCAGAAGGCAGTCTGGAAGATATTCTGATCCGGTGCCATGAAGGGCTTTATAGCCAACACTTTGAACTGTGACCAGAAACTGATTGTGGAGTGTTGGTGAAACATGAGCATACCTGGGAAAGCCCATGATTGCTCTCGCAGCTGCATTCTGCACAATCTGAAGTTTCCGAACACTCTTCAAAGGTAGCCCCATGTAAAGAGCGTCACAGTAGTTGAAACTCAAGGTGATGAGGCCATGAGTGACTGTGAGCAGTGACTCCCGGTCCAAGTAGGGCCGCAGCTGGTGCACCAGGCGAACCTGGGCAAACGCCCCCCTCGTCACAGCTGAAAGATGTTTCTATAATGTGAGCTGTAGATCAAGGAGGACGCCCAGGTTTTGGACCCTCTCTGAGCGGGTCAATAATTCCCTCCCCCAGGGTGATGGACGGACAGATGGAATTGTCCTTGGGAGGCAAAACCCACAGCCACTCCGTCTTATCAGGGTTGAGTTTGAGTCTGTTGACACCCATCCAGACTCTAACAGCCTCCAGACACCGGCACCTCACTTCCACTGCTTTGCTGACTTATTGTCAGGAAGATATACTAGATTGGTATAGTTCCTTACTTCTAGCATATACCTAAATTTTAAAAAATCATGTTGTAATATAAGGTCCTCCAAAACGTTATAATATGTTTTATCCCTATTAGATTGTCATTTGTGATTAGTAATATGTAGTTCTATCTATATACATCTATCTCTAAAGATCATCCAGGAGCCACACTTGATCCAGCTTTCAGTGGCCTAGGTGTTTCTGGGTGGATGCTGACATGAACATTTTACATTGGTCTGAGGCCTGCACTGGCTCCCTATGCATTTTGAAGAACATTTCAAAGTGCTGGTTTTAACCTATACAGCTGTATATTTCTTGTGGTGCTAGCTACCAGCTTGGCTGGCTTCAAAAAAATGGCAGGACCCATTCATGGAAATCATGTGACTGCCTCTGAAGGCCCTAATGAACAAATATTAAAATGTTGACAGATGAAGATATTGCTCCAAGTCAGATATAGGTTGCCTTTCCAATATTCCAATTTCTAATTCATCAAAAGGGCCACACTTCTTGGCCCTTTTGATGAATAAAAAAGAAATAAAAGACAAGCAGAAATAATCGGCAATGATTGTTCTAAATTCATGTTAACAATTCTTTTTATTTCAGTTGAAAGTATAGTGATAATAGGATAAACTCAATCCATATTTTTGAATTGTATTCCCAGCCGTGAGGTAATTACAACCAACGTTTATTATTTGAGATGTCCGGTACACAAGAAAAACAATTCTTGTTAACTTTATTTTAAAATGAAAAACAGTTTCAGCTCCTTTGAGGTAACCTTTCACACTTCCAGAAAGGCAAAACTTTCAAGTTTATTATTTCAGCAATCACAAAAATAATGTATTTTACATTTCCTTCACTTTATTGCAAAAGTGGATTGCCAGTTTACCGAGCCTCTATTGATTTCTCAAAAGTCCCTAGGGAAATTCAGAGATAATAATTCCAATAATAATACTTTATTAAATATTAACATTTAATGTTACCAATAGATAATATTTAAATTGAACTAATTGCCAAGAGGTAGGCCAGGTCAACTAAATCAAGTTTGATCCAAAATAATATTGTTTTGCGAAATCAAGTTTAACCAAACAAATAGATTTTTCAACTATTTTAAAATTTTCATTCCACCATAAAGCATCAAAGTTACTTATATCTTTTCTCTTTAAATATTCAGTTCCTAAACTAAGATGACATCTAACACATTTTTCAACTTTTATTCCAGAACTGATTACGACAATAGATTCCATGTCTGATTCAGTGGCTTTTGATTAAAATAAGAAAATTTAGGATTAGCAGTTTCTTAATGAGATAATAAGATCTATGAACAAAAATTCTTGTAATATAATCCAGTGGTTCTCAACCTTTCTACTGCAGTGACTCCTTAATACAGTTCCTCATGTTATGGTGTACCCCAACCATAAGACTAGTGCCAATTCTCCCAACAGAGCTTTAAGCTGATTGGCAGGAAAGTCAGAGGAACACCCCCACTGTAAACAGCTGTTTGGTCGGATTGTAAAAATATGTTCCAAGGCACCATAATAGAAGCTTTAGTTCCTAACACCATGGGAAATTTGTCTTCTTAGGTGACCCCTGTGAAACGGTCATTCGGCCCCCCAAAGGGGTCCCCAATCCTCAAGTTGAGAACCACTGCTATAATCCATTAGAACAAGTCATACAAGAACATTACAATATGTTATCTCACTGTTTTTTGAAAAGTATAGATCTTTTACAGAGTCATTGAAGTAACAACTGAAGAAGTCCAAAGGTTTGCAAAATGGAAATACTTTCCCCATACATCATACTTGAGGCCTTTATATGAATGAATGGCTGCAAAGCCTGTACCAGGAAGAAAAATATCCTGGGAACTGTGCCCAGATCTGTGGCATGAAAGAACACATTTTTAAACATAAAAAGAATGGGATTAGACCTTGATGATTACAATGTTAGCCTGCACTGGGTTTGAACTGGAGGTAATCATAACATGAAATGAAATACATGTTTATACTTTCTGAGTAAGCTGACATTTTAAATCTGAATATAATGCATTTTTTTCCCTCTGCAAGAATTTATTTTTTGCATTGTTTTTACTTCTACCTGTGTATGGTTTTATCGTTTTCCTCTGCAAGGATTTATTTTTTGAATTGTTTTTACTTCTACCTCTGTATGGTTTATCGTTTACTTCTGTTGTTAAAAATGACACCAGTCCAAATAAACCCTAAACTGTTCACTGATAAAAGAAGTCCTGAAGAGCAGACATCCCTCAGAGTCTTCTCCCAAGTACACCGGTGGTCAAATTGTCCAAACTATAAAAGAAATAAAAGAATATCTCTTATGGAAACACACAGGAAGGCACATTAAATATCTCCATGAATCCCAGATTAAAAGGTTAATGATAAAAGACTACAGGAGTTATAGCCAAAGTCAGCGGTGAGTTGCTCCCGGTTAGGCCTGGTTCTAAGAACTGCTAGTGCTGTCAGCGGGAGGCTCCACCCACCCACCCGAGAGGCTTCTGCACATGGGCAGAAGCGTAACGCACAAGCATGAGCTTGGGAGGGCTGTGTACAGGCTGCAGAACATTCAGCTGGTCACACCTAGCCATGCCCAGTTGGTCCCCCAAGGTCAAACACAACCCTGATGTGGCCCTCAATGAAATCGAGTGACACCTTTGGTCTAAATAGAGGATATCAATATATTTGACTCTGAGTTGCTAAGACTATGGTTCCTCTAGGAAAAGGTATTATCCAGAGCACTGTTTCCCTCCCCTCATTTCCATTCATTTGTGCCCGATTCTCAAAGGCTGCCTGGACAAGTCCCTGCAGGATTTTTGGGCAAGATTTTTCAGAAGTGGTTTCCCCAAGATAAATGACAGTACCATTTTAGACTGCATAGGTCAGACTATACTTGGAATGTTGCATCCAGTTCTGGTCATCACTGTACAAATATATATATATATTGAGATATTGAAAGATATTGGAAAGTAGATAGAAAAGAGCAACAAAGAAGATAAAAGATCTGAAGGCTAAATTGTATGGCGAAAGGTTGAGGGAGCTACTAGGTATGTCTAGTCTAAACTGGAAGGATTAGTGGGGCATGAGTGCTTTCCTCTTACATTTCTTCAACAATGTTGTTGGCTTTTACAAAAAAAGCTTTCCAAGAATTCTTTCCCAAGATCCAGTATAAAATGTATTTTGGATTGCCGCTCTTCTCCAAGAAAGCTGAAATAAACAGTGTAACACCTGGGATTCTAAATCAAAATTGTGTGTTGAGGTTTCTGTGTTGTTATTGTTGTTGTGGGTAATGTGTGTGTATTACTTCTAATACTTCTATTATTAAAAGTATTAGAAGTAACATTACTTCCACTTCATTACCCATTACTTCTAATACTTGAGGGGCTGTCACAGAAAAGAGGGGATTAACGTATATTGCCAAAGCATCAGAAAGTAGAACCCAAAGTAATGGGTGGAAACTTATTAAAGAGAGATCCAACCTAAAAGTGAAGAGAAATTTTCTGACAGTAAAAGAACAATTAATCATTGGAATACCTTGCATCCTGGGGTTGTGGGTGCTCTCTCATTGGAGATTTTTCAAAAATAGACTAGACATTTGATTGGAATGGTATAATATTTCTGCCTTGAGCAGGGAGTTAGACAAAAAGATTTCCGAGATCCCTTCTAGTCACAGGATTCTATATTTCAATTTTTCTGTGCCTCTTTCCTAGGGCTGAGAGAAAGTAGTAGCCTAAGGTCACCCAGCTGCCTTTATGCCTTGGGCAGGAGTAGAACTAACAGTCTTCCAGTTTCTAGCTTGATGCCATAACTACTACACCAAACTGGCTCTCATAGCATTGTTACTGAGGTTGAAATAGTAATGGTTAAATGACAGTAATAAATTACAGGATATTCTCCAGTCCCTTGGGGATTTCTGTGCAGAGGTGAGTTAATGTCTGTTCAGGCCGGTTCTATAGAACCAGTAGTAATATGGCATCCTGGGTTGCTAGAACCTGCAGCAACCCAGGCCTGCCATGCCCCTAGCTGGTTCTCTCGGCAGTGCCATAGGCACTGCCAATAATGGGCAGCCAAAAATGTTACTGCCACACTATGGGTGCGGCTTATTTTGTGGGAGTGGCTTAATGGTCATGTGACTGGGCAGGAGTGACTTGCCGGCCATGTGACCAGGTGGGAGTGGCTTGAAAGATCATCATCATTCCAGTGAACTGTTAAGTCCTCGACTTACAACCTTACCAATGTCACTCGCTGGGGTGACAATTTGCTTTGCATTTCCTGCGCTCTCCTTCCTGGGTCATCCCCCCTGCCTGAGGCTAGGTAGCTATGAAAACGAGTGCTTCCAGAAGCATAAATGCTGCCAGCACCGCTTCCACCCACGCCTTCTGCTTGCACCTTAGGCAGGAGGTGGCCGCGTGAGGCTGGAGGGGAGCCGGGCAGGAGAGAGGGAAGCTCGTCCGAGGCCAGGAAAGAGGAAAAGAGCAAGGAGCACAGATGCAGCAGCAGGGGAAAAAAGGAGAGCCGAGCTGAGGCCAGTAATCCAGGAAGTGACAGCCACCGATCAGCTGGAGCTGCACACACATCTTCATTTCCGCCTGTGGAACTATTTTCCACCCCGTCCTGCCTGCTGCCCACCCCTGGGCACCACCATCTTATTTTTTTGCTTCTGCACATGAACAGAAGCTTTTTTATAAAGTACTGAGCATGTGCAGAGGATCATTTCCAGGAAGGGCTGCACACAAAACATGCATTTCTGTCATGATGCGAACCGGTGGGGAACCCACCCCTGTTCCTGTGCTACCACTAAGGCTCATTACTGCTTAAAAGTGTCGTGGATAATAAGAGGAGTCACTGTAAAACTAGATGACCAGAATTCAGGTTAGAGCAACTTTATATGTTTTTATTAATTAGAGTTAATTAAGGTTTCTCAGTACTTGCCTGGACATGGTGGCTGTGCTCGAGGCACAGGGAAATATGCAGCTGTGCTTCTTCCCACTTCATTCCTTCAATACTCACCTGGCTATGCTACAAACACACATACACACACATTACACACAACAACAATAACAACACAGAAACCTCAACACACAATTTTGATTTAGAATCCCAGGTGTTACACTGTTTATTTCAGCTTTCTTGGAGAAGAGCTACAATACACAATACGTTTTATACTGGATCTTGGAAAAGAATTCTTGGAAAGCTTTTTTTTTGTAAAAGCCAACAACATTGTTGAAGAAATGTAAACGGAAAGCACTTACCTTTAAAGAAAATTGACTAGAATATAAGCAAAGTTACAAAAATGCTGTGGCATATACTTATTTTAAAAATGATTATTTTTGCTGCTTTTCAGAGAGCTATGGGATCATATAATTGCTTTCTTCTATCCATAATTTACAGGGACTAAAGTAATTGTCAAATTTAGAAATAAAATTGCTGGGTTTAAACAAATCATATATAAAGCTTGTTCTCCAATTTTCCAGAAATTCTGATAAATCTGGATTTTGAGATCTTATACAGCAATGAGATGCTGAAGGGAAGACACAGCATACACAGAGTCTCACATAACTTACAAAAGTTTTTCACAATTGCTTAAAAATTACGCACACACATACACAATTTGCTGCACCCTGGACAGATGATACCCAGGGATTGGGGAAGACAGAAGTGCTCTTGAAGGAACGTGGCATCTGAATGGAGGGTTACAACTAGTCCCTCTCCAGCCTTTCTCTTCCATCTTTGCCAACTGCATTAGGTCAATATTATTTTTCATTGACCGGCTAAGGTTGTGAATTAAACAGATCTTGTAGCACAGCAGTGAATCTTCTTACTCCTAGTTGCTTGTTTCAGGTTCACTTTCTTGTGTCTTCACCTTATTTTCTTTACAACCTAGGCAATAGGTATGTTATTTCCAGAATCTGATGTTGAACATTTTGCCTATCTACTTCACCCAATGTTTTGATTCTTGTACACAAAATGTGTAACTTTTTTTCTCCTGAAAAAAAGAGCCTTCTGTTTGTCTATTGACATCCTATAACTAGACCAAGGGTGTCAAACTTGATTTCAGTGAGGGCCACATCAAGGTTATATTTGACTTTGGGGGGGACCAGGTGGACATGGCCAGGGTAGGCGTGGCCAGCTTGACATCACTCATGTTGGGGCACCAGTAGCGACCCGAGTGCTCTGACAGTGAAAACAGGTGCATGAGCTCTGTTTTCCGCTGCGACGCCC
Organism: Erythrolamprus reginae; assembly: GCF_031021105.1. Taxonomy (NCBI): domain Eukaryota; kingdom Metazoa; phylum Chordata; class Lepidosauria; order Squamata; family Dipsadidae; genus Erythrolamprus; species Erythrolamprus reginae. The sequence continues at coordinate 119,139,864 of NC_091950.1, forward strand.
CCCTGAAATCCTCAGCCAGTGATGATGGAGCTTGGGAGTGCCGCCTGTGACTCTCATGCTCCATTTTCAGCTGCAATAACCTCCTGCAACCCTCTGCCAGTGGTGATGGAGCTCAGGAGGGTCACATGCAACCCTTCCAAGCTGTTTTCTCTGGCAGAGGCACTGCGGGCTGGTCCTTCGCTGTTCCAGGGCTGCCTTGCGGGCTAGATCTAAGCACCCTGTGGGCCAAATCTGGCCCTTGGCCTTGAATTTCATACTCCTGACCTATACCATTCTGGGACTGTTTTAGAATGCATTTCATTCTTCTTTTACCATTGTTTTACTTCATTGTGATGAAATGGTGAAGACTACAACAGTTGCAGATTCCCCATCACTCAGCAGCCTTACTAGCTGTCTCTGGTTTTTTTTTATTTGAAGTCTTTCTCCCTTGACTATTTCTAAGGACTGTAGGTAGCCAAGGGGGCTACAGATGAGGTTGGTTATAGAACAAAGGGCAGGAAGCTTTCAGCAACCACTCAAAAAGATCTGATTGCATTTCTACCATGCAAATATTGTTTGTTTGTTTGTTTGTTTCCTTCTTTCAAAAAATATCAGCAGGAATTTCTTTTTCATCACACCGAATATGGATGGTTAAAAAAAGTGTAATAGTACTTTTCATCCCAGTACCAATGTACAATCACAATTGAGCCCAAAGTTTCTGTTGTTAAGTAAGACATTTGTTAAATGAATTTTGCCCCATTTTGCAATCTTCCTTGCCAGAGTTGTTAAGGGAATAACTGCAGTGGTTAACCTGGTTGTTTAGTGAATCTATTTTCCCATTGACTTTGCTTGTGAGAAGGTTGCAGAAGGGGATCACATGACCTTGGGAAATGGTCATAAGTCTGAATTTTGATCACATGATCATGGGGATGCGGCAAAGGTCGTAACTGTGAAAAATGGTCGTAGGTCACATTTTTTTCAGTGCTGTTGTAACTTTGAATGGTCACTAAATGTACCGTTATAAATCAAGGACTACCTGTAGTTCCAGCACAGAGATTTGTGTTAAAACCTTGGAAGCAACAGTTAAAATGAGAGGTATGTAGCTAGGGCTTTCCTCATCCATTCCTTTGCTTTGATGCAGAAACCAACCTGGTACCCCAATGTTCAAGATGGAATGGACAAAAAGGTGAGGGAAGGATACATCTGGAAGAAGCTGTGTTCTTTTAAAGCTGTATTCTGGTTCTCCAGTTTGCAACTTGGCAAAGTTATTTATCCGGCTTACTCCAAAGGCTTGTAATTACTTGCGAGGATGGAGGGAGTTGGAGACCTGCGGTTTAGCCATCCATGGGTATTCAGGATGAGGTAACCGGCAGGGCTTACATTGATAACAGAGTTGGGAAACAGATGCTGCACATCAAACACCACAAGGCCTTGATAGGCTGAAGGATTGTAGATTCTGAACTCACCGTAATTGGGAGTTTTGCCTAAGATCGAACTGTGGGAAATAGAACTATACAAGAAGAGAGAAATGTCTATGGAATGGACTTTTTTTAAAAAAGTAAAAGAATATACTTTATATTAGGGATATCAAACTCAAGGCCTGGGGCAGATCTAGCCCATGGGGTGCTTAGATCTGTCCCAATAGGCTGCCCTGGAAACAGCAAAAGACCAGCCCTCCCGAGCTTCATTTTTACTGGCAGAGGGCTACAGGAGGCTCTTGCAGCTCTGGACTTCGTTTTCACTGGCATATCATTTGGGCCACACACAGGTGCTCCCAACATTATTTATTGTGATTTGATTTGATTTGATTTGATTTGATTTGAATGCCGCCCCTCTCCGGAGACTTGGAGCGGCTCACAACAAACAATATACAGAATACAAATCCAATATTATAATAAAAAACAATCATACAACCCAAATAGACTATAGATAAATCATAGCAGTTGAAGGGTATATCAATTTCCCCATGCCTGATGACATAGGTGGGTTTTCAGGAGCTTATGAAAGGCAAAGTGGGCGGGGGCAGTCCTAATCTCTGGGGGGAGTTGATTCCAAAGGGCCAGGGCTGCCACAGAGAAGGCTCTTCCCTTGGGTCCCGCCAGACGGCACTGCTTAGTCGATGGGACCCGGAGAATGCCAACTCTGTGGGACCTAATCGGTTGCTGGGATTCGTGTGGCAGAAGGCGGTCCCGGAGGTAGTCTGGTCCAATGCCATGTAGGGCTTTATAGGTCAGTGACATGACATGAGTGACATGTGCACACAAGTACAATGATCGACTTACCCCAAAGATAGCTAACTAGTAACAGGTTAATATACAGACCAATCATGTCAAGGTATAGGTGAGCATGTGATGCTAGTTTTAACCTTTGCTCTTAAATAGAACAATAGAATACATAATCTGTACTCTAAATAGAGGAGCTGAGTAAATAATCAGTATAGGATATTTGTTTAGTCAATATTAGCCAAGATAGGCATTCTATATCATTGGCAAGGATATGACAATAATCTACAGACACCCCTGCTTTATATGGTTTGAATAGCTAGTATAAGATGTATAAGGCAGTTTAAGAAAGATATTTACTTCAGAAAAACTTTTGTTTGGCAGTGCTGGGTTTCAGAGTTTAGCCAGCATGATCTATAGCAGTGTTTCCCAACCTTGGCAACTTGAAAGTATTTGGACTTCAAGTCCCAGAATTCCCCAGCCAGCGAACACTGATCTATAGAACATATTTCTTCATGTTTTGCCAGAAACTATGACATCTTTAAAGGCAAATCAGTCTGCTACAGACTACAGGCAACTGAGCAGATCTAATGATAGCCCTTTGGGATCATTAGATAATCCTTTGCTCTGGAGTCCCCAAATTTGGCCACTTTCAGACTTGTGGATTTCAACTCCCAGAATTCTCCAGCCAGGTAGTCTTAAAGATGCCAAGTTTGAAGACCTCTGCCTTTACTGATGATGTGGTTACTGAGGCACACTGGTTAGAATGAGGCATTGCAAGCTGACTCCTCACTTTTTTGCAACATGTTTATTAAAGGGCATGAACGTCCACGAGTTGGGGCTCACAAAGGGTGAGTCATGAATTCTGTAAACAGCTCAGCATTTAAGGCAGCATTTAAGAAGTGCCTATAAAGAAATGGACAAGCTCAGCTTGCATATCTGCTTCTCTGCAATTATGTGAAGTGAATTTCAGATTTAATTGATATGTTAAGACTTTCTCATCTGAAAACAACCCTGAAATTTCCTGATGTAAGCAGAGAAAAATCTCTCTTGAAATTTCCTAAGCATTTGATGAATGCTTTGTGCCAAACAGATGTAGTAATACTTGCTGAGAATGTATTCTATTTTTACTGAATGTGTAAAGAAAACACTAATTTTTAAGCCTTAATTTTAGGTTTGTAAGACTATAGTACATGAACAATTATTTCTCTATTATTATCTCTATTATAATTTGTCTCATTTCTCGAAAGGACAAAGACCTGCACTTTTATGCTAATAAGAAAAAAAGTGACTGGCAGGTTAAATATATTATATTAAATATATGATTATAATACACTGCTCAAAAAAATAAAGGGAACACTCCAAGAACACATCCTAGATCTGAATGAATGAAATATTCTCATTGAATACTTTGTTCTGAACAAAGTTGAATGTGCTGACAACATATGAAATTGATTGTCAATCAGTGTTGCTTCCTAAGTGGACAGTCTGATTTCACAGAAGTTTGATTTACTTGGAGTTATATTCTGTTGTTTAAACATTCCCTTTATTTTTTTGAACAGTATATATAAAATATATTAGAGTTGCTGTGGTATAAATTCTACTTTTTTCAAATATCCTTATTAAGATTTTAATAAATGAAGGTATATATTTCTAATATTTAGAACAAATGAAAGAAGAAGAAGAAAGGAAAGCAAAAACTGCCCAAACAAAAGAAAATATAAAGAAATAGCTTCTGATTTCCTTTATAGCAGTTATAAAATTACCATATAGATTTATTTATTGCTTTGAAATTTCTTGTTAAGGTCAAATCTTGTCCCTCTTTAAGTATGAATGCTGTTTAGCCTCTTTTAAAATCTCTGCCATTTTTCCTCCATGTAAAATAGAATTTATCATATTTTGTAGAAGCTGTAAAAGTTCATCCTCAAAATATTTATAATAAAGACCCAGTAATCCATTTGCTTCAGATACTTTTCCTGGTTGAATCTTTTTTGTTACTTGAATTTTTTTTTTTATAGGTCTATTCACAATTTGTATTTGTTTGTCTATAATCCTTGATTACTTTATTTCTTTTTAAAATATTCACCTGTTTTCTCCAAAGGAATATCGTATCCTCTATACAAATTGGAATAATGTCAATGAAATGATTTTTGCATAACCACCTAATCCATTAATAATCTCTTTCCTGAAGTTTCAGTATCATTTCCTTTTCTTAATTTATAGGCTAATTATTTCCTTGATACGTTGGAAATTTCCAATTTTTTGCTTTAAATAAATCATATTCTTATTTCCATTTCTCTTACTTCTTTTTTTAATTAGAAAATTTTATTTATATATATATATTCGACACAAAATGTAACCCTTCCCTGGTACAGAGCTGAAGGGATTGGATACTGTAGCCTAGAGGATAATTCTCTGCCTTACAAGGCAAAAGTTGCAGGTTCAAGTCCCAGTGGGTATGGCTAGCTGATGAGGCCAAAATAAGGCCGAAATAGATCTATCCTAGTCTCCCTTAATTTTCAAATTCAGCTTAAACATGTGACACATACAGATAGAATTGTCGGCTATCAATAAAATTAACTGCCTTGGAAATGGCCCTGGGTTGGGCCGAGAGGCAAAAAAAGGAGCTGTGATGTTCCTTCAATATACCAGGCTGATTCGACACAAAATGTAACCCTTCCCTGGTACAGAGCTGAAGGGATTGGATACTGTAGCCTAGAGGATAATTCTCTGCCTTACAAGGCAAAAGTTGCAGGTTCAAGTCCCAGTGGGTATGGCTAGCTGATGAGGCCAAAATAAGGCCAAAATAGATCTATCCTAGTCTCCCTTAATTTTCAAATTCAGCTTAAACATGTGACACATACAGATAGAATTGTCGGCTATCAATAAAATTAACTGCCTTGGAAATGGCCCTGGGTTGGGCCGAGAGGCAAAAAAAGGAGCTGTGATGTTCCTTCAATATACCAGGGTGATTCGACACAAAATGTAACCCTTCCCTGGTACAGAGCTGAAGGGATTGGATACTGTAGCCTAGAGGATAATTCTCTGCCTTACAAGGCAAAAGTTGCAGGTTCAAGTCCCAGTGGGTATGGCTAGCTGATGAGGCCAAAATAAGGCGAAATAGATCTATCCTAGTCTCCCTTAATTTTCAAATTCAGCTTAAACATGTGACATATATACATGTGTATATATATATATATATATATATATATATATATATATATATATATGTTTTCGTAGATTTTCACGGGTACAGGTATGACGGTCTTGGTATATTCGGGTTTCTTCCCATGTAGGATTTGGAAATTTCTGGCGACGTTTCGACGGGGTCCCACTCGTCATCTTCAGGCTGGTGTTTCTGTCCTTGTTCTAGGGCGAACACAGCGAGACCTGAGCTGCCTTCCTTCTATAAATACTGGTGGCTGGGTGTGGTTTGATGGCTCAGCAATTGCCTGCTGTGTAGAGACTTCCTGGTGAGTCAGAGGGGTAATACCTAGGGGCGTTGATGTAGCTGAGGTAACTAATCAGCATACCGTCATGGAAACGTCGCCAGAAATGTCCAAATCCTACACAGGAAGAAACCTGAATATACCAAGACCGTCATATATATATATATATATATACACACACACACACACACACACACACACACACACACAACCAATACATAAATCAATTATTTCTCTTACTTCTAATATTTGCTGCTGTAAAAGTTTAATTTGATGAGATTAAATTATTTGCGCTGGAAATTTCTTTAATTCTTCTTCTTTTTTAATCCCATCCAAAAGACCCTATGTTTTATCTTGTCTCTTTTTTGTTTTTAAAAATTCATTGTTATGTTGTATAACATAACAGTAAAATCTCTCTCACAGCCCAAACCATTCTAAAAAAATCCTTACTTTAATTACTTTCTAAAAATATTTTAATTTCTTTTTACAATCCTCCACTATTGCTTTCTTTTGTAACAATGTGCCATTTAATCTCAATTTTTAAGAACTAGATTCTTTTTCACAACCAAACTCACAGGATGACGATCAAAGAAAGTCTGAAACTCTACTTTAGAAACCTTAGGTTCCAAGGTTTTGAAATCCAAATCATATCAATTCTTCAAAAAGTTGTATATCTGAAAAGTAGGTGAACTTTCTCCAATTACCATTTTTTTTTTGCCTTTATACCAGTACATCCACTTAACCTTCTTCCAGGGGTGGAATCCTGCAGGTTCTGACATGTTCTGGAGAACCAGTAGTGGAAATTTTGAGTAGTTTGGAGAACCGGTAGTGGAAATTTTGAGTAGTTTGGAGAACCGGTAGTGGAAATTTTGAATAGTTTGGAGAACCGGTAGTGGAAATTTTGAGGAGTTTGGAGAACCAGTAGTGGAAATTTTGAGTAGTTTGGAGAACCGGTAGTGGAAATTTTGAGTAGTTTGGAGAACCGGTAGTGGAAATTTTGAGGAGTTTGGAGAACCGGTAGTGGAAATTTTGAGTAGTTTGGAGAACCGGTAGTGGAAATTTTGAATAGTTTGGAGAACCGGTAGTGGAAATTTTGAGGAGTTTGGAGAACCAGTAGTGGAAATTTTGAGTAGTTTGGAGAACCGGTAGTGGAAATTTTGAGTAGTTTGGAGAACCGGTAGTGGAAATTTTGAGTAGTTTGGAGAACTGGTAGTGGAAATTTTGAGTAGTTTGGAGAACTGGCAAATACCACCTCTGGCTGGCCCCAGAGTGGGTGGAAATAGATATTTTGCAATATCCTTCCCCCCCAAAGTGGGAAGAGAATGGGGATTTTGCAGTATCCTTCCCCTGCCAAACCCACCAAGCCAAACCATGCCTACCAAGACACACCCACAGAACTGGTAATTTAAAAAAAAAATAGATTTGACCACTGCCTTCTTTCCTTCCAAGAGAAACTGTTTTCTATGAAAGTAGCTTCTTTATTTCTATAATGAAGTGTTTTGATGCATGTGAATCCCACATGCTAAATCTGAATGATGAAATAAGATATTCTATCCTACAATTAACAATATCCTCCCTCATTCAGGAAAGGGTCCTTCATGAGATGTTGTGCTGACATTTTTCCATATAAAACAGCAACCTCTTCTTTTTCTTCTTTCTGCCTTCATTGTTTCCCCACCCCCACCCTACCTTTGACCTTTTGTCACCAGTTGCTGTGGTGAACAAGATGCAAAGGTTGGTAGTATGGAAAGAGGAGAACGAAGCATAATTAGGAGAGTTTTAGTCATTGCGCTGTTTTTTGCCTCTTGCAAAAAAGGGTAGCAATTACCCCTAATTAGCAATGGGTATAAATCCAATTTGTTTTAGTCTCCACTTTGGGTCTTGTGATTTTCTCTTCCAGTAGACTCATGTCCACATTTGTAATAAAATATTGAGCACATTTTCAGGTCCAATTACTACATGAATGGGAGAGGAGGGGAGAGAGAAGGGAAAAAAATATTAGTTTACTTCTAAAAACATATCAGCTGGCTGAAACACTTGACACCCCCCTCCATTTCTTTTGTAATATTGTGCTCAAAGTAGAAAAGGATGCCTTTGTTCTTTTCATAACTGCTTGAAGTGATTATATGACCACATGATGGTGTGTGAAATATTGCAGAGAAAAATTAGACACTATATGTGATTTTAAGCACATGGGGTATTTTGGCTGAGGGGCAAAATAAAAAGACAACGACAACCCCTAGTAATGCCAGGCGTTGTCAAAAGTGAGTCAGAAGTATCATTTTATAAAATATAATTGCTATCCAAACATCCTTCTTGGTCCACTGGGCAGTGTTCCCTCTAATTTTTTTGGGGGGTGGGTGGAAAAGTATAGTGTCTGAGCGGCAGTCCCTTCAGAACTGGGCGGCACAGAAAAAATTAATAAACAAACAAACAAACAAACAAATAAATAAAAAACCCACCCTGTTTTGCCTCAGAGAATTTCAAAATAAAATACTGTACTGTGTGTCTATAATAGTGAGCTCATAATAGGACAACTCTATCAATATCAAAATGCCACTTAAATAGTTGAGCTAGTTTCAAACTAGATTTTGATTTTCTTTCTCTCTTCCTTACTCCCATTCTTTTTCTTTCTCTTTTCCTTCCTCTCTTTTTTCTATCTGTTTCTCTCTCTTCCCCTCTCTCTCCTTCCCTCTCGGCTTCTGGGCAGGTTTGGAAAACTCTGAGTTGATGATGATTTTTAAGTGAGCCATAGCTCACTGCTCAGCTTAGAGGGAACTATGCCACTGGGATAAGAAAACAAAGATGCTTCCCAACAGAATCCATGGCAAAATTATTTCATGATGACATAGATTTCTTCCTACATCCTATTTTTCCTGTAACTTCTTCCTTAGGTAAATAATGGAAATGCAGAGGTTTGCGTTCAGAACTTCTGATAATAGGACATCAGATACCGAGGCTAAGAAGTTGCCCTGCCTTGTGTATTGGATATAATTTGTTACTCAATGGTAGAAAGACCAATTTCTGATAATGTGTTCAATGGCCAATCTTTTCCCCAATCCATGGTATTTTGAATTTGCCCAGATGTATAGGTAGTCTACATCTTCCTGATACCTACAGCTCTTCTATTCTGTACATAATGTCTTCACAAATGAGGTAGGTCTCATCTCAACTCATCCCGTCTCTCTGTCCTTTCTATACTTATCGCTGGTGTAATATATATTCATACATTACAATATTACATATATTACAATTCTAATTCTTTCTTGATTTTTTAATGTCCTTTGAGTTTCTTTCTTTTTTTCCCAGAACAGTAAAATGGTACCGTACCTGCTTAAGGCAAGTAAGTTATTTGCAGTTTTTTTTCCAGATAAGGGATAAAGGCCATCTAATTACAATAATATGAAAATTTAGTACAGATCTTCTCAACTTACAACCACAATGGAGCCCAAAATTTCTGTTGTCAAGTGAGTCCCCCCCCCCCCCCACTTTAGGATCTTTCTTGTGAAGTGAATCACTGTGGATGATAAGTTAGGAATCTGGTGGTTGGGTGAATCTGCCTTCCCCATTGACTTTGCTTGTCAGAAGTTCGCAAAAGGTGATGACATGACTTTGGGAAACAGCAATGGTCATAAGTATGAACCAGTTGCTAAACATCTCAATTTTGATCATATGATCATGGGGAACAAAAACAATATCACAACATATTTTATTACATGACAATAATATTTCATGCAATGAGTCCAATCTTTGCACGTAGTCTCTCGAAGCTTTCTCTCGGAAGTGGCTTCGTCAGCATGTCTGCAGTCATCTGGTCTGTCGGACAAGATACAAGTTCAACAGTTCCTTCATTGCTCAGCTCCTTCAGGCGGTAGGCTCTCACGCCAATGTGTTTCGTCTGGCAGCCAATTTTCTCATTTTGGACTAGCTTGATACAGCTTTGATTGTCCTCACACATGATGATGGGTCTTATCTCAGCTCGCCCAAAGTCTAACAGCAGTTTGTCCAGCCAACACATCTCTCTGCTTGCTTCGCGGGCAGCATAGAATTCGCTTTCTGTGGAAGAAAGACTGACCAAACATTGTTTAACACTAGCCCATGAAATAGGTGCATTGCCATACATAAAACAATACCCACTAGTTGATCTATAATATGCATCTATATATAAGGGGCATGCATAAGTGCACTTTTGTGCCTAATATCTCTGTCCTACTGTCTTATTATCCTTTCTATTACTACGTTCTACTATGTTATGTTATGTTATGTTATGTTATGTTATGTTAATATGTACTATAATACTACACTTGTTTGACAAATTAATTAATTAATTAATTAATTAATTAATTAATTAATTAATGCTGGGATGGTCATAACTGAAAAATGGTCAAGTCACTTTTTTCGACACTATTGTCAGTTTGAATGGTAACTAAATGAACTGTTGTAAGTTGAGCACTATTTGTAGTAATTGGGAAGAAAAGCATGACTTCGGCAGAAGCGCCATTGATTTCAACTGCACTAAGGAGTGTATCCTTATGTCCATTCATAGCTATTGCTCAAAGGACTTGACTATTGTTCACACCAAGCTGATTTTGAAAGCTTGTGGTTGTAGTTATTAGGCTGGAATGTCCTCACTCTATAGGTGTGGGCCTGTGTGTAACCCTGATTATAAAGCAATTGTATGAGATGACCTCCTGGCTTTTTCTAATTCACCTTTTTGCTTGGTTGAACACAACTTCATGGCTTGTTAACTAAGGCATTAAGAAGGGAACTCAATAGAGATTTACTAGTGATTGTTTGAGGATTAAATTAAATGACTTGCCTGTACAATATTTTTCAGTAGTTTGGCATACATAGCTCTAATTGCATTCATGTCTCTTCTCGTTTACTATATTTTTATGTCACAGCTTTGTTTTCTAAAGCATGACAAGGAGGTTGGACAGTTCTTACCAAATATTAAAGACTTCTCAAAGTTATTTCACGAATTTAGTGTGGCCTAAAGATGCAATTTTTAGCACTAAAACTATAGTTTAATTTGTAATTATTCTTGAAATTAAAATCCAATTTACAAAGGTTTATTACCTCAATTTTACATATTCTCTCATTTATAATCAAAGTTGTTGGATTGGCTGCTTTAAACTGAAGTTATTAACTACTTTTAAAATCAGATTTGTAGATGAGAATATTTTGTTGTTTTAATTTAAAAGACAAAGGATTTAAGTTCTGCAGCAGCAACACAATAATATGAGCCTATGCATTTTCAAATCAGATTTAATAAATGTTTTGTTAAAGAAAAATCCCAAGTTTTATGGCAAAACAGGATTTGAAATTAGCTATTCAAGTAGTTAATTTATTACCACTTATGAAGCATTAATGACTTTGTTACATTTGTAATCTTATGATTATTATCCATACAAAGGAATTATGCAACGATTCCATAATGCTGCAGGTCATTTTTCCTTGCCAATGTAGCTACTTAACTTGAAAGAATTCAAATTAAATGAATGGTGGAATAGATGTTTAAATATAAAATAATTACTTTATTATATAATTTCTTTATCTGCTGTATAGTTCAGTATTACATGTAGTCTGGAATATGACAGCATATGGTAGTGAAAAAATAATAGCCAAGCAGAAATATCAATCTGATGTCATGAGTAGTGTTCGGCAAACCCAACAAAGTTCGGATTTGGCGAACTCACCCGAACTTTGCCGTGAATTTCGGGTGAGTTCGCCGAACCCAAACCCAAACCCGAACAGCAGCAAGCTGCTACAGCGTCCTTTTCTGTAAAAATAAACAAGGAGGTGGGGAATTCCCCACCTCCTTTTGCTTCCTTTTATTTTTAGAGAAAAGGATGCCGTAGCGGCGCTGCAAGCAAAAGTAGGTGGGGAATCCCACAATGGAATTCTGTGGGCGGGGCTTTGACATCATGGAGACTCCTTCCTTCCCATTTTGGCCAGCCAGGAAGTCATCCCATGATGTCAAAGCCCCGCCCCTGGAATCCCATCGTGGGATTCCCCAGCTACTTTTGCTTGGAGTGCCACAAGCAAAAGGAGGTGGGGAATCCCACGATGGGATTCCCCACTCTCCTCCCAGGTGGCGGCATTTCGCAGCATTCGAGCAAATGCTGAACCCGAACTTTACCCAAACTTTTTAAAAAGTTCGGTTTCAGTATGCCGAACACTGCAAAGTTCGGCATGAGCCCAAACTTTGCAAGTTCGGTTCACCCAACACTAGTGATGAGAACTTCATGTATACAAAAATACACTGCTGGAAAATGTAGTTTGATGAATTATTGATCGCCTATAACAGTGATGGGGAACCTATGGCACAAGTGCCACAGGTGGCACCCGGAACCATATCTGCTGGTATGCAAGCTGTTGCCCTAGCTCAGCTCCAACATGCATGTATGTGCTGGCTAGCAGCTCATTTTTGGCTAGCACAGAGGCTCTGGAGGGCACTTTTGGCTTCCAGAGAGCCTCTGGAAGGATGGGAGAGTGCGTTTTTACTCTCCTTCAGCTTCAAGGAAGCCTTTGAGCCTGGGGAGGGTGAAACACGAACCTACTTGACCCACCAGAAGTTTGGAAATAGGCCATTTCTGGTCTCTAGAGGGCCTTTGGGGGAGCAGGGAAAACTGATTTCACCCTCCCCAGGCATTGAATTATGAGTGTGGGCCAGTGATGGGCTACCAAAACGTTTACTACCACACTGTGGTTGTGGCTTATGCATTTTCTTTCAACATCTTTCAGTGCAAATTGAGTGCTCTGGGGTGGAATTCCATTTTCGCCACCCCACTACATTCCCCCTCTGTCCAGGCAGTAGCCCACCCCTGATTATCTACTATATAAAGTGTATGTACTCACACACACACACAACTCTTCTAAAATTATACACATTCAACCTCTTTTACTGCAATAGGAAAAACATACCCAGAAGGGAAAAAAGAAAAAAAAATGAAAATTTTGCTACCAGTACTGTGTACCTGACTAAAATTTTGCTACTGGTACTGTGTACCTGACCGTACCCATAGGAGCCCACCACTGGAGTGGGCACTCAGGCATGTGTGATAGCGCCTGCCCATGCTTTTTTGGCACCCGAGGAAGAAAAGGTTCGCCATTACTGGCCTATAATATGAAAAACATCATATTGGAGATCTTTCCCCAGCTCTCTAGCAAATTATCTTTTTCATGTGTAGTATTAGCAACAAACAGGACTATAACTATGTCAGATGTCTTAGACTGCTCTTTTTAAAAGAATGCAGAAATCTTTGTTCACAAGCCAAATGGTTAGAATGAACTTTTTCTTTGACTTTTGTAATTCAGTTCCTTTGAGGCTTACCTCATTTTATGAGGTTGTTAAATCAGTGCAATTAATTGATGGGAAGTCAGATTCGGGAACAAGTCAGGTAGGACTTTTCATTTTGAATGAAGCACTCTGCTTAAATATATTTTCTGATTCAGTATGTCGTATCTCGCTGAATTTATTTCCTTTTCTTGGACAACTATTTCTGTATCTGAATAAAATACTATTTGAAAACTGAAATAGGTTGCTGCTTTATACAGATCATGTTGACTGGGAAATTGTCATCTTAATTTGCAACCGCAATTTTGTAGGACAAGGTACACAATGTGAAGTCGCCATGGTGTTGCTCTTGAGTGTCTCCAAAGGTTTTCCTCAAATAACATGACCAAAGTTGGAGAAATAGATGGAAATCATGATTTTACTGAATTTTATTGAATTAATATGGTATAATTAACATTACATTAAATGACACTTGTGTTCTAGACCCATCCACTTTATTCAGGCCTTATCTACAGTTTGAAGTGTGTTTTCTTCTATCATGAATGAAAAACAAGAACAATGGCCTTGATTAAAAAATAAGCAAGAACTACTACCTAGGTCAGGGGTCAGCAACCTTAAACACTCAAAGAGCTGCAAAGGTTCTAACCAGAAGCCTCTCATTCAATTCTGGAGTCAACCGGAAGTCGGGTTCCCCTACCATAGAGTCTACTCCTAGTACAGTGTCCTTTTTCCTCTACCAGTCCTAACAGAAAGCCCTATCAATTGTGAAGCTGACTGGAAAACATGCTCCTTGCCCTAGTCTCCTTTTGGTATGCTCTGCTTCCCCCCTCCCACAACTGGAACCTCCTCTCAAAATTGTGGTGCCAACTGGCAACAGAGAACTGAGGCAGATGGATAAAAGAGCCACATGCGGCTCCAGAGCCACAGGTTGCTGACCGCTGACTTAGGCAAAGAAGCTGCAACATTTTTAAGCCCAGAGAAATAAGATAATATTTGTCAGTTGCTTTGGCAGACACCTGTCTGATTCATTCCAGTATTTGAGGGGCTGACACAAAGAAGGGGTCAAATTATTATCCAAAGCACCAGAGGGGCAGGACAAGAAACAATGTTTCGAAACTAATCAAAGAGAGAAGCAACCTGGAATTAAGGAGAAACTTCCTAACAATGAGGACAATTAACCAGTGGAACAGCTGGCCTCCAGAAATCATGGGCAATCTATCACTGGATATTTTTAAGAAGAATCTAGAGCAGACCTGGGCAAGGGGTGGCCCGCAGGCCACATCCGGCCCGCCTGCTATCTGTGACCAGTCCGCGGAGGATGGGGTCTGCTCCAGTGCGAGGATGAAAGAGCTTACTGCATCTGCCAGGAATCCTCCAGTTCCTGCTTTCCTGATGAATCATGAATAATCTCTATTTTTGGAAAAAAGTTGCAAGTAAGAAGCATCTATTTGCCTGTTAGGAATGTTTATGGTAAATTAGAAGCTTTGATAAAGAGGAGAAAGCTCAGAAGTGGAATCCCTAAGCAGGGAGAAAAATATGAAAAAGTATAGAAATACAGTACTCCGATTTATACGTAGAAGTTAAAGAAACTGAACTTATAGTTAAGAAACACTGTTTCTTGTAGACTGATCCAGAGTGTTCCTTAGGAAAATAATGTGTTTGCTTTAATAGCTTTAATGGGCACCAAGTAAAAATCTAATTATAGAACAAATAGCTAAATAGCAACTGTGAAAAAGACCTAATGTGACGCACAAACAACATAGTATGAAATATAAATTGCAGGGCAGTCTGAAATACTAAAATAGTAAAATACTAAAATATATTCTAAAATGCTGATCAAATGTCAAAACAGATAGTACAGAAAAATGGTTTTAGAAGATACAATAGGTTCAAGGTTAAATAAGTAGAGGATCATTCCCAATATCCAGCTAGTGGTATTATTGACTATTATTATTCGCATTGCAGGTGCTAATTCAATGACACTGACTCCTTAGCACTTCAGGGCTACTGACATAAGGGGGCAATAATGTGTAGATAGTTAAGAGCTGATTCTATGCCCTTTCTTTGCCTATTACTGCCTAATGATTCGGTTACCTGAGCTCAGTGTTCCCTCTAATTTTTTTTTGGGGGGGGGGCGGAAAAGTATAGTGTCTGAGCGGCAGTCCCTTCGGGACTGGGTGGCACAGAAATAATAAATAAACAAACAAACAAACAAACAAATAAAAAACCCACCCTGTTTTGCCTCAGAGAATTTCAAAATAAAATACTGTACTGTGTGTCTATAACAGTGAGCTCATAATAGGGCAACTCTATCAATATCAAAATGCCACTTAAATAGTTGAGCTAGTTTCAAACTAGATTTTGATTTTCTTTCTCTCTTCCTTACTCCCATTCTTTTTCTTTCTCTTTTTCTTCCTCTCTTTTTTCTGTTTCTCTCCCTTCCTCCCTTCCTCTCTCTCTCCTTCCCTCTCACTCTTTCCCTCTCGGCTTCTGGGCAGGTTTGGAAAACTCTGAGTTGATGATGATTTTTAAGTGAGCGATTGCTCACTGCTCAGCTTAGAGGGAACTATGCCTGAGCTTCTGCATTTCTTCCCACATCCCCTTGCTCTTTGCTAGATAGGTAGGAGCTTTTAGCTATTCCTAAATGTTTCCTGCAAATAAATCACTTTTCTGTTATAGTTAGAAAAATTGCTTTACTAATTGTGGCTTAAACCAGTTTCCCACTCTCAGGAATATTCAATTGCACCGAAAGAAGCTTCAAGGCTCCGGGACTTTGGAAAGCTAATTGATGCCAAATAAGCAGAGAATCATTCTCAAAATTCAGCTAGTGGCAGGGGAATTATGCTGACAAACAAGATGGTCCCTGTTCTGCCGGGCTCTCTGGTAGAAGCCTCCCGAAAATTCACGGGTACAAATTTCAGACACACACACGTTTGAAAATTCAAAACAATGTCCTTTATCACAAAATTCAAAAGAAACAAAGCACCCTTTTTGTATTGCAAAGAGCACTCATCCCAAAACAACCTTGTAGGCTGTACAATTCCCTTAATCAGTCCTTAAGTACTTAGCTAGCAGCTGTGAAGAAACGTCACAGCCCTCCTTCTTCCAACAAAGTGAGACACACACACTTTACTCTGCTTTGGTTTCAAAGGCGTGAAAAATCCACAAACAAAGTTCAGAAACAGCGAGGCACGATCCTGAAGAACTGCGATCAGATAATCTTCCACAACAGCCAAACTAGCACGCTGCTATTTATAGCAGCAGCTCTAATTACTGGAGCCCCACCCAAACACAGGTGGCCTCTCTTATCTCCTGTAATATTTCTTCAATTGGTCTTTTCGATGCATAATTCTGCGCATGCGTGGGTCTAACACTTCCTCATCCGAATCGACCGAAGATAATGGTGATTGGCTTCCTGGGCTGTGTGCCAAGCCCTCCTCTTCCAAGTCACCCCCACCTTCTTCTTCGTCCGAGGAAACTGCACTCCCTGACTCTGCTGACAACAAAACAGGCCTAGGACACGTTGACATTTCCCCTGCCTCCACCTCCACATTCCCTGGGGCAGGAGCTGGGTCAGAGCTCCCTAGAAATGCTATCCTTATTTTTGTTAAGCCCTGTACAGAAGTGGTAATTTCCATTTAAGACTAGATTCCATTTAAGACTAGGTTTGCCTTTACACCTAAATCTATATCTGCTTATATGGAAATTCAGCACCCAAAATCAAGCATTGCAAATTTATTAGTAATAACCCTTGTCCTAATTATTTCATAAATGTAGCCAATAGATTCTAGGTTTCTGATTCAATCTTTGTATTAAATTATGTTTTAGTGTTATATGTGAACACAGACAACCTTCAGCTATTCCTTTTACTCTTCACAATCATTTTGGAAAGAAAAATGAACATTAAAAGAGGCAAGTAAATAAAGGAGAGTTGGAAGGGTACACTGATAATGTCTAGATGCCTCGCCCCCTTCCCCCCCAAAATCCCTCTGCAATTGAAGCAAGATAATTACATTAAAATGTTTGCCTGGAGATATTCTCCGAAAGTTTTTCATAACTACAGTACTTCAATACTCTGGAAAACAATGTGCCTTTAGCACTGCTGTAACTTGAAAGATTCTGTAAACAGGTTCCAACTTTCATGCAAAACCTTAGAAATCAACTTAGTAAACTGAGCAATTAGGAGATGAATCTCTGCTTTTTCTGAATAAAAGTGGGGACCTACTGTGGCCCAAGATCATGTCAGCCTCCTCCATAAACTATAGCAGTCTCTATATATCCAAGTGAAAATTTGACTTCCCACTCAAAATGGCCCAGTGGTTGAAATTAAATTTAAAATGTTTGTATTTTACACTGATGCGAACTTGCCACTGATGCAATGTTATTATCAAACAACGTACGTAGTCATTGAGTTACAATGGCAAGTGGCATGATGGCCTAGTGGTGAAGATACTTGTCTCCCATTTGGCAGATTGAAAGTTCAGTTCAAGGTAGCGGCAGATTCTCTCCTAGGGTACAAAGAAAAGTTATTGGCTGCAAACTCCATATGGCATCAGCAAGGACATCCCAACAGTAAATGCTCAGTTCCATTTAGTTGCTCCAACTCTATCCCACATTAAGAGATGTTCATGGGTGCAAAAATAATAACAACAATAAAAAAGACTTACAATGGCAACTTGGATCAGGATTAACATAAGCATTTTGTTGCAAAGTGCAAAGCCATGGGACTACATCGGTAGCAATCCAGCTACTCTCCATGTCAATCTAACTCCAAAGTGCACAGGTTGTTAAGAAGGAAGCAGAGGGAGTCCCAGATAAGGACTAGAGTCTTGCTGCTTGGAGCTTCTTGGAAGTAGGAAGGACCCAGGGAAGCCTGACACAAGCTGTATGTGAGTTGAGAGAGCATTGTATTGATTTGACCTTAGTACTGAAAAATGTTCCACATGGACATCAATAGGTGGGAAAAAACAATTTTTATATATAGATGTGGCAATGTAGACGTAGAATAGATTAAAAGAAGAAATTGAGTAGGATTGAGAGGGTGGGATAAACTGGCAAAAGTTTTCTCATAGTTGGTTCATTCATTCATTCATTCATTCATTCATTCATTCATTCATTGGATTTCTATGCTGCCGCTCTTTGAAGACTCAGGGCGGTTTACAACATATAAAAGAACAATTAAAAAGTATCCTAATCCAATTTTAAAATTAAACTAACTAATCTAAAACCCCAATTCCTTAAAAACCAATCACTCTCATTCAGATAATTAAACGTACATTCCATTCACCATCCAGGGGCAAATGTCTAATGTCTCCAGGCCTTGCGGAAGGTGAGGAGGGTGGGGGCAGTACGAATCTCTGGGGGGAGTTGATTCCAGAAGACTGGAGCCCCCACAGAGAAGGCTCTTCCCCTACGACCCGCCAAGCAACATTGTCTAGTTGACAGGACCTGAAGAAGGCCGACTCTGTGGCACCTGACCGGTCGCTGGGGCTCATACAGCAGAAGGCAGTTCTGTAAATAATCTGGTCCAATTCCATGTAGGGCTTTATAGGTCATAGCCAACACTTTGAATTGCATTCGGAAACCAATTAGCAGCCAATGACATCATTTAGACCAGGGGTAGGCAAAGTTGGCTCTTCTATGACTTGTGGACTTCAACTCCCAGAATTCCTGAGTCTATCATGCTAGTTGTTGTTGTGAGCCGCCCTGAGTCTTCGGAAAGGGGCGGCATACAAATCTAATTAATAATAATAATAATAATAATAATAATAATAATTATTATTATTATTATTATTATTATTAGCTCAGGAATTCTGGGAGCTGAAGTCTACATGTCATAAAAGAGCCAACTTTGCCTACCCCTGGGTTAGACTGACACTGAAAGCAGTAGGTACTGTATTGAACTGAGAACATTAAGTACTATTGGAGCATTAGGGGAAAGTAGAATTATTCAGATTATTTTTTAAAAAAACAGCTTTGCTTGCAACTAGACACATAATATGATATTTGATCAAGTCGTAGGTTTTGGGGTTAAATTTGAATTATTCTTAACCAACAAACGTGCTGAGCATTCTTCAGAAGACAATATATAATGATAAAATTTAAAAGTCCATGTGGAGTTTACTCTGCTAGTCCTTGCTGACTATAGAGATTGATGCTCATCTTGGTTTTAAAACCATAGATCCAAGACATTTCCATGCTCATGTGGCCAGCATGCCATTGCCAACTGCTATTACCTTCCCACCAAAGTGGTACCTATTTATCAAACTGCTAGGTTGGCAGGAGCTGGGGTGAGAATGGGAGTTCACCTTGTCACATGGCACTCAGTTCTCAAACTTGGACTGTCAGCTTTCCATCACACAAGTCCAGTGTCTAAACTGCTGATCCTTCACGCCACTCCTTAATGCTAAATAATCACTACAATATAGTATAAAAATAGTTCTGTGTAGGTTGTAATTTTGTTGAATAAAGCTGCTTAGAGTACTCCTTGAGAAAGTTTGGGAACTTGAGTGTCTGTTAGGGTTTTAAGTTTTTATTCAGTTATTCAAATTATAGCAATAATGACAGTACAACTATTTTAACATGTACAAAGTGAAAATTCTCTTCTAGATCTTAAAGATTTCAATTTTTGTTCATTGTTTGAAATTTGCATTCCTCAAAGTATAGTCTTATATAAATGTTTAGAATATATGTTAGTTTGTCAGGTTTTATGAATGAAAATAATATTAAGGGTGTGTATGATACCTTTCATTCTGCATAGTTTAAAAATCTTTTGATAAAATATTTGATTTTTAGTCTAACAACCTTCCATAACATAATTTTTCTAAGTGCCACGTGCAGAGATTATCACCTTCTTGTAAGTAGGACCAGACCTGTTGAACTACATAATTATAAATGCATCAGAGAAAGTAACTTTCTACCGACATCCCCACCCTTGTTTTACCATAATTGATAGACAGTTGTTTGGAGTTACAACTGTTTCCCAAAGCTGACAACAGATGCCTCAAGCTAATTTCTGCATAGGAGAATGAGATCTACAGAAGGTTCTAAGAGAATTTGGGGCTCTTTATCAGCTGTAAAGCAGGAAGAAACCATTGAGGTTTTCTGAATGTTTGAATATTTAAGTGGGAACTGTCTAGGGAATTAAATAATGAGGTTAACTATAAACTCCCATTTGCTACTGGAGTTACATGGCACACAGTAGTACACGCCTGAATTACAGGAAATTCAATGCATGTGAAAATTGAGTTTAACTCTACTATACATATATCTAGGGTTCTTTGGACATGTTCTTAGATAGTTAAATATAGTCTAGATATATCATCCTTGAACCATCATACCAATCATGATTAGGTTTTGTTTGTACTTTCAGTAGTACCAGGGACAGCCCCTGCAACAGGCAATTTGGCTCTTTGGTATGACTCTCATTCTTCAGTTATTATTTATTGTGTACTACATTGAATCATAGAAAAAAAAATGCCACAGTCATCCACATAGAACCCTATAATCTCAGTTTCAAAATAAGTATAAAAATCATGAATGATTTAAGCCTCTCATTTCAGGGACCTTCCAAAGTAGCAGAGCCTACTGATTCAATTTATCATAACCAGCAACAAGCAGATGCAATGGAATCCCTTTCAACTGAATTAAAGGATTGTAAGATGGATGGATAAAATAAGACAGCACATATGCTTTTTCCCATATGTACAGATTACACGAGGCATTTAAATTAATTGGAAAAACTTCCAAAAAAGACAAATTTATTGTGCGTATGCAATTATCTATAGGTAAT
Source organism: Erythrolamprus reginae (assembly GCF_031021105.1). NCBI lineage: Eukaryota > Metazoa > Chordata > Lepidosauria > Squamata > Dipsadidae > Erythrolamprus > Erythrolamprus reginae. The sequence goes on from NC_091950.1 coordinate 119,160,606, forward strand.
TGCTATTAACTGAAACCATCTGCTCCGATTCAATTCTTGCCATTATTTTAAGACGGTAATGTTTAATTAGGTGGTTGGAATGTGGGCTGAAGTGCCTACATATAAAAGAACATTCTCTAAAAAGCATTCCCATTCAAATGCAAAGTAGGTTTATGTTACCTGGACCATAAATTATTTGCATGTATCTGCCGATATATGTAAAACCTGACACTTTATGTAGGTAGAGTATGTCAAAAGAATTCAGAGGCATTTATGTGCAAAATAGCAGGTCACTATCTCATACCATTTTAATTCTATGCAATTCTTGAAGTTGTAACTGTCTCATTGATATTAAGACTGTGGGCTCCTGCTTTCATCTGTTGGAAGTAATAATTTTCTGGACTCAGTTCCAAGTGGGGAAAAAGACACTGGATTCATGGAGGTTGCTTGGAAAGAAGGTTTAATAGTGGTCAGGAGCACATGGCACAGGAGCATACAGCATGAACTCCTGTACAGAAAAGATGGATGTTTCCAGATGTTGGATCCAGAGAAAAAACGGGCAGTTGCTAAGAATCTGAGTTTTTATCATTTCTGTTGAGCCCCACCTCCGATTTTCCTGTTCCTGTATAAGAAATACACTCTGGTTGTCAGATTCCTATGGTGCCATGCAGAAGCAACTTTGTAGGCTGTGTTTTTGAGTTTAATTTGGCTGACCCTTTGCTGAGTGAATGGTGAAATGAAAGGACTTTGGGCAATTCCTAATATGTTGTTTATTATGTAGAATAGATTGGTCCAGCTATTAACAAAGGTGAGCTGGGCCATTCCTTGATGGCACATTGACAAAAGTGGGGGCTACTAAGAGTGACTCTTTTTCCTTGCCTAAAAGCATGTTGCTAGAGATATTCTATATAATGTTCTGCCTTTTAAAATATTTTCTAGGATATTTCATTTTTCTAGCAGAGGGGTGGGTGCTAACTTCCTACACATCATATGATAGTTATCCAATTTAGGATGATTTAGGGTTTATTATTTTTACCTCAATAGTGACTGTGAAAACACAGATGGTAATTGTAATTTTCTTTGTCAAGTATGTAAAACCTTTATGAATAATAGTGCCACTCATTAAACTTTTTTTCTTTGCCTCCTTGCTATATGTCAGCACCACAAATTCTAAACCTGAGAAAAGCAGTTGGATGAGTAAGAGGAAATCTGAACAATTTCAATTGATAAAGAAACTTGGTTTGGAATATCCATATATCTTGTGTGTACACCCCATTAATTCTGCTTCAGTTAACACAAGACTGAGTCAAAGCAAAATTACAGAATGCAAGTGAGGGATGGGGGTGTGGGTGGGGTGGGAGTTTAAGATAATTGTTTGTTCTTTTCAAGAAGAGAGGAAGAAAAAGCAATTCATACAAACTGAATAGGAGCATACTTAAGCCCTAAGAGGAAAGGCTTAACCTAATATGTAATTAAACACTACAACTTGCAAGGATATAATTGGGGTCAAGGGATCAAACATCTTTAAATACTTATTAGACATCTTTAAAGATAAGGAGAACATCCACACATGAATAAAATGCATTTTCATTTAAAGAGATGTTACAATTATTCTTTCTTCCAGTGTATAAAAACCAAATAAGTCTAAAAATTATTTTTAGACTCTTGTAAACAGTCTGCAAATGCTAAGACTACCATCCCTCACTACCATTTCTTTGCTGCAAAAATCAGGACAGCCACAGAATGGTAGGAAAGAGTTTTCTGTACAATATCTCTTTGTTTAGATTAGAGTTGGAAGGTCATCTAGTCCACCCTCCCTCAAGCAGGAGTCCCTATACCATTTCAGATAAAAGGCCATCCAATATCCTCTTGACACAAATCTCCTCTTGTTTATCCCTAAATCATGCAGATTGTTGTAGCTGAGATTTGTTAGGCCAACTTAATATAGCTTTGAACTTTAGATTTCTAAACCTTTTCCCAGAGCATATTTCTTCCGTATCCCTTAACCAACTGATCACCTTCATATTCTTAAAGACATATCCTTATGTCTTTAAGGATATCAATGGAAAACTTTCAGGCCTCATGTAATTTCTCAAAGTCTTTGATTTATTCCTTGAGACTCCAGTGTGGTCACCAAACTGTAATTTTAAGTTAGGCTGAATGGAACAATAATTAAATCCAGATATATTAAGTATACTTCAATAAGGTATACAGCTGTAAGTTAAATTAAGATATGTTAAACTAAATGAAATCAACTTTGGCTTTAGATGTGACCTTCATGATCCCATAATCATGGATTTATCTGCTGTCAAGGTGACCTCAGTTGCACATGAAAAATATATCTGAGACCATCTTCTTGACATGTTCATTTTCAGAGTGATAATTATATTTATTCTTGCAGCAAATAAGATAGTTGCATAAAAATGAAGGAATAGCCACGTGATGTTTCAAAGACAGTAAAATGATTATGGCAATAAAAGTTCACGGATTATAAACCAGTACTTCAAATGCAAATTGATAGAATCAAAGAGAAAATGTGGTATTTATCTTTGCTAACTAATAAAGAATCGCTTTAGAAATCCTCTCTTTTTCAGGATTATCCTTAGGCTGGAAGAAGGGAGTTGGCTCACTGCTTGGCAAAGATCCAGATGATAGACTGTATGGCAGCAAAGTGGTAAGAGTTTTCTTTATTTCTTTGCTGCTATGTACTGGTCAAGGGGACAAGATGGCTCAGTGGCTAAGAATGCTGAGCTTGTGGAACAGAAGATTGGCAGTTCAGCAGTTTGAATCCCATTACTTGTCTCAGCTTCTGCCAACCCAGCAGTTCAAAAGCACATTAAAAAGGCAAGTAGAAAAATAGGGACCACCTTGGCGGGAAGGTAACAGTGCTTCCTGCACCTTTGACATTGAGTCATGACGGCCACATGACCATGGAGACGTCTTCTGACAGCTCTGGCTCTTTGGCTTTGAAACAGAGATGAGCACTGCCCCCTAGAGCTGGAAACGGCTAGCACATATGTGCAAGGGGAAACGTTATCTTGTGTACTGGTCATCTAGATTTCTACAGTCCAGATCAGATAGCCTTAGAAAGGGGTGCAGTAATTGCTGGATTGTTCTAAAAAAGAACTACAGTAATACCTCATCTTACGAACCTAATTGGTTCTGGAAGGAGGTTCGTAAGGCGAAAAGTTCATAACACGAAACAATGTTTCCCATAGGAAACAATGTAAAAGCGATTAATGCGTGCAAGGGGGAAAAAATTTGCAAAATGGCGCTCTGCAGGGCGCCGCCCGGCTGTCACCTTTTAAAACAGCCGGGGGGCTTCTTGGCGTTCTCCCGAACCCGAACTTTTCAGGTTTGGGTTCGGGAGGCTGCCAAGAAGCACTGCTGCCCGGCTGTCACCTTCTGAAACAGCCGGGGGGGGGGGGCTTCTCGGCATTCTCACGAACGCCGAACCCAGAAGTTCGGCAAACGTTCGGGTTCGGGTTTGGGTTCCGGAGGCCGCTGAGAAGCACCCGGCTGTTTCAGAAGGTTACAGCTGGGCGGTGCCGCCCGGCGGAGCACCGTATTTGCAATCAGCAGTGGTGTTTTCGGCCGATCTGGAGGCTGAAACAGAGGTGGGGAATCCCAATAGGGAATTCCATGGGCGGAGCTTTGATGTCACAAAGACGTCCTTCCTGGAGGCCACATTTCGGCCGGTTTGTATCTCAAAATGTTCGTATCACGGGGGGTTCGTATCACGAGGTACCACTGTACTTTGATTCTAGGCCAAACAACAGTTTGCCTACAAATGCTGATAAACATACACATGGAAATCAGAAGGGAGAAAACCCCACTTGGTGAGAATCTGAATAGAACAAGGGTAAATATGTCCTTACATCCATCTGATAGTCTGATGTTCCAGGGGATAAGATGTGTATATAACCTGTGGTTTGGCCCTGGGAACTGCTAGTTTATCTCCTTCCATGAATATAAATCAACTTGGCCACTTCATTTACTTGATTTAATAGTGGAACAGCTCAGGGGGGGAAAAACATGCTGCAACAGCTGTGTTTTTCTTTGTACCTCTGATCCTGCATGGCTAACTTAGAGGAAACTGCACTCCTACTTTGGGGGAGATCATCTGTCTTCTCCTTTAAGTAAAAGGACAACTTTGAGAAGGAGGGAATCTAAGGAGATTCTCATGTAAGGGATTAACATAAAGAAGGGGACTGTTAGAAAAATTTGTTCCAGTGATTTCAATGGTTAGCTGTCCAAACAGTAGTTTTCCACTAAAAAACAAATTCTGGGTGTTTTTTTTCCAGATCTAACAACACAAGAGGGTTTTTACCATGAATGCTAATCCTTTCAGAATGCTGCAATTATCACCTATGAGATAGATGCTAAATGGTTCTTTCAAAAAACAATTAGTTGATCTTCTCTCAGTAAGAATATAGTGCTACTGTTCATTCCTGATTTGAAGAAGAAAGCCAAATAAGATTGTTTCTTCTCTAATCCAGTGATTTTCAACCTTTTTTGAGCCGCGGCACATTTTTTACATTTACAAAACCCTGGGGCACATTGAGCGGGGTGAGGGTGGGGGCTAAAAAAAGTTTGGACAAAAAAATTCTCTCTCTTCCTCCCTTTCGGTCTATTTCTCTCTCCCTCCCTCTTACTCTCCCTTCCTTCTTTCTCTCTCCATTCCTCTTTCTTTCTCTTCCTTCCTTCCTCTCTTTTTTGCTCTCTTTCTCTCTTCCTCCCTACCTACCTCTATGTCTTTCTCTATCTCTCCTTCCCTCCCTCTCTTTCTCTCTCTCTTGATTTCTTTCTCTTGTTCTCTTTCTCTCTTGCTTTCCTCTCTCTCTCTTGTTCTCTTTCTCTCTCTCGCTCTTTCTCTCTCTTGCTTTCTTTCTCTCTCTTGCTTTCTTTCTCTCTTGCTTTCTTTCTCTCTCTGAGCTTTGCGGCACACCTGACCATGTCTCACGGCACACTAGTGTGCCGCGGCACACTGGTTGAAAAACACTGCTCTAATCTATGTCCAGCAAGGAAAAAACAAGATTCCTCTTCCCTCTACACCATTTTATAAATATGCACACAGCAAATCATACTTAATTTCATGTTCCTATTAAAGTATAAAAAGAAAATAGAAGATAGAAGATAATTCACTGTGAATGACTGTGAAGTGAATACCTCCTAGGCATACCTCCGCCTTCTAGGTATCCTGAAATTATATTTCTCGCAGAAGGCTTCCCCCTCTTCATTTAAGTGAATTAAAAAAACAAAACAAAAAAACCCAATCAACTTCTTTGCTTCAGATTTGATGGCACAGAATATGAAGCACACTGCTTGGTCTCTTCTTTGATAGTTTCTCACTCAGTGATTTATATATATATATATAAAATACTTTGCAGAGGCACCATCCATCTTGAATTCTTTGTTTTGAAGCCAAATTGCTCCAGGTGGCTGAACCAGATGCTAGCACCTTGACGACGCCCTAGTTTGTATACTATTTTAATAGATACTAATTACCCATTCAAGGTCATTACTCTGTCTTCCTGGCTTTAGCTCCAAAGTTACAGAGCAAGTTTCAACAGCCATGTAAATAGATCTCTCCTTCTCTTATGAGATTAGAAAAACTGGGTTAAGAATTTGTGAAGTGGGTTAGCCCTTGTGTATCCCTAGGAACTTGAAAAGTTAGCTTTAGATTTTTCAGTTCTCTGGAAATTTCTTTTTAGGTGACATTATCCTCTAAATGTTGTCACGAGACAACAGAACTATGTTCTGTCTCTTTCAGTTTTCTTTTTATTGTGGAATTTTGTTTCTAAAATATGCTAACCAGTTCTATGCAGCACCTCACAGCTGTATGAATTCAAAATGTTCCATGAATTCAGTGATATACTTGCATGGCTATTTAAAGTACAACATGATCCTATCCATATTCCTAAATTCTTGCCTGTGAAAGAAGCAACTTGTATATGCATGCAGGTGCTGTGTTGCAACTTCAGGGTTTTTTCTCCTGTATTTAATTATAGATCATATTTATATACCAATACTAGATAAAGATGAGAATTTTGTCTCATAAAAACAGATGAACAGTGCCTTCCAGACAGGATGGTTTACAGCTTCCAGGAACCCTTGACAGTTTAATTGTTGATCATATTGGCCAAAATTTCCTGGAACTGTAATTCAATCCTTTTGAAGAGGTCACCAGAATAAGGATACAGTGATCCCTCGATTAGCACGGTCTCGATTAGTGCGAAATGCTACAACACGGTTTTTCAAAAAATATTAATTAAAAAATACTCCACGGTTTTTTTTGCTATACCACGGTTTTTCCCACCCGATGACGTCATACATCATCACCAAGAGTCACTTCTCTGTCTCTTTCTCTTTCTTTCCTGTCATTCTCTGCTTCAATCATTTTCTCATTTCTCTTTTTTTCTCCCCTTTTTTCTATCATTTCTCTCTCTCTTTCTTCCTCTCTCACACTCTCTTCCTCCCTTCTCTCTCCCCCCCTCCACTTGCCCACGAGAAGAAAAAAAGCAACCTCTGCCGGGCAGCTCCCCTTGTGCCCCCGCTTTGTGCCTGCCTCTTTTGGGGATTTTTTTTTATTTTCTTTTTTGCGCTGGCGGCGGGAGCTGTTGGGGAGGGCTCTGCCGGGAAGGGCTGTGTCAGCGGCGAGGAGGACAAAGGAGTGAACGTAGCTACTGCCCCACACCGGTAACAGGGAGAGAAAGAGAGAGAGCGGAGGGCACCTTGCCGGTCCACGCCCCCCTAGATGAGCGGCTCCGCATGGCCCCAGCGCCGCCCAGGCAAAGGGGAAACCCCGAGATCGCTTGCCGCTTGCCGCTTGCCATATTGCAGCGAAGGAGGCGAAGCAAGGCTCCAAGCTGCAATACGGCAAGCGGCAAGCGATCTTGGGGTTTCCCCTTTGCCTGGGCGGCGGGGAAGACCAAGGGAAGGTTCCTTCGGCCGCCCAACAGCTGATCCGCTCCGCAGCACGGCAGCAGCGAGGAGCCGAAGATGGGGTTTCCCCTTTGCCTGGGCAACGGGGAAACCCCATCTTCGGCTCCTCGCTGCTTCCGCGCTGCGGAGCGGATCAGCTGTTGGGCGGCCGAAGGAACCTTCCCTTGGTCTTCCCCGCCGCCCACACGCAAACTCCACCATCTGTGCATGTGCGGCCATGAAAAAAATGGCGCGCATGCGCAGATGGTGTTTTTACTTCCGCACCACTATAACGCGGAAATCGATTAGCGCGGGAGGTCTTGGAACGTAACCCCCGCGCTAATCGAGGGATCACTGTAGTTGCAAGGAACTCACTAGATATAACTTAAGCTAGCATTTCTCATCAGGAATTTCTCATAGCTAGCATTTCTCTTAAGAAAAATAGACGTGAGTGCCATTTTATAGTTGGTATCTGATTGTACATGCTCAAAAAGATCTTACTCATTGGTTTAATGCATATCTTAAATAGTACGGAGGGAAAACTGGTATTTGTTGTGGTTGACTCTGGGCCAGCTCCTGCAATGGGGAATTTGGATGTTGGTTTAAGAGAGTCCTCAGGTTCCCAGAGACTTGTCTTACTGCCATCAGCTTCGGACAGTTAGGATTCCTTGCCAAGGTTAGACGCTGGGGAAGAAGAAGAAGGATCAGATAGAGAGATGGTTGCAGCCAGCCCATTAGTTAATGACCCCATTAGTGGGTCATCGGACTCAGAGAAGGAGGATCGGTGGATAGATCCCAGAATGCGCAGGCTCATGGCTAGAAAGGACCAACTGCATAGGTATCATTGGAGATAAGGGAGAACACCTGTGGCTGAGGCAATTAGGCTAATGGAGTTGCTGATAAATTGCCAGCATTGCAGGAAGTGCATGTGGGAGATTATCTGTTTGGAGAAGGAGACGTCTTGTTTGCATTTTGTTCCTGGTTTTTCACAGACTCTTGGGGATATTTCAAAGCTAAGTAAAAACTTGTGGACTGACTGGAAGAGTTCTGGCTGTGACGTTTCCACAGCTGCTCTTATCTGCTTTGCTTGTTTATGTTCTCACAACTTTCAAGGACTGTTATCTGTAATTTGCTCAGTTTAAAGTTTGTGTGCACAGCTTTATTTTGGATACATGGCTTTTCTGTTTACTTTACAACAGCGTGTGTGTTTGGATTTACATTTCTGATTTAATTGGGGCTCGTAACGTGAAACCCGGCATAACAGTATTACCCCAATATTATCAATGTGTGGGGCTTAGCTGATGCTTCCAAGTACTATCTTTCTGGCTTTGACCTGATAATAGGAATGGAACTAATGTGGCACAAAACAATTTCATTGTGCAAATTATATATCACCCTGAGATCAGAATAATTTCCTATTTGTGTAGGTTTTATAATTGATCTTTTGCCTGAAGGGTCTATAAAATAGACAAACCTTCCTCTGCCATGGAACATCCTGGACACAGAAATGATACTAACTATGTAGCCCAAATGGATGTCAGTGAAACCTGAGATCTGAATCATACAGCAAAGTAAAAATAAAGTATGGGTTACAATGTAATTGAATTGCAATTGCTTGCTCAGGATTTGGACTGGAATAAACCAGTTAACTAATTGAAAAAGAAACTCCCTAATGAATGCAAGATGAGCTAATTTGACAGGGTATCCCAGAAAACTTGGAAGCATTCATCTGGTTTTGCATGACTATAGATGGGTGGCCAGAGGAATTATGACAGAGTGCAGATGAAAAGAAAAGAGTATTTTTCCCCTTTCTATTCTATTTCTCTTCTACTCCTCATTAATCAGAGGTCAATGCCATGAAGTTAGGAGTCTACAAGCTTTTCTGTCAGTAAACAGAAGCAACAATGACTGTACATGGTCTATGTTTAAATTTTCAGGTTTAGGGAGTTTTGCACAGGATTGCCCAGTTAAGCTTCTCTGTCTGAGGTAACCTGGGTAGGTTTCAAATCCATATATTTGTGGGGACTACATTACATTTGACTTTCTGGCAAACCAAACTTGCAAGGTCCCTAACTCAGGCTTTATAAATAAGTAGTTATCCTGCCAAATACTTTGATTATTGTGATCCTTCTAGGACAGAAGAGATGTCAACTTAGCTCCTGATTTCTTCAGATTCTGTGTGAGATCAGATTTATACTATGTGCCAGTATCCCAGGATTCCTAATGATAATTACCAGAAATAATATATTTACACTTTGGTGGGACAAGGTAAGATGATATATGATGAGCAGAATCCGAGACCAAGATACAAGAAATAAATTGGAATCACTCTATAATATGTAAATAGATATATTGCTCTTGGGTCAAGTGGATTATGTAAGAAACACCCCCGATTTGGTGGTGGGGTATGTGTGTGTGTCTGGGTGGTGGGCACATTTCACTATGCACTGTTTTATGTTGTGTGTATGTTAAACTTGTTAAAAATAATAAAAATAATTTTAAATATATATATATATATATTTACACTTTGGCATAACCACCAAATGCTCCAACTACTTTAGTCAAGTTTCTTACATGTATTGTAGTTTTTTTTAAACCATTAGGTTCTAACCTTTAAAGTCACTTATGTCTAAACTTTTAGAAGGTTTGCAGAAGGACTGAATTTTTACTAACCTAAATGTCAGATAACATTTAACTGAGTTTCATGACAGAAAAGACATGAATATCAAGAGATACAGTGTATAAAACTGGAATATATGGAAATGTCTTTTGACTTATCCTCTAATCCTTTACTAAAGATTTCATGAATCATATCTTTCATGATATGGTGGGCTGACATTTAGACAGTTTATCTGACTTGGTTGCTGTTTTATTTTGAAGATCCAATAAGTTTGGACTATGCAGTAGCAGATTTGTTAAATTAGTAACCTATATGTTAAACTGGAAAAATTGCTTTTGATCTACTTTGATTATTTGGGCTACATTTATTTCAAAGGTTAGATCCTAGCAACATAAAATTAATTTTGTCCTGGCGAAACCTGTATATTGGACTGTTGAATACATATAACACTTTCTGAGATTTATAAACTTTTATTTCTCACTACTCTGATTTTGCAGTTTACATTCAATTTTAAGAAAGTAGCTCCATCCAAGTGGAATTTTGCATATTGTTATCTCAGTCAAACCTTTGCTTCATACCAATTTTCCCCTCCCCCTGAAATAGTTTCTTTAATTTTATTATAGATCTATCAAAAGCCATATCCTTCTGGTTATGGTTAACCATTTTCCCAGATGGCTCACTTCATTCTTTTGAGCATTGACCTCCTCCAGAGATAACTTCATTCTTATCTTGTTTTCTGGTATGCTTACTGGTAATTATTATTTTTCTAATAGAAGCTTTCTTTTCAGGACCTATTTTTTAAAGTCTGCATCTGAATCTTGGGAGTTAAATATATTTCCTTTATTCATTACCTTCATTAGAAAAGTGGTGTTGAGAAGATAAATACCATTGTTGCTACGTGAACTTCAGCAAGACAACTGGTTTGAAGTTTGTCAGTGACTAAGTGTGGCTATTACAATCCATGTTTATACGGTACTTCTATATCACAATTTGAGGCATCATACACCTATCTTGTTTAATACCTCCCCAATAAGGAGTCAACTTTCATCCTGTCCAAAACTGAGAAGTGCTATTCCCCTCAAGTGGGGAAAAGAGATTTATGGTTTGAACAGGGATTCTGAGAAACAGAGAGAGATTGTAGGATAAATTGGGGTATTTATTAAATTTATACATTATCTATCTCACTATACTCTGGTGCTTGTTAGAACAAATAAAATAAAAACATCCCCATCTTCTAATTGCATTCAGCAGGAACTTGAGACATAATAAACCTTATTGGCTTAGCCATAAAAAAAATTCAGAAGGGTAAAACAATATTAATAGAAGTGGGAGAAGATATTAGGACCTGAGCAAAGAATCTGGAAACCAGGGATAGGTAAAGGCAAACTCAGGACTGCAACTCTCTAGAAACCAACTATATTTATAGAAGATTCCCTTTCTTCTTTCAATGACCCTGTTTTTATAGGCCTATTCCATTACCTCATAGAATCTACTGCATATCTGACTTGATTGTCACACAAAACAATATTACACTCAATCATAGCCAATCAAATACACTTTCTAATTTCCACAACTCTATATTCAATAGTTGAATCCCTGCTATATTCAATAGTTGAATCCACAACTCTATATTCAATAGTTGAATCCCTGCTTTAGCTATCTCTGGTATCATAATAAACAAGTATCAAAGTCAAGAGGAAAGAGACTTTTTCAAAGAGAAAAATAGGAACATATTACATCAAATAGTAAAATCTGAAAGGGGGAAAAGCATATGTTAATGAGAACAATGATGAAAGAAGTGAATATTGGGAGAATAATGTGTGAGAAAAATAAAGATAGAAAGGATGACTGTGATCATGCTTTTTTTTTTTAAAAAAGATAACATCTGAAACAAACTTCTCAAAAAATAGAGGAATCTGAGGAAGTAAAGAAGGAAAAATATAATAAGAATATAGGTGGTTTGAAGTTATGTTCAACAAAAAAAAAAGAGTTCAGTCTGATTTTAAATTATGGCACCAGATGACACAAAAGTGGTAAGAATCTGTGGTTTTACCTCAAAGGACATTTTAAAACTGAAAGCTCTTATAAGTTCTATTGAATTTTTTCTCAATTTTCCACTGAAGTGTCAATCTTTTAATGCTTGCAGGATTCCTGGATCTTTTAATAATGGCCACCCATGGAGAATTGTTTAAACTGCCTTTTTCCGGGAGATGTTCTTTGGTTCACATTTGAACTTGTCAAGTCAAGATTGTTGAAAGCAGGCTATTTTTATTATTATTATTTGGGGGGGAGAGAGAAACAATGATACATTTTGAAACTTTAATTTGCAGCATACAATGATTTGGTAAATAACATTTGTAAATAAACTCCTGAAATTATAGTCTTTAGCACTTAGTGAAATCTTTCAAAGCCCCACAACCATTTTATGACCTTAACATAGCTCTAAGGGGAGTTCCAGAAATGTATAATTTCTTACCTTCAACAGTCTCAAATTAACTTCCTTCTGTGGCTTCTTTGACAGGAATAAAAACATCTTTTTTTATCCTAAAAAAGACAATTTCATCCAAAATATTTGTATAATTGGGATAAAGAATTAGGACCTTTGTAGTCTTGTGGTTTCTCCATTTGATATATATTCTGTTTCTCCGTTCATTTTCATGTTGTCATGACTTTCAACTTCACTTCTGACTGATTTACTTCTTCAATAGTTTTGCAAGATTAACAAGCTGGTACTTTGTCTTCTAAGATTATTTCCTAACCTGATGATGGATTTCCATTTTAATGAGCCTGAAGATCTGTCAACATCTTTCCCATGCACATCCAGGAAAGGTTTTGTACTTAAATCACTGCATGCTTTTTTTTTTTTAAATACTTCTATTTTTTCTTCTCGTGAAAGAGACTTGCAATGATACTCTTGGGGATTTCCTATTCATCTAATAAATTCAAAATTGTGATTTAATAAATAAAACACAGGAATTATGTCGGGATCATTGAACACCAACTATTTACATAGTACACCAACTATTTACATTATGCTGCCCTTTAAGAATAATTCTCATTAAAAATATTTTCAACCGTAAGAGATGTACCCTTTAGGATAAGACCCTCTTCTTCCATTATTGTAGCACATGTGGCCCTCAAGTAGTAGTTAAGTGACCATTTGAACTTGCAATGGTGCTGAATGAGTGGCACTTACAATGCTCCTCAAAGATCCTGTCATTGCAGCATCTCCGTTGTCATGTGATTGTGATCCACATCCATGGACTTGGCATCCAGGTCGCAATTATGATGCCGCAGTGTCCTACAGTCACATGGTTGTCATTTGTGACCTTCTTTGCCAGTTCCCTATAAGCAGCATCAATGGAGAAGTTGGCAGGAGGTTGCAAATGGTTACGACTCCGAGATGTCCTCAGTTGACAGTATTGGATTCACTTAACAATATGTAATGGTGAATCGCCTTGGGAAAAGAAGGAAGAGATGCTGCCTAGGAAACAGACGAGAGAGGGAGCAGTCCCCAGTGACTTAGCAGTCAGAAAAAGAAACTTAGGAAGGGCCCGCCATAATGGAAATGGATCAAAGAGTAAAAAGTACTGGCAGGAGATTCTTTTAATTTAGCCTTACAATAAAGTATAATTAGTACATCTAATATTACTTCCTGTCGGGGCTACTTCGGAGGGCTAACAACAATCTTGAAAGTCTCCCTACTCTTTCCCAAAGACAGGAATTTCAAGAATGGCCTCCAATTCTCAAGGAAAACTGCCAATTTTTAAGCATCAGGCAGCTGCATTTTATAGCAAGTAGATGCACAAATGAACAACTTATAGAATGCCACATACAACTAATTTCAAGAATTTAGCCCACAGCAGCACAACAGATAGCAGCTCATTAATGCTTCTGAATTCTCAAGGGATCATAACAAAATGTCTTCTGTGTTGGGTTTGCTAAAGGAAGCAGTAGCCAAATGGAAAATACCATTCATTGGTGAGAATGATCCAGTGATAGAAAATTGTCGGGACCTTATTCATAAACTCAAAGAATAAATTATCCCATACAGCCAGTTAAATTCAGAAACTCAAGATAGGGTCAGGGGGCATATATTTCAAATTGTAAGTTACATACTTGCTGGCAGTGTTGGTTAGAACAACATATCCCTGATTGATTAGTTCAGAATATAGCTAGCTAGTGTTGGGTAATTGTAATTGTTCGATTGGAAGAGTTATGGCAAGGGAGAAATGGAAAGAAGAAGAAAAAGGAAAGAATTAGAGGCTGTGCTTTTACTGTGCAGTTCTAGGACATAAAGGTAGATCATGCCCAGTAAATGTGCCTGCATCTGACATAGCAACACGATGCAGAAATTATAAATTGACAGGGCAGGAAGCCAGCAAGTACCCAGTTTGGTCTTAGACAGCAGCTCAGGGAAACTTCACTGGCCCCTGATCCCAAATCTCTGAAGGGTAGAGCATTTACTACTTGAGGACAGCTTAAGCTGCAAGGTCAGGCAAGCATACTCCAGTTATTGTTCCTTTAGATTCCAGGCAAATGATGGAACTTTCTGCTGTCATGGATTCTGGAACAACTATTAATTTCATAGATACAGATATAGAAGTAGTACAGTTGCTCAAGTCCCAGAATGCCCAACAACGGTTGAAACTATCAATGAACTCCGCCCTGGAATCTAAAGGAACAATAACAGGAGAAATTAAGTGTGCTTGCCTGACCTTGCCTGTCAATTGCAAATTGATTTGGAAGGTGCATGACTGGCCCTAAAGGCAGGGCCAGTCTTGCACCTCATAGTTCCTTTGCAATTGACAATCAAAGTTCACACAGAGTTCATGCCACTTTTTGTAAATGCATCCTTGTAAGTATCTGTAATCTTGGGAATAGAGTGTATTAATATTGCTTCTTCATTGCTTATTTGACTCCTATGACAATCATTAAGTGTTGTACCACATGATTCTTGACAAATGTATATTGTATTTTATGTATGCTGAGAGCATAGGCACCAAGACAAATTCCTTGTGTGTCCAATCACACTTGGCCAATAAAATTCTATTCTATTCTATTCTATTCTATTCTATTCTACTCAGCTGCATGCCCCAGTTGCAAGTTATAAGGGACGCACTCATTGCTCTTCCTTAAGTGTCATATATACAGATGTATGCATACTGTATATGTGTACATACCTACCGGTACATATATAATATACACAGAAACTCAGAGAATTCTATATATACATACATATACATGGAAGCAAAAATCTGTTTCTTATTTGACTCATGCAGACAAATGAGATGTTCCTTGATTACACCATGTTAGATTACAGATGGGAAAGCTTTCAGTATAACAACTCATTGCAAAATAGAAACTGCTTAGCAGTTGGTTTTAGCTTTAATTTCTATCTAACCTGCTATCATTATATATGTATGGATTTCCCCAGATACTGATTCAAACATTTTGATCTGGAGCCTTAAGGCTGATTCACCCTTTCATTTCTCATATGATTTTGAATCAACCAGGCCTCAACAATTTACTGCTAAACACAACAGAAAAAACTTCAGGAGTAATCATCTAGTAAATTACAAGTGTACACATTAACATACAGTTGGATATAAGGAGTTTAGTAGAAATTTTTATAAATGAAGATGCGGAAAGATTCACCTGGTTTCTTTTTCTCAAAACCCCCCACAACAATAAACAAATGCTCCAATATACGATGTGTTTAAAGCAAATAGGAGTCAAAAATCTAATTAGGATCCATGCTATACTTTCTAGACTTTTAAGGCCAGTTCATAGACAAACTAGAAAATTAGTGAGATGGAAGCCATAATTTTAAAATACACTGGAATAATTACACTTTTTGGCATTATCTACGGAGAGGAGCAGCATACAAATCTAATAAAAAATAATTATTATTCAGCTTGATTAGAATTTGCAAAGTTAAGCCCTTCCGCACCTATTTCTTTTACCATTTTCAAATTGATACATGTACATTTTCTAATGTACTAAAAATAGAGACATTTCATATTTTAACTGTTTTGATAGGATGGGGTACCCCAAAATTTGTAAAATAAACAATGGAGCCAAGTCATTCTGGACATCAATGTAGGATTATTAGCTAGCTATGAAATGACTTACAAGTAGGCTCCCACAAAACTGAGCCCATAATTTCTGTTGCTAAGCAAGACAGTTGTTAAGTGACTTTTGCCCAGTGATGGCAACGGGAATGGTCAGGATCGCAGTTCCGGTAGCAAAATTTGGAGCTCCACCCCAGAGCACCCAATTTGCACTGAAAGATGTTGAAACAAAACTAATAAGCCACGCCCACAGTGTGGTATTAAAAAATTGGGTAGCCTATCACTGCTTTTGCCCCATTTTATGACCTTTCTTGTCACAGTTGTTAGGTAAATGGCTGGAATTGCTACGTTAGTAACATGGGTAAGTGAATCTGGTTTCCCCACTGACTTTGCTTGTCAGAAGATCACAAAAGGTGATCACATGACCCTGGGTCTCTGCGATCGTCCTAAATACATGCTAATTGCCAAGTGTCCAAATTTTGATCACGTGACTGTGGGGATGCTACAACAATTGTGAAAACTGTCACAAGTCACTTTTTTCAATGCTGTCGTAACTTGGAATGATTCCTGAATAAATAGCTTCCCTGGCCCTTTGGAACTAACTACCCCCCCACACACCACACACCACCAATGTCCATTCTGCCCACACCCTACTGGATTTCCAGACCTGGCTTTGCTGGCAGGCCTGAGGGCAATGAAAGTTAATATCTAGTCACAGCCAAATTGTGATTCGCTTGGTATGTATGTGTGTAGGATTGAATAGTTTATTGCTGGAGAGACGGAGTAACGACACGGACACAAGAGCTGGATTTAAATTGGGTCATTTTTATTAACATAAATTTGCATAATTTATTCAATACTTTGCATAAATTAGCATAATCAACTATGACCCGGAAATGGACCTGCAGGGTCAAACAAATACTTCCGGGGCGGAAATGACGTTATGCCAAAAAACATTCCTGGGCAACTCATGGGCGTATCTCGATGCAAGTCCAGGTGAGGGCCAGGCCGTCACCTGCGACCCTGCCATGCTGTGCATGAGGGGGGTCCCACCGGCTAACCCGAATCCGGGAATTAAAGGTGCAGGACCCAAAGACAGGTTCCCCCCAGCTGCTCAGGCAGAAACTCCCTCCATGAGCTTGCGGAGAACCTGTCAATCATCCCCAAAGATGCCCAAGGGAGAACGCGCGGTTGCTAAACCACCCCAGTTTTCCGCCCCTAACCTGCCTACCCAAATGACCAAAGGTAAGCCAATTAACCTAATAAATGCAAGCACCCCCTAACCGCACATCCATCTCCTCAGTGTGGAATGGGCGAAAAAACAGCCCGGCTAAAAGGCAGAACTGCAAAAAATTCCCATTCGGCCCCCTAATGGCAACCCCTAAGCACACTGCAAAATAGGGAGGGCGGGCGGGTGTCTGCTCATGGCTTGCTGTCCGGGCGAAAAGGAAGAGCCCCGGGCCTGCTCGCCCTTATATAGAGCAAGCAGGCCCCGCCCGGACCAATCAGCAGCCGGGCCAGACAGGCCCGAACTCCCGAGCGAAGTCTCATCTCACGAGACTTCGCTCGGGATTCAAGATGGCTGCTGCCATGAGAGTCCAGTGTCTCCCGGTCCCTCAAGCAAAGCCTGCTGCCGGGTAAGTCCGGTGCTGCAATTGCTGGAGAGACGGAGTAACGACACGGACACAAGAGCTGGATTTAAATTGGGTCATTTTTATTAACATAAATTTGCATAATTTATTCAATACTTTGCATAAATTAGCATAATCAACTATGACCCGGAAATGGACCTGCAGGGTCAAACAAATACTTCCGGGGCGGAAATGACGTTATGCCAAAAAACATTCCTGGGCAACTCATGGGCGTATCTCGATGCAAGTCCAGGTGAGGGCCAGGCCGTCACCTGCGACCCTGCCATGCTGTGCATGAGGGGGGTCCCACCGGCTAACCCGAATCCGGGAATTAAAGGTGCAGGACCCAAAGACAGGTTCCCCCCAGCTGCTCAGGCAGAAACTCCCTCCATGAGCTTGCGGAGAACCTGTCAATCATCCCCAAAGATGCCCAAGGGAGAACGCGCGGTTGCTAAACCACCCCAGTTTTCCGCCCCTAACCTGCCACAGGAGCGGGGGTCAGATCTCTATCTTGGCCCCCCGACTCCCCCCTCTAGCTGCGCCAGCTCACGCAGAGACCGCTGCAGGTCCTGTAAGAAAATGGCGTTCCCCTGCTCAGACAGGTGAACGCCATCATCCCGGTAAAGCCATGGCTGGTCTATTGATATAAGGGGATGAGGTACTACCACTCCACCCAATTCTCTAACCGTTTTACCCATAGCCCTATTCACCCGTCGCCTAGCCCGGTGAATGGCCCTAAGGGAAGAGGCGTCCCTCCAAACAAGCCTAGGTAATAGTTCTGACCACACCACTTGCGTGGTGGGCCAGACCTCACGAAGCCTTCACAGGTCTTCGCGTGCCTGGATGATCAGCGCCAGGCCTCCCAGTATGCACAGGTCATTGCCATCTAAGTGCAATACCAGCCACCTGGGTGCGGCCACAGGACACTGCCCACCCAAACCCACTTGGGAACGACTCCAGGAGCCGCCCCCCATATTGCCGGGCGCAGCCACCAAATGCTGACCGCCCAGCCACACCGGTAGGAGACCCTCCCACCTCATACCTCTCCGGCCCATCCAGGCAACCCTGACCCACCGCCCCAGGGACGGCTGGGTCCCGACAGCGCTCCTGGCCGCCAGGCGGCCGGCCCAGCAAATCATGCTGTGGCCACACAGCAGCGCCGTCGGTGTCACGTCAGCCTGGGGACCTGCAAGAGGAAACACACACAGAGAGGTCACCTAGCCTAAGCCCTGCCTAGGATCCTCAGCGGGCCTAACATAACCCAAATATGCCGCTGACCGCCAGCGGCCGATCACCCGAATCCAGTGGGCCGGGAAACCAGAAAGTGCCATGCTAGTGGCGGCGCCGATACGGAACGAACGCGTTCCATAACCGGCGGGATCCGTGCCCACCTGGGCCATAGCCCTGGGTACTAACGCACAAAAGTATAAACGGGTCAGAAGGGGTACCGTCCCAATGCCTAGACGGGTACCCCAGACCTGATCCCCGCAGAAAACACCAAAGCTGTAGGGCGGCCACCGTACACACTGATTGGTCGGCGGCCGCACTAAGGTAGATGGTAACCCCTCTGCGTAGCTGATCTGACTTAGACCGCCTTACCACAAGGGACCCCCCCCTTGTCTAACGGCCAGATCAGCGTGCTGGAAGGCACGGAGCAAATTGCCAGCCTGAGATGAGGCCAGGCCTCGCTGACCCCAAGGGCCCCAAGCATGACACCAGTCGCTGCACCAAAAAAGACGGGCCTCTTACAATGAGGAACACAGACTGCCAAAAACCACGTTGATTAAAGACAGCTGCTCCACCGTCAGAGCCTGACGAGTGTCACCAGGGGGCCCCGCTCGCTCCCCATACAGCCCTCCAGCACCTGCCGGATGCAAAGTCACCCGAAACAAGCAGCAAACCCCCCGCCTTGGACAGAAAGGCGAGGCCGGCTAACCAGGACCGGATCGTCCTAACTGACAGGCCACGCTGCCCAAGCTGGACGCAGAACCCGGCCAGGCGCTATACAGGGACGGGCCAGCTAAGCTGGTAACCCCTGCCCTGCCTGAAATCCCCGAACTCCCTACCCGCACGCTGGTATGCCCCAAGGGTGCCGGGCGGTACAGACAAGGGGATTGCCCGGGATGCCGCGACTCTCCACCACTCTGGATCCCTCCCAGACTCCAGAGGTGGCTGGGGAACGCTTCTGGCAACTCTCGGGCCCACGGGGCCAGGGTCCGAAACCTGGACAACTGACCACGGGACAAGGCATCCGCGACCCCGTTATCCAACCCGGGGACATGCCTAGCCAAAAACAATGCATTTAGGGACAAGGACCTGTGCACAAAATGGCGGACAAGCCGCATGACCCTGTCGCTCTTAGAGGACAGGGCATTCACCACATGGACAACCGCTAGGTTGTCACACCAAAAGTGCACGGTCTTGTCCCTAAACTGCTCCCCCCAAAGCTCTAAGGCCACAATTAAGGGGAAGAGCTCCAAGAACGTCAGGTCCTTAACCAACGAAGAGGCACTCCATTCCGGAGGCCATGCCGACCAGCACCACTGGTCACCTAACACTACCCCGAAACCACAAGTCCCCGCGGCATCAGAGCAGAGCTGCAACTCAGCTTCCAAGAGAAGCTCGTGCCTCCAGAAAGACAAACCATTAAACCTGACCAAAAAGTCCCGCCACACACCGAGGTCAGCCCTGACCCCAGCGCAAAGGCGGGTGCGATGATGGGGCAAACGGAGCCCCTTCATCGCATCATACAACCTCCTGGAAAAGGCCCTTCCAGGAACAACTACCCGACAGGCAAAATTAAGAATGCCTGCCAATTCCTGGAGCTGCCGTAGGGTCACCTTCCGGCAGCCCAGCACCTCGTCAAGCTTCCGCTTAATCTTTACCAACTTCTCTAGGGGCAATCTAGAAGATTGCTCCTCTGAGTCCAATTCAATACCCAGAAAGGTAATCCTGGTGGCGGGGCCTTCGGTCTTCACAGAGGCTAAAGGCACCCCTAATTGAGCACAAAGGGCTTCGAAGTCCCGCATTAAAGCAAAACATTGCTCCGAATGCGCAGGCCCCGCCAACAGGAAATCATCAAGGTAGTGAACGACCGTACCCAGACCACTTTGCCTCCTGAGCGCCCACTCCAAGAAGGTGCTAAAACTCTCGAAAAGCGAGCACGAGACAGAGCACCCCATGGGCAAAGCTCTGTCCACGTAATAACCCCCCTCGAAATGGAAGCCCAACAGCTCAAAGTCGTCTGGGTGTATGGGGAGGAGCCGGAATGCCGACTTAATGTCGCATTTACCCATAAGGGCTCCCACCCCACACTTCCTAACCATAGTCACGGCTGCATCAAAGGATGCATACCGGACTGAACACAGCTCGTCAGGAATGAAGTCATTCACTGACTCCCCTTTTGGAAAAGACAAATGGTGAATCAACCTAAATTCACCACTCGCCTTTTTGGGGACCACACCTAAGGGAGACACACGAAGATTCGGGAAGGGCCCGAGGACCCTGCCCTCGGCTACTTCCTTCCGAATCTTCTCCCTAACAATGTCTTCATGACCAACAACCGACCTAAGGTTGTCAGACATGAAGGCCCTCCTAACACCCATGTAAGGGATCCTGAATCCCTCCGAAAAACCTAGCAAGAGAGCGGCCGCTCTCGAGCGAGGGTGGTAGTCACCCAACCAACCCTCAAGCACCATTAAATTAATTGGGCTGGGCCCCTTTTCCCCCAGCAGGTGGGGGAGGCTTTGGGAGACCCGAGCCTTTCTTTTCAATCCCCTTCTTGGGGCGGGGGCACACGGCTGCGGAATGGTTTCCCCCACAACTTCCGCAGGCGTGACGAAACCTGCAAAAGGGACGGAAACACGCCCCCTTTGCAGCGAACTCGTGACACACCAAAGAGGCCCCTTTTCCAACGGCACCCGCCACGGCCTTGGCCGGCGCGGGCGTCGCAGGCTCCTCTTCCATAAAGCGACCGCTATCGGTCCTATCACAGCCCTCCTTCCCTGACATATGCGTGGCCTGGAACCACAGGTCCGGTACCACCATATCCCAAGGCAAGTAGGGGTCATGGGCAATACGCATCCTGAACCCCTTGTCGTAATGCCTCCATATGGTGCCCCCATATTCAAAATGGGCCCTCGCTATAAGGTCGATGTACTTCAGCAAGGCAGCGGCCCTACCCGGCTGCCTCTGAATTACCACCGACGCAAAGGTCAGAAAGGCATACAGCCACGAGCTGAAGCATTTCGTGACCTTCGTCTTTTTAACCTTCTCCCCAGGGACCACCTCCTTGTCCTGTTTAGGGACCTCCCTGTTCAAAATGGAGAAAAGATCAACGTACTCACCCCGCCAGATTGCCTCCTTAACTGACGGGTGAAGATGGTACCCTAAAGGTGTCGCGGGCAACCCACAAGGGATGGCCCCAGGCTTGATGCTGGCGAACGGGTCCCACACCGTGGTGGCCCCCGAGCCCAGCACCCCAAGCCCCGGTGGATACATGAACGGGACTGGTGGCATAATGGCCGGTGGAGGAGGGATCCAACCCCCCACCCCCGCCCCAGGTGGGACAGGTACCCCCGGCGCCCCCACTGGCGGAGCTGGCGGGGACCAGACCTGTCCACAGGTGCCTGCAGCAGACCCCATGAAACTGTCGCCACCCCCCAAAGCTGGCGGGATGAACCCGGGACCCTGGATGGGCAAGAGCGGTGATGTGCCTACATGTGGTGCAACCTCACCTGCCCCGTAAGGGGTAGAAGCCATCCACGGTGGGCCCATCCTGGTTGGGCCCTGGAACGAGGACCACTGCCCAGGCTGGGCCATCTGCCCAGCGTGGCCCGTCTGCCCGGTGCTGCCCGTCTGTCCGGTGCCAGCCATCTGCACGTCGTGGGCTGGTTCCTCTTCGGGGTCGTTACCCCATGCTGCGGAGGCAGTCATGGGAAGCCCCTCCGGGCCTGCCCCAGACCGCCACCGCTCCAGCTCATCGAGCCTCTCCAGGACCCTGGCCCAATAGAGAGAAGGAGAAACCTCGGTTTGAGGGACCGTGGGCATGAATCCCACCCCCCCTGCCGCCGGGACCACCCCCGGGGGCCCTTCCGCACTGGCACGAGCCCGAGCAGAAGGCCTCGCCGCCCTCCTAGGCCGAACCACAGGTTGGGCCGGAAGGGCCTGGGCTTGCCTCTTTTTAGGGGCCATGGGCCTGCCCCAAACTATTTTATGTTAAACAGAATAAAGAAGGGGGTGGGAGAGAACTACCCCCAAGGAGGCTGCACCCACGAGGCAAGGCCTGCTTATGCTGCAGGCCTCCCAATGCACCCCCTGGAGGGGAAAACCTCCACCCTCCCCAGCGGTTGCAGCAAGGCCTCGCTGCACCGCTTTATAGGGGCCTTTATTCCAAAGGCCTCACCCCCCCCCAGGGACCCTGTACACCCCAGGAGGCCACCGGAGGAGAGCACCCCCACACCCCGAACCCAGGAAACTGGGGGGCAAACCAGGGCGGAGCACAGCTGCTGCTGGCTCCGCAATGAATCCTCTTCGCCTGAAGGCAAAAGGAGGCCTTCTCGCCCACCATAGGCTGCACAAAATGGTGGCTGCTGCATGAGGCTCCTCCAAAATGGCTGCCGCAAGCAGAACTGACAAGTGTCTGCTCATGGCTTGCTGTCCGGGCGAAAAGGAAGAGCCCCGGGCCTGCTCGCCCTTATATAGAGCAAGCAGGCCCCGCCCGGACCAATCAGCAGCCGGGCCAGACAGGCCCGAACTCCCGAGCGAAGTCTCATCTCACGAGACTTCGCTCGGGATTCAAGATGGCTGCTGCCATGAGAGTCCAGTGTCTCCCGGTCCCTCAAGCAAAGCCTGCTGCCGGGTAAGTCCGGTGCTGCAAATTTAGGGGTTTATCCATTCGTTTAATGGGGTTTTATTGTTTTTACTGTTTTATATTTGACTTTCACTGCATCATTATATTATTTTATTTTTATTAGCCACCCCAAGTCTCATAGGATTGGGCGGTATATAAATCAAATAAATTAAATTAAATTAGGTTAAGGATTAAATTTCAGAGAGTAATATTTTACTCTTTATTTTTGATGGAAGAATGAAGCACTGAACACCTTCTATTGTAGCCTTTCAAGAAAAGAGTTTCATTATCCATTTTCTGTTGCAATAGAAAACCCAGTACTACATACTACAACCCGCCCTGAGTCACCTCGAGAAGGGAGGCATAGAAATGTAATAAATAAATAATAAATAAATAAATACATTTATTGAAATAAGCCTGGGGGGGGGGGAAATCAGCTGTATGTATTAAAGAGTCAAAATAAGTATACAACTAGGTGTCTTAGATTTGCATTATAATTAAGCAACACTCTGTATTGACAGTATTGCTTCTGATATTCTGATAAATAAGAGCATCAGACTTGAAATTTATAGCAGTCTTACATCCTGAGAAATCCTCAAAGCCAAGATCATCTCCACCAACTCAGGAGGTGGAAACTGGTATAAGGTTCTGAAAAACCACCTTTGCCGACAGGCTTTGGGTCACTGAGCTTCTAATATCTAGCCTGGCCAATGATTGGATGTATGTATGAATATGATTGATTAATTTTAAGCACTGGGGTTTTAAGATAGTATTTTAA